>NC_133661.1:202524687-202840558 GCF_037893015.1 Macrotis lagotis | reverse complement strand
ATCACTAGGAATATCAACTCTGAAATGGTTTTATTGAGAATATTCCACTTACCTTCTTCCACCCTTGTGGGGAAATTTCCTTTGGAGCAGCCTCAGGTTGAGCTTATTAGATGTAATTAACAAAGCATCCACAGATATGTGGACATAGAATACTCTCTGCATGTCCCCAACAGCCCACAGATTGAGATATATAAAGTATAACAAATATGATTGCTACGTTAGTTGGAAATAAAGATAAAATTTTTGAACAAGAACAAATTGTGTGTCTTAAGTTTTGTAATGCAGACAATTGTCTCTAGAGCTATATATCAAACTCATGAAATGAAGGTTGCATTTTGATTTTGAAAATCACATTAACATTATCTAGATTTTAAACATCACACAATAGTCATGTTGTTAAAAGTAAACATAATTCCCCTCAAAAAAAAGGAAACCTAGAGAAAAATAGTTAAAACTATGTTTCAATCTTATTCAGTCATCATCAGCTCTGTCTTTGGGATGGATTATCTTAAGTCCTTTAGAGTTCTCTTGGGTCACAACATTGCTGAGAAAAAAAAAGTGCTTCACAGTTGATCATCTTGCCCCAATTATGTTTAAATTAGATTCAGGAGTAGTATCATGTCCCGTATCTAAAGGATGAATTAGGAAATGGGCCTTATTAGAGGTCCTTGGCACAGCTGGGGGAAAAAGACTCAATTTAATGAAGAGGTTGATAATTGGGAAAATATTTCCAGCTGGGAAGGGGGATGAAGGGGTTAGGATGGCAAGAAGAGGATAGTACTTATGGGTGGAACATGGTATAAACTTTATCAGCAAGGGCAGGGAGGAGGCTGGTACTATAGTTTAGCCTGAAAATAAGCCAGAAGAGGCAGGGATGAACAGGGGTGAAGGAAGAGCAGATTGGATTGAGCAGCAAGGTGTAGGAAAGGGAAGCCTTCAAACTTGAGTATCCACCTTTATGACTTGAAGGACAGGTAGATTTTGACTCTGGGAATGTCTTCCCCTAGTGGTGACTTCCAGTCTCTTCTCAGTTCTAGCTAAAGACAAGTTTCAAGGTCTTAGAATTAACAGATTTAAAAGGCTAAAGAAATCTTCAGTCTATGGATTTCCTTTAATGACTTCTTGGTTTGAAATTGTATTTACTGGTAATGGGTATGATGGAACTGATGAATGATGGTTATCTGACAAGGACAAGGGATCCCATCCCTTGCCATACCCAATAGAGTCCACAGCAAGGGGACCACTTTGCCTTGCCAGTTTGAGGAACCTTGGAGAGACCAGAGATGACTCAGGGTATAGGGTGGACCTATGACAACCCTAAGAATCTATATCAACCTTGTGGGATTTCTTCTAGAGCAGATTCTAACCTCTGATTTCAAATGGGATACACAAAAATATCTAGTGTAATTGTGTTTTCAGATGTGATTATTAAAACTGATTTTCCCAAGAATGAGGTATAGGGATTAGGGAAGGGGAGATTTGAATCTCTTATGAATGCTGGGATTTATATTCTCAGAGAGAAAGAATTCTCTCATTGGGAAAGATTTAAACTGTCACAGGACTGAGCTGAAAGGTAGATTTTGGTTGTACCAGGAGCTTCCAACTAGCTGATCAATAGAGAGGGAAGATGCAGCAACTGGACTGTGATGGTAATTGAAGCCCCGCCAGGTCCTTGTGTGAGCCTTAGGGGTAACAAACTCAATATAGTCTGACTTCAAAGGCCACACTTCTGTCAGATTTGAACTTGGATCCTCCTGATTCCAAGGCCGGTGCTGCCCCTTGCTACTATGTATTTCTAATTGAATTTTTCCATTTTTTAAAGTTATTTCTTCATTCTTATAAATAAATCATGAATATTTGGTCCAGAGTGATTAAAATGATCTTTTATTAAGACATCTTTGCAAAAATGGAACACCTCTCTCCTAAACTGATAAACTCTCATAACTGACAAAGATTTTTCCCCGTCTTTCTTACAGACCTCCACATACATCAACTGTCCACAGTTGAGAGAAGTCCACATTCTTGACTTCTTTAAAATTAAGCATACATTTTAAATTTACATTAAATATCTCATTCCCTTAGAACAAGAACAAAATGAATATCTCACTGTCCTTTACAATTTCGTCTTCCAAGCTTCTTTACTCAGATCCTCCAAAAATCCAATCTCATATATTTGATACATTAAAAACCCCAATGCAATTCTTATTTATGCTATAAATGCTAGGCACCTTGTTAATAGATTTTCTTATTTTCAAATTATAGATGTTAAGTAGATTTTACTTTTAGTCATATATAATATATATATATATAATACATATAAATATTCCTCTTTCACCAAGACTTTGTGAGATTGTTTAAAATGTATTATCAATATCAGTTTAACATTAAAACAAATCAGACCCTAGAATTTAGTACAGTATTTCTTTCCCAAAAGAAAGTTATCTAAGCCGTTTTTTAACCACAAGGGGGAGACATTTCACATCAGAAGCCTTCCAGCCTCCCTTTTGAAAGCATCTTGAGGGTAGGAAGTACCCCCCCCCCAAAAATTAGCACTTATTTTCCAAAATTCCATCCAAAAATAATACAATTATTATCATGAAGATTAACATTAAGATGAATTAGAAAATAAGCCCTCTTCATAGATGCCCTTCACAACTTTCTTGTGTTTTTTTTGTCCCCAAATCAGTAAATCTCCCTTATAACAAGTCCCTCAAAACAATTTTTTTTGCCCTGACCCCTGATAATATCATTTGGTCACCTTCATGGAGGCCATCCAAAATCACAGTTAAAAAACCTCATGTTTAGAAGAGCATTTGGGAACACCCCTTCCTACTGGAGCATCCCACTAATTGCTGAACAGATTGTGTCTCTATGACCCTCTTGCAGTCGTGCCCTTAATTAGTATTTATTGAGTCCCTTTTCCTCTTTTCCCTTTCTCTTCTTACTCACTGCAATAAAGCTTTATATTGAACTGATTCCCATTGTTTTGCATGTTCTTTTCAGCACCCAAATTCATTAAAGGATGCTTTTCCTCTGTATCCATGGTTAGAGCTCAGACTTCTCTTTAGACATAACCTGGGTACGCTGACAAGGATTTAACTTATTGACAGTTACACCTACACAGGGGGAGTAGGGCAATGTGAGCTCAATTTTAGAAAGAAAGGGTCAATAGGAGAATCTTACATTCGCTCAGGAGGGACTCCTTTATGCTAAAGGACTGCTTCAAAACAATTGACCCAGTGAGTAGGTTCTCCAAAAACAGACTTAGATGAACTGAGTCTGTGTCCTAGACTGGAAAGCAATAAACATTAAGCTATCTGCTGGGCACTAGTTGAACACTGTACCCCGCCCCCCACCCCAGCTCTGTTAAGCTAAATCTTGCATCTTGGTGGGGACATAACTGCTGCTTGTGAAGAGATAATGTCCAAAGCAAAGGACTACGTTGGTGTCTAATTCTGAGCACAAGATTTTAACAACACTGACAAGCCAGAGAACATTCAAATGAGAGAAACCAGGAAGAGACCTGGTTTTCATATCCTGGTTTGATTTTTTCCTGACACAACTTTGAACAAGTTACTAAACCTCTCTAGGTCTCAATTTCCTCATTTTTTAAAAAATATTGAAGTAGATGGTCTCCACAATCCCTCCTAACTCTAATAAATTGATGATCCTGGTGGTGAGGAGGCAAAGGAAGGGCCATCACAGAAAGATCAGCTGAATGAGATTAGATTGATTGTCTTGGAGAAGACATGGTGAGTGATATGGGTATGGAGGAGAGCAACAAATAGCTTCAAGTATAGGAGGTCAGAGGATTACTCAACACATGACTCTGGGAAGTCACCTAACCTTGTCATAGTTTCCTTTTCTATTAAATGGGATTGAGAATACCTCCCAGGGGTAGTGGAGAGATAAAATGAGGTGACATATAGCCATATATAAATGCTATTATATGAAAGAGGGCAGAGTTAGGAACCAATGGGTAGAAGTTTCAGGAAG
This sequence comes from Macrotis lagotis, assembly GCF_037893015.1. Lineage (NCBI taxonomy): Eukaryota > Metazoa > Chordata > Mammalia > Peramelemorphia > Peramelidae > Macrotis > Macrotis lagotis. The sequence goes on along the minus strand of NC_133661.1, from coordinate 202,836,562 downwards.
GCACATTTAGATTCAATTTAAGAGAAAATTCCTAACATTAGAGCTGCCCCAAAGCAGAGGGAAATGCTTTGGGAGGGTGTAGGTTTCCTTTCATGATGGGTCTTTGAGAGGTTGACCAATTACTAGGGAGGAAGATGGCATGGGAGAAAGAATGGTGTACAAGTTATCTCTGTTCAAATACAGAATGGGTAAGTAAAATCTGTGGGAATGAATGCTCAAATTTAGTGAACTTGTTCCTTAGCTAATATGCACATATTTTCAGAGTCCCTAGTTGGGACACATGGTCTGGCAAAGGAGGTCTCAGAATGGAAATCAGTATTGTCTCATTTTTTCCTGCGATGACCAAGAGAAAGACCAACAGGAATTCTATAGTGGGTGGATATTAAGGAAGGGAGAAGTCTTAGAGTCTCATTGCTTCTTTCCTTCCCATATGGATCATGGTGAGTCAGTTTTACTGCCCCAGAATTTACTTCCTTACTGTATTTGTCAGAACTGCACCCAACTCCAGGGAAAAATTTTTTTTAAATGAGAGGCAGTTCTTGTTTTGCAAAAGACAAGACTTGGGAGGGGAAATCTAAGAATCCTAATTTCCACCCAGAGAGACTCATCTGACCTGAAGCTACTTCCTCAGAGAGGCATCTGCAGGTATGCACAAGAGTACCCTACTTCTGGAGCTGAACTCTGAGCAATGTTCTCATTTGTATCATTTGAATGCTGGATTGCTTTGAGATACTAAAATGATCAGATTTCGGTTGAATCATTGTAGGACAAGATTCCCTAGCTCCATCAGTTTTTTTTATTTAAAATTTTTTAAAATTGCTTTTGTTTCTTCATATAAAAAAACATACCCTTCTTCCTCCTCTTATAACTATATCTTATAACAACATATAGGCAACAGGTAGCACTGGGAATTCAGACAGTCTGAGCTGTCAATAAATCACTGAATCCTCAAACCTATTGCATTTTCTAGTATGGATGGAATCTCATGGTACATGAGATGCACCCCCCCCCTCAAAGTCCTCCTGTCTCTTCAAAGAAGGGTTAGAAGTGCATTTTCTCAGATCTTCTTTGGTTGTGTGGGATACTGAATGGAGAGCTGACCCTAGGAGTGAGAAAGATTCAGATTTAAATCCTGCCTCTGATATTAGCTATGTGACCATGGACTAGTCACTTAACCTCTTAGTAACTCTAGGCAACTAAGATTGTGAGTTGCATTGAAGGTTCTGATGTGTATTGATAGAGTTTCCTCTTTGGGAGATGCCTTTTTGTTGTCCAGTTGTGACCCCATTTTGGGAATTTCTTGCTAAAATACTGGAGTGGCTTGTTGTTCTCTTTTCCAGATGAGGAAACTGAGGCAAACAGGGTTAAGTGACTTGCCCAGGGTCATATAACTAGTAAATGTCTGAGGTCAGATTTGAAATAATGAAGCTAAATCTTTCTGGTTAAAATTGCTTTCCAGAATGGTCAGAGATGATCCTGCATTCTTGATTAATAGGCATCAGAGTACAAAGACTTACAGATGGTACTCATTGGTGGGCAGGGTTATATTGGGCATGGGTAGGAGGAGCACCTGTTGATATAACCTTGAGGTATTGAAGTCTCAATGTACATGTTATATTACTCTTATTAGACTTTAAGCTTTTTTGAGGGTAGCAACATGTTAACTTCCTAGGGTTTCACCCTCTACATCACATGTTATTAATAAGTGTTTATTGAATTAAGTTATGTAAAAGTCAAAGTCCTTGTAGAACTTCAAAGGAACAAGGATTAGAGTAAGAGCCAATGGGATCAATTGGGGAATGCCTAAAACAAACTGTTGTATGTGAATGTAATGGTTATGCTGTAAGAAACATTGACTATGGAGAAGACTCATATGAACTGATTTTAATTCAAATAATAACCACCAGGAAAATATATATATATATATATATATATATATATATATATATATATATATAATGACTAAGTCAATGTAAATTGAAACTGAATGCTGGGTAAATTATTTGATTGCTTATCATATCAGGTAGGGGAAAGGGATAGAATTTAGAACTCAATACTTTAAAAAATGTTAAAATGATTTTAACTTATAATTGGGAGAATACCTTTATCTATCTATCTATCTATCTATCTATCCATATATTCTGAAAGTTAAAAAAGAATACAGGATCATTCCTATGAAAGAAGAAAACTATAATAGAAAACATATATGATGCATTTTTTAATTCTTTAAAGTTTGCAAAATGTTTTATCTCTTTTGATCCTCACAGCAACCCTGCAATGATGATACTGTTATTATTCCCATTTTACAGATGAAGAAACTAAGGCAGGGAGAAAAGAAGTGACTTGCCTAGAATCATAGGGTTAAAAAGTATCTGAGGTTGGATTTGAGCTCAGGTCTTCCTGAATGGATGTCTAGCACTTGTCTCCTATACCACTTAGCTGCTAAGGAATTTGCATGTTATCTGATAGACAGTAGGGAATCTTTGAGCAAAGGAGAGACAATGTCATATATGTACATTAGGGAGATCATTTTTGCAGTTGTATGTTAAGAATATATTGGAAAGGAGAGAGAGATTGAAAGCAAGGAGATAAATTAGGTACTTTTTAACAGCAGTAAAGGTGAGAGATGATGAAGATCCGAACTATCTTCCTCATGGCAGTGTGTGTGAAAGTAGTCAAGGCAAGGGCGGCTAGGTGGCATAGTGGATAAAGCACTGGCCCTGGTGTCAGGAGTACTTGGGTTCAAATCTGGTCTCAGACACTTAATAATTACCTAGCTATGTGGCCTTGGGCAAGCTACTTAACCCTGTTAGCCTTGCAAAAACCTAAAAAAAAAAAGTAGTCAAGGCAACAAGTTTTTATTAAGCACCTATTCTATACTGGTGACTGAACTAAGTATTTTAGATGCAAAGAAAAGCAAAACCAGTCACTGCCCGCAGGTAGCTTACAATCTTAATGAAGGTGACAAAAATGCAAAGGACTATTTACAAACAAGATATATATATATATATATATATATATATATATATATATATACAGGATAAATTGGAAATAATCTCAGAGGAAAGGCACTAGCATTGAATTCTTTCTCTCTTTTTTTAATTTTTTCTTTCTCTTTTAAAAGAAGAAAAATTAGAATTAAAATTAAAAAAGAAGAAATGTTAAAGATAAAAATCCAGAACGATAGCTAGCTTTAACTTACCTAACCAGTATATTTCACCCAAATCCATAGTTTGGAATGCACAAAACCATCAAGTCCCCTTGCCTTGTCCTTTCTCATCATAGGCCTTTTTTTGTATCTTAGCTTCCCTGGGTTTCATCACTCCATTCAATCAGGCACTGTGCAAATCCCTGGGAGAAGACTGTTGAAGCTGCAGTGATCTTGGCTAGAGCTTTATAATCTTTTAAGTTCTTTCTTACTAATGCCATGATGCAAGAACTATATGAAAAAAAGAAGCCATTATAAAGGCTTCCAGTAATTATCATTTACCAAGGGCTTTCGCTGAATTATCTCATTCAATCTGCTTGACTGAATATGAAGAAGATCGTGTAAGTAAAGGTAGTTTTCAACAATCATTTTTGTATGATGCTGAGTTCTAAATTTTTCTCCCTCCCTGCCTTCCTTTTCCACTCCCCAAGACAGCAAACAATCTTATATAGGTTCATATTTCCATTTTAGTCATGTTATGAAATAAGTTTCAGACCAAAAAGGGAAAACCACAAGAAAGAAAAAGCAAATTTTAAAAAGTGAAAATAATATGCTTCATCTGCATTCAGACTCCATAGTTCTTTCTCTGGATATGGATGGCATTTTCTATCACAAGGATTTTGGAATTGTCTTGAATTACTGTATTACTGAAAATAGTTAAGTCTAATCATAGGTGATCATGTAGGGAAAAATTCCACCCAAGTGATCAAAAGAAAAATTGAGTCGGAGCTCTAAGCCAAACACTTTATTAAAGGGAGCAGGGTCCTCTAATGAAGTGGACGCCAGACCACCCTCGTGGTTGTGCTTTCCAGGGTCCTACTTTTTATAGACTTTTCAAATATAATACAATTTCATGGGTTGATGTATGACACATCCCCTAGAACAAGCTAGCATAAGGAGAGTCATGAGTTAGGCAAGTTTAAAATATTTAAACTGACCAGGTGGTCACAAGACAGATGTACTACTCCCAACTAGAGATGATGGGCTACTCTAAGGGTTGTGCAAGAGGAGATAATATGGCCATCTCTCTGTCCCAAGATCAAGTAGGAGGAGGGTCCTTCTATTCCAGGTCATGATCAGGACTTTCTGTACCATGCTATCACCCATCACGAGGAGGGGGGATTTTCCATTTCATGCTATCACTCATACATAGTTTAAGTATGAATTTGAGCAAAACAGAGTGGAGTGTTAGTTCTTGCAGTTTAGAAAGCAAGCAGTAATTAAGATTTAAGGCCCATTACAGGTTTTTCTATATTCTTATGTAACTTATACAAAGTATGGGTTAATATAGTTTGCTTATTCTTATGCCTATTACTAGATGATTTATTTAATGTTTCACTCAATGTGCATGTATATTTTTGGTTATTGATAATCTCTACTTATTAGACAATAATGAATTGACTAATATTATTAGAATACAATCAATTGACTAATAAACTGAATAGAATTTAAGTAAGTCTCCTAACTGAATCAATTATAAATCAACTCCTTCAATCATTACACAATGTTGTTGCTGTTACTATGTACAATGTTCTTCTGGTTCTTCCCACTGCACTCAGCATCAGTTCATGTAAGTCTTTACAAATTTTTCTGAAATGCACCTACTCATCATTTCTTATAGTACAATAGTATTCCATTACATTCATATACCACAACTTGTTTAGCTATTCCCCAGTTGATGGGCAGCCCCTTAATTTCCAATTCTTTGCCACCACAAATAGAGCAACTATTAATCTTTTTGTACATGTGGGACTTTCCCCCTTTTAATGATCTCCCTGGAATAGAGACATAGTAGTGGTATTTTTGGATCAAAGGGTATGCACAATTTTATAGTCCTTTGGGCCTTTTTCCAAATTGCTCTCTAGAATTGTTGGATCAGTTCACAACTCAATCTATTTCACTGATCCATATTTCTTTGCCAGCTTCAAATATCATCTGCAAAGAGTGAAAGTTTTGTTTCCTCAATGCCTATTCCAATTCCTTCAATTTTTTTCCATCTCTCATTGCTAAAACTAACATTTCTAATATATTATTGAATAATAATGGTGATAACGGGCATCTTTATTTCACCTCTGATCTTGTTGGGGATGCTTCTAGTTTATCCCCATTGCAGATGGTAATGCAAGTATTTTTATCTTCCCATTTTATAGATGGATGATTCCATTGGCCAAGGAAAATAAATGTGAGGACTAGATTTGAGGCAGGAAGTCAGGAAGATGTAGGTTCAAATTCTAAGATAATTCTTTAATGGGCTCCTAGACAAGTAACTTAACTTCTGTCTCATTCAATTTCCTCATTTTTAAGAAGAGAGTAATAATACCTACCTCCCAAAGCTGTTGTGAGGATTAAATCAGATCTTTGTAAAATCCTTTGCAAACCTGAAAGTGTTATATAAATATTAGCTATTATTATTTGAGCCTAAAAAAAGGACTTTATACTGTAAGTCTCTAAGAGACTCATTTTTAAAAAATTATTAATTTTAAACAAATAAAAAACAAGAAAAGAAAAAGAACATTTCCATATACTTAATAGCACATAAGATTCAGCATAAAAGAATAAAATTTCATTTCATGATAATCTAAATAATCAATTCTACACATCATTTTCAAAGCAATCCAGCTTTTCTGTTCTTTCAAGGTTTTCTTTTGTTCTCTGTTGGTACTTTTTATTTATTTTTCTTGTACCCCACCTTCCTGCCCCTGGAGAAGGCAACAATTTAACATGAATAAATACATATATATCATGAATATATATTCATATTTATATACCTTTCTCTGAACATATACATGTATATATACACATGACCACATACATGCATATAAGACCATACTCTCTCTCTCTCTCTCTCTCTCTCTCTATATATATATATATATATATATATATATATATCTGTATATATATATATATATATTTCTATTTATCATCTTGAAAAAAAAACAAAAAACACTGCTCAATTTCAGAGGACAGGTTGCTTCTATGACTGCTCAAAGAACTGGGCAATAACTGGCCCTTTTTCTCTGGTCTACAATAAGATGGGAGATTGCTACCAATTGCTGCCCAAATAATTAGCAATAAGTTCTGAGGTATTATATTTTTTCTACCTAAGGCTCACACCATAAATCTATCCACTGTTTCCTACCTACCTGAAAGATTTTTGATAACCTAATATTTATTATTTGTTTTTAAATAATTTCTTACATATATAACCAAATCACCAATGCAAATTATATATAACTCCAAGTATTAGTAACAATGTAGAGCCCCTATGTCTCTTCTGATCTCTTTTCCACCTTACTTCTTTTAATTTGTTCCTATATTGATGCAGAGAATGAATATAGGAACTTTATAATTAGAAACAAAATCTGTAATCTTTTATACTGTTAAATTTTGTCAATTGTGGAAGGCTCTTTGCTCCTGAGAAGTAAATTGACCCTTATTGTTTCATTACTAAAAGTAAAATTTGTATCTTGTCTCCTCATTCCCAATCCCCAACCTCCAACCTTCTACTTGATTTGGGTTACATAAGGGGAGAGGGAGGGATTTCCCCTTTTGCCCTCAGGGCCCAGATAATTGCAAGACTATAAAAACCTGAGCTGGACACCGGCTCTGGCCAGTCCATTCTCTGGCCCAGTCAGCTCTGCTTGACTATTCTTTCTCACTGTCTCTTCTTATCTCTCTCTGTCTGTCACTGTCTCCCAAGCAACCTCTCCTAACCTTTAGTTATTCACCCTGTCCTAAAGTGCCAGTTGACTCTCCTAGAGGAGAAAAGTTTTAACCTGTTTATTTTGCAATATTTTACAATAAATCCTGAGCAGTTTTAAAATCTCAGGGAGCATACGAATTCCTTCATCTTTCAGTAACTCTCAACTTCTATCTTTACTTGGTTAGCCCAAATCTCATCAACAACATTTTGTGTATATTGTTCTAAATCTGCTTTCTTCTCTTTGAATCTTTTTGATTGACTTTTTAATATTCCTTTTATTTTCCATTTTAATAGCCTACTATGCCCTTAATAATAATAATAATAATAGTTAGCAATTATATAGTGTTTTAAGGTTTACAAACTACATTAAAAATCCATCTCATTTTATCCTTATAATAATCTTTGGAGGTAGGTACTTTCCCCCCTACTTTATAGATAATAAAAACAGAATAAATGACTTGCCCAGGTTCACAGAACCAGTAAGTGTCTGATTTGAACTCAGGTCTTCCTGACTTCAAGTATGTCGCTTTCTCTATTGCACCACTTGATTAAAAAGGTTCTTGAGATGAAACAACATTGAATTCAGAATCAAGAGTTTTGAGTTCACATCTCAGTTTTTGCCCCCGGACCTCAGCTTCTTCCTCTATAAAATGAAATGATCAGTAATTCCCCTTTCATCTCTAAAACCTATGGACATAGTATTGTATTACATCAATAGACCATAGTTTATTTAGTTATGACTTAGTCATTGGGTATAAGGATTATTTCTAGTTTTTTTTTTTGCTATAACAAATAGAGCATTTATGAATCTTTTTGTAAAGGTAAGTCTTCCTTGGCAATCTCTTTCTGATGACTTTGCACAGTCCGTCCTCACTTAAATCTAATTCACTTGCATGTCATGGCATCACCTCCCTGATGTCATGGTTCTCTTTGAGAATGAAGGACAAACAACAACCACAATCATTTTTGGGAATAGAGTTTCAGGAGTGGAATAACTCAAAGGTCAAGATCCATTTTGTAATTCTTAGAGAGTTCATTGCCCTATTTTTCTTGAAAAAGACACTCTGGATAGAGCACTGGCCTTGGAGTCAGGAGGACCTGAGTTCAAATGTGACTTCAGACATTTGATATTTACTGGTGTGACCTTGGGCAAGTCATTTAACCCCATTTTCCCAGAAAAACTCCCCAAAATAATAAAAAAGAAAAAAAGGCCACACAGTCTAATTCTTCTATCATAAGACTAACATACAAATAATGATATATATGATTACATGTACAACCTCTATCAGATTGTTCACTGCTATAGAGAGGGTAGTAGAAAAATGTGGAACTCAAAAGCTTGTAAAAGGATGAATGTTGAAAACTATCTTTGCATGTAATTGGTAAAAAATATAAAAAAATTTTTAAAAAGACTATATTCAGGTTCAAATCTGGCCTCAGATACTAACTGTGTAACCTTGAGAAAGTCACTTAATCTTGATTGCCTCCAAAAATAGATTACCAATTTACAATTTTACCAACAATATAGCAAATTTCTAGATTCCTACAACCCTTTTCAACATTAAATGTTATCTTTTTATGCTAATTTTATAAATATAAATCTTGAATAATGAATTCCATGAACTGGTCAAATTTATACTATTTGAAATTATAATTGAATATAAAATATGATAATTAGTTCCAGCTCAGTGGAAATATGCATTGAAAATTTGAATAATTTGATCACTTCACAGGATTCTTTAATCACATTGGTCTGGATCTCACCTTAAATCTATTGCCTCCAGAGTAAAGTTAAAATATGTTTATCTGGCATTCAATGCCCTTCACAATATGACATCTTAGTTCTCTATATTTATCTCACATTGCTACTCTTTTCTATGCTTTAACCAGTCTTTGCTCTCTGAATATACCCTACCACTTCCACCCCTTATTCCCAAAATGCTCTCCCTCCTTCCTTCCTTTCATTTGTGTAATATCTCTGGATCCAGATGTCTCTGAAGAAGAAAGTGAAGCTGGTGACTTTGACCAGCCCTTTTTCACTCAAATCCAATTCACTTGAATGTTATGGCATAGAGTTCTTTGAGAATGAAGGACTTAAAATGACATCCTTAAAACACATTTGTAATACAGTGTCTAGCTCATGGAAAACATTTAACAGTACTTTCCTTCATTCACTCATTAAAATTCAGCTCAGGTGCACCTCCTCTATGAAGAAGCCTTCCCTCTACCTTGTTAGTAATAACCTCCTTATAGAATTTATTGAGGACAACTAGCTGGTGAAGTGGATAGAGTCAGAAGATTCATCTTCCTAAGTTCAAAACTAGCCTCAGACACTTACTAGCAGTGTGATCCTGGACAAGTCACTTAACCCTGTTTGTCTTAGTCTTCTCATCTGCAAAATGAGATAGAAAAGGAAATGGAAAACCACTCTATCTTTTCCAAGAATACTGCAAATGGGGTCATGAAGAGACCTTTCAAGTCCTGACAGATTCCACAGAATACTCCCTGTTAAAACTCTAATGGATCATAGGAAGATTAATTTAGAACTGTGAGGAGGACCTTTAGAAGTCATTTAGTCCTTTATTTTACAGATAAGGAAACCAAGACGGACAGAAATTGAATGACTGACTCAGGGTCACACTTGTTAAATGTGAAGGATAAAATTTAAACCAGAATTTTCTGACTCCAGAACCATTGCTTTTCCTATTGTACCATTTTATTGGAATATTGTGTTATCTGGTGCTTTTGTATCTTTCCTAGGAAACAGCTGGACCAGAGAAGAATGGAAACTCTATACCTTCAGAACTATGAGAGAGAATTCTTTCCCTTCTCATACTGGTAACCCCTTATCTGACCTGGTGGAGGAGGTCAAGGGATTGTTGTTCCATTCTATTGAATAAGAGAATTAAGAGTTTGTTAGACACTGAGGGAGAAATAAAATTTCTTTCTAAAAATTTTTTAACATCTTATTTTTCTCCAATTACACATTAAATAATTTTTAATATTTGTTTTTAAAAGTTTGAGTTCAGGGCAGCTAGGTGGCTCAGTGGATAGAGCACCGGCCCTGGAGTCAGGAGGACCTGAGTTCAAATTTGACCTCAGACACTTAATAATTACCTAGCTGTGTGGCCTTGGGCAAGCCACTTAACCCCATTTGCCTTGCAAAAAACCGCCCAAAAACCTAAAAAAAAAGGTTTGAGTTCCAGATTCCCACTCTCTCTTCCTTTCCCCCTCATTGAGTAGACAAGCAGGTTATACCTGTATAGTTATAGAAAATATATTTCCATATTAATCAAAATTTTTAAAAAAACATAGACCAAAGAAAACCAACCCAAGAGAGATAAAATAAAAAAAGTATTTTTCAATCTGTTCTCAGATACCATCAGTTCTTTCTTTGTGGATGGATTACATTTTTCATAAGTCCTTCAGAGTTGTGGTGGATTATTGTATTGTTGAGAATAGCTAAGTCATTTACAATTGATCATCTTGTAATATTACTGTTATTATATAGAACGTTCTTCTGATTCTGCTCATTTCACTTTGAAGAGGGATAAAATTTCAATATGGTATATTCTCTTCCCTATAGTTTAATAGTGAAATAGAACAAATACAGAGCTAACTATGATAAGCTACTTGGGACAGTATAGAGTGCTGAACCTGGAGGCAGGAAGATGGAAGTTCAAAACCTGCCCTAGGTGATTGCTAGTTATGTGACACTGAGCAAGTCACTTCATCTCTCTGATCCTCAGTTTTCTCACCTGTAAAATGGAAATGATAGCATCTATTTCCTCAGGTGGCTGGGAGGATTGAATGAGATAATATATATGAACAATTTTGACAGCCTAAGTTACAAATAGATATGTTAGCTACTATTCAATTGTTAGTTAGAAAAGCACAATGCCCTGTGAAGTCTGAGGCAGATTGTAGAATGAGAGGATCAGGTAAGGCAAAGAATATTTTAGGATTTTTTTTTTTTGCAAGGCAGTGGGGTTTGCAAGGCCACACAGCTAGGTAATTATTAAGTGTCTGAGGACTCATTTGAACTCAGGTCCTCCTGACTCCAGGGCCGGTGCTCTATCCACTGTGCCACCTAGCCACTCCTCAAAGAATATCTTAAAGGAAAGCATTGGTTATATAACACAAAGAGAATGAAAATTGACTGGGGGGAAGCCTTCCAGAGAATATGAGTGAACTTTGAGAAAGAAGTTCGTGTGTGTGTGTGTGTGTGTGTGCGTGTGTGTGTGTGTGTGTGTGTGTAGGCACTAGTCTAGGAGGATGGTAAAGTTCAGATTGCAAGAGAAAATGGAGTGAGGAAGAGTTGGGAAAGTATTCTTAAATATATAACCATTTTCTGGTCTACTGATGCTTGGGACAGAACCTCAGTTTCCCCATCTGGCAAATGGAGGTAAAAATATTTGCCTCACTTTCCCAGGGTGGTTGATAGGAAATGACTTTGTAAAATTTAAGATATTATAAAGATGAGGAGTTCTTTTTTCAACCATTTATCCTCTCTTTGTTGGAAGCCTTGGGTAGCAGCCTCTCAGGAGACAGGGTTAGGAGAATTTCATTAGGCTGAGCTTGTTTCCCCTTCACTATCAATCACAGTATCTATGTACTAATTCATTCTTTACCTTCCTAAATCGATCATATACAAAATATCACAGGTTATTATTGAACTTCAGATCCTAGGACTATAGCTTTAGAAATAAAAAAAAAATCTTAGAGGTCATTGGCTTCTGCTCTTTCACCCCCACCCCACCTCCATTTTATAGATAAATAAATTGAGGCACAAAAAGGTTAAATGACTTGCCCAGGGTCATACATCTGAATCAAGGTTTTCCAAATCCAAGTCTTGTCTTCTAATCCACACTTCTCTGTTGCCACAAACACAACTGTTTAAATTCTACAGAGAACTTTGACAACTTGGTGAAGCTGATATACTCCTCAGAATTATGTTTTTAATATATAAAATGTATGTTTTTAATATATAAAATGTATGTTTAATATATAAAGTATATGTTTTTAATATATAAAGTAAAACACATGGAATTACAAAGGAAACCAATTATATTGAAACAGCAAAGTATTTTTAAAAACCAAGTCTACCATCTCCAGACTGAGAATTCCAGTTTTATGGGCTCCCTTTTTCCTCCCTCTTCTCAGCTCTACTTAAATTGCCACTGGGATTTGTATTGGCTGACTTCAACCCAACCTAAATTAAGTTCCATCTCTTCCTGAGTTCAAATACAGTTGGTATGACCCTGGGCAAGTCATTTAACCCATTGACCTTAGTTTCCTCATCTGTCAAATGATTTGGAGAATGAAATGGCAAACCACTTAAGTATCTTTGCCAAGAAAACCTCAAATGAGGTTACATAGAGTCAGACCTGAAGAACTACAATGTGTTATGTGTTTCAGACAAATTTGACCACTTTCTTCTCCTAAATATATCCTATGTCTTTGCTCAGCTTGCGTCCTATGCCTGGAATCTTCTGCTTTTTATTTGCCTGTGAAATTTCTCTCCATCCTTTAAAGTTCAACCTAGGTGGTACCTCTTTCATGAACTTTTCTTAACGTAAGCTGAAAGCTTCTTGAGAGCGAGGACCATCTTAGCTAACTACCGCACACAATTCTCTATACCTAATAGTTGCTTAATAAGTAATTGTTGAAAGAAAATTTTGCTGGTCTCTTAAGCACACACAGAACAAAAACAAAAATAAAATACATGTAGCAAAGTGAGATATTGGTAGTTTTGGTACATTACTAGGAGTTCCCCAGGGAAAGCTAGTCCTTCTGGTATGCAGGCTTGTCCAGGCTTTTTCTTTTCTTTTTCTTTTCTGGTTTTTTTTTTTTTTTGGCAAGGCAATGGGGTTAAGTGACTTGCTCAAGGTCACATAGGTAATTATTAAGTATCTGAGGCCAGATTTGAAGTCAGGTACTCCTGATTCCAGGTCCAGGGCTCTAGCCACTGTGCCACCTAGCTGCCCCTTGCCCAGGCTTTTTTCAAGGTTGCTCATCCATCTTCGGTGTCTATTTGGCAATCAACTCTTATACATGGCTCCAAGAAGTTACAGCAAGTCCAACAGGCACACCCTGGTAAAACTGTCACAGCAGATGGGCTAAAACCAGGATGAGCTTAACTCACAGGACACAAACCTGTTGGTGAATTAGAGTAAAGACTTGCCCCAGCAGAATGGGCAGATGTGAACAATTTATTCCTATGACCATGAAGGCAACTAAAGCAGGCTCTACACTTGAAAAATGCCAAGATTATTCATTGTATTCCAGGTCTTTGCCAGTCATCTTGACATTTGTCTTGCCACTGGATTGTAAAGACTCTGGAAGAGAAAGGCTGATACCTTTGTACAATTCTGTCTCACTAAAATCCAATTTATGCATGAGTTAAAAGACATCAACCATATGATTTACCATTTTTAAGTGCATCAAAGTCCTATGGTGACAGGTTAGTGATGTAACAGCAGGTATGGGCACATGGTATGGGAGTTATAGTCACAACCCTGTACACAGGTGACACAGAGCATAGGGTTATCTTCTCACTGGACTGAAGCAGCAGTGGGATTAAGCAGCAGTGGGATTAAGCAGTCTTTTTAAAGGACTGCATTGATCACCTCTTGGCATGAGTAAGGGGCTAGAAAAGATGCCCTAAAATTCATTCAACCCTGGCTTAGTGAGATGGGCAGGGATCCTACCCTGTGATTGAAACACAAAAAAATATGTACAAAAGCTTTTGCAAATATGATTCCATTTGCTATTTGTGCATGAGATGTAAGCATGCTTATAGATAAGAAGAAATTCAGTGGACCTGAATGAAACAAGACTGGTAAATGAAGGACAACTTGCTGAAATTGGAATTGAATATGTTTTTTGTAATGGCCACATGGAATGGCACCTTGAAACTGGCAGAGATTTCACAATCAAAACATTATAATCAACAAGTTGGCATGCCTTCTGAAACAGAGAGAATAGCAGGTTCATGACAATGTGATTGGCACCTTCAGGAAAGTACCATTCTAGCATCATCAGTGTATTTGCTCCCACCATGATGAATTCTGATGAGATCAAAGAAAAATTTTATGACAGCCCGGAGACCCTCATTATCAATGTGCCGAAAGAGGACAAGCTTATAATTCTGACTGACTTTTACAACAGATAAGTATAGATTATCCAACATGGCGAGGAATCCTTGAAAGGAATGGAATTGGAAAAAACAATAGCAAATTTGCTAAATACTGAAAACTTGTGCAACTCTCATCACCAACACTATTTTCCAGTTACCTAAATACAAGAAAACATACTGTTGAAGCAAGCATTTGCATGTACTAGACTATGTCATTGTGAGGAGAGGAGACAGCCAAAATGTGAGAGCAATGAAGGTAGTGTATAGTATAGAAAGCTGAATTGTAGACTTATCGTCTTCAAACTAAATATTTGCATTCAACAAAAGTGGAGAGCTTCAAGATAAGACAACTACTAAAAGACTTAACAGTCAACATATTAGAAATGCTTTTCCATTAGTAAAAATAGGCACAGGTTGCTAAGTTTTGATCTTCTTATTTCTCCATATTAATAGGCCCATTTTCTCAGTAGTTAAGAGCAAGAGAACAAATTGAACAGATTATAGCTCCCTTTGGTTCTTCAACCCTTTAGAACTGGCCCTTCCTACTTTTCCATTATTTTTATACTTTACATTCCCCCTTTGTAATTGTGATTATGTAACACTGGCCTCCTTGCTATTTCTCAAACATGACTCCATCACCCAACTGAGCATTACCCCCTGTCCTGGTGTCTGAAGTTCTCTCCTTTATATCTGCTTCTCAGCTTCCCTGACTTCCTTCAAATCTCAACTCAAGTCTTTTCTTTTGTAAGAGTCTTTCCTAAGGTTAGTGCCAATTAATCTTAAATTTATCTTGTTTGTACATAGCTATTTGCAATATGTCTCTTCCGTTATGCTTGAACTCCTTTAGAGTAGGGAATATATTTTACCTTTCTTTGTATCCCCCGCACTCAGCAATTAATGTTCAGCACATAATCAGTCCTTAAGAAATGATTACTGACTAACCATTATTTTGCAGACACAATAAACATGATCTTAGAAAGAAAGCCATTTTTTATAAAGAAATTTTGGAGAGAAGTAGATAATTATTTCCTTTTAAAAACATTTTTACATATTTATTTTTATTTGTTCAATTTAAATATTTTATTTTTCTAATTTGTTTTTTTTAATTTTCATTCCATTTTTTCCTGTCCTTCCTCTCTTCTCTTCTCCAAGAGAAGGAAGTGGTATGCTATACATTATGCATGTGCAGTCATGAGAAACTTATTTGCATTTTATTTGTGTTTTGAAAGAAAACAGACCAAAAAATCAAGGGTAATGAAGTTTTAAAAAATTATGCTTTGATCTGCATTCAGACTCTATCAGTTCTTTTTTTTTTTATCTTAAGATCTTCAGAATTGTCTTGGAGCATTGAATTATTAAGAATAACTAAATCATTAACAATTGATCATAGTACAATATTGCTATTACTGTGTACATTTTTATGGTTCTGCTCATTTTGCTTTGCATTAGTTCATAGAAATCCTTCCAGGTTTTTCTGAAAGTATCCTGCTTGTCATTTCTTATAATGTGATGGTATTTCATCATAATCATATACCACAACTTGTTCAGCCATCCTTCAATTGATGAGCATCTCCTCAATTTCCATCATGAAAAACACTGCCATAAGTTTTTTTATACATATAGATTTTTTCCTTTTTAAAAATATCTTTAGAATATAGACCTAATAGTGCTATTGATGATGGAGTAATATTAGAGAAATATTTGTCTATCCTTTCCTATAATATTAAGGAACTATATTATCTGTGCTTGTCCAGCATTTTCTGTGGGCCTCTGACTTCCTCCCCATAGTTCAGGGTAATCCTCTTCTCAAATGAAAATTCACTAAGATAATAGAAAGCAACCTCAGCCCTTTCCCCTACTCCTCCTCCACCCATCTATCACTCTTAGCCTTCCGAGGTGTATGTGTGACTCTAGTCACATCCACAAAGGTCCCTCCTTGACCCTCCCCTATTCCTCTCTGCATTGGAGGTGGGCTAGGCTCCCTACAAAGGTTCTGTCACTTTCTACTCCATATTGCTAGACCCCAGCTACTTCTGTCTTTTCCCCTTTCCCTTTCCTACTGTCCTTAATGTTCTCATCAACCCAGCTTATAGTTGTTTCTTCTTTGTTTAAACTTAATATCTTCTTAAAAACTCATTTTCTTTACCTTGCCAAAGAACTTAACTTTTGGAACTTTTTGTTGTAACCTGTGAACATTAATCTGTGAATTAAAATTTGAGCCTTTTCTTACTCTCCTGAGTCAGAGAGTCTTCTATGATTTTTTCACTCTTTACAAACCCCCATGTATTCTTAAAGCCCCCTCTACCAAGCCATTCTGTTGACTCCAGTATTGCTAGGTCAAAAGGTATACACAGTTTTATAGATATTTGGGCTTGAAGTACAATATTAATATTTGTGTAATCCCTGTATAAAAGGGGTCCTTGCAACAAAAATGTGCATACCCTTTGATTCAGAAATACTACTGCTGAGTCTATACCCTGAAGAGATGATGAAAAGGGGTAAAAACATCACATACAAAAATATTCATAGCAGCCCTGTTTGTGGTGGCAAAGAATTGGAGATCAAGTAAATGTCCATGAATTGGGGAATGGCTTAGCAAACTGTGGTATATGTATGTCATGGAACAACACTATTGATCTATTAGAAACCAGGAGTGATGGGAATTCAGGGAACCCTGGAGAGATTTGCATGAACTGATGCTGCACGAGATGAGCAGAACCAGAAAAACTTTGTACACCCTAACAGCAACATGGGGGTGATGATCAACCTTGATGAACTCGCTCATTCCATCAGTGCAACAATCAGGGATAATTTGGGGTTGTCTGCAATGGAGAATACCATCTATATCCAGAGAAAGAAATGTGGAGTTTGAACAAAGACCAAGGACTATTTACCTTTAATTTAGAAAAAAAAAACACACCTGATATCTTATTATCTGATCTTGCTATCTCTTATACTTTTTGTTTCTTCATAGGATTTCTCTCTCATCACACTCAATTTGGATCAATGTACAAGATGGAAACAATGTAAAGACTGACAAATTGTCTTCCGTGGGGGGTAAGGGGAGGGAAGTAAGGTTAGGGGGAAAAATTGTAAAAACTCAAAATAAATAAAATCTTTAAAAGAGGTCCTTGACACTTTTCTGGACCCCAAGAAACTCCTCAGAAATATAATCTTGGCTAGGAGCCTTTTTGGTCTGAGAACATTCTGAATGGACCCAAATGGTTGACTCTGAGTTCATGAGACCTACCATAAATTTGTCTGAAACTATCAAGACACTCTTGTTAACCTAATCATTTTGCTGAATCGTAAAATTCCTACTTTCTCCTGAGACTGCTTCCCCTTCCGCCAGATGCAGCTGGAACCATAAGAGAGTAAATTCTACTGGCCTTGAAGCTGTGGGAAGCCTGTGAATATGTGACTCCCTCTGTCTCAGGAAACATGTTAAGACATAAAGCAAGATTTATACTAGGCCATGTTTGCATATGTTTGTAATAGTCTGAGGAGGAAATATATCTAACTGCTATCGCTGCTTCTGTATCCTGCTTGCCCACAATCCCTGCCCTTCCCCCTCAGCAATACTATAAAAACCTTGTTCTCTGGACACTCAGTGCTATGTGATTTGAGGGAAAATGTAACTCCACATAGTCAAGTAATAAATCTCCAAAACTTAACAAATTTCGGTCTCTGTCTTGCTCTTTGGGCTTAACAGGCTTAGTTCCAAATAGTTCTCCAGAATGATTGGATCAGTTCACAACTCCACCAACTGTGCATTAATATCCCAGTTTTCCCATAACCTTTTTAATATATGACTTTTCATTTTGTGTCATATTAGTCAATCAAATTAATAGTAGTTCAGAATTGTTTTAATTTACATTTCTCTAATTAAGTGATTTTAGAGCATTTTTCAGGTAGTTACTTCTATTGGTAGTACCAGATTGACAATGGTTCTTAAGAATCATGGAGAGAAAGGATCATTTTAGGCTCCTCATATTTTGGTTCACTATTCATCAGGACTCCTGAGAACTCTGAATTCATGTAGTATTGACCCAGACCCTATAGATCATAGCTGATGGGAACGATCCCCCTGAGTGAGTTCCAAGATAGACTGGTCCCAGTGGAAGTAAACCCAAGAGGACAGTGGAATTAGAATGATAAAGAACTATTCTAGCCTTGGCTCACAAAACCCAGGACAAGGGCTAACTAGCCTCTTGGTCACTAGTTGGATAAAACAGTCAATGTCTTAATTCTCAGTTGGTTTGAGGGCAATCAAGATTTCAAGTGTCCCCACTGAGATCCACAACATAGAACTGCCCAGAGAGTCTCACATCAAGGACCTCTATTTAGGAGGCTGCTTCGGCAGCTAGTATCAGAGTAAACAAAGGACAAACACCCACCGGAGTGATCTTTGCCCTCTAGCACACCTCAGCATAAGACATTTCTTCATCTCTTTCTAGTTGCTTCATGTGGACAGTTTTCTGGTTGAATATATTTCCTTTTGTAAGCTCAGCTTTGGAAGTGTTGCCCCACCCTGGTGCCCTAGGGTGGTACTTTGAAGTGTGGGCAAATGAATAGTATCTGGTAGTGAAGCAAGGGGAAAAGGTTGTCAAGTGTGGGAGTCACCTAGAGGGTGGAGCCCCAAACTTGTTTATAAGACTGTTGATCGCTGAGACCATCAGATTAAAGACATCATCCCTACCTGGACTGCCATAGCAACCTTCCACCTGTCCTTGTCAGGAGCTGATTGAAAAGTATTTTCAGCGACTGGTATTATTATGCCATGGAGAGCCTAGTGTCTGAGGGACTATCCTGCCAACCCCTCCAGGTAATTGTACCTACTGGGCTCATGTACAGATGCAGGTTCTGGAAATCCAGGTTCAGTTTAGATTGGGGAGAATTTCCAGCTATCTGAAGAAAGTAGAACCCATGTCTTTGTCTGGGTAAAGGGCAGGTGTGGGATGTGGGACCCATTGTTTTCTAACTTGGTTTGGATATGGTCACAGTTGCTGGAAAGATTGTGTCCAGAAAAAATGAAGGAGAATCAGAGATGGAGAGATACCAGGTATTAGTTACTCAGTGGCGTTTCTTCTTCAGCTTACCTGACAGTCACATGCCTTTAGAGATGTCTCTAAATCAGAAGGATTTACCTTAGGATGGGTGGTCAGCCTCTCCTACTTGGAGTAGAGCAGGGAACAGACCAATTTCCCATGAGTTCCTCTGTAACTGCCAAGGAGCCATGGGCTTTTCATTATTAATCACTCTAGCATAGAGTAGTAGAATGCTAAACTTGGAATCAGGGAACTGGGTTCAAATCCCAACTCTGACACTTGTCAGAAAGGTAAGTCACTCAACCTTCTGAGATCCCCCCCCCCCTTATTTGTGAAACAGGGATAATAATAAATAATACCTGTAATATCTATCTTACAAGAGCATTATGAGACTCCAATAAGAAACTGTGTTTAAGGCATTTTAGTCACTTATTACTATAATTAATGAAATTGAAGATGCAGTTCCAGAGAGAGAAGCCTTCATAACTCTTTATGGTACTTATGTTAGCTCTGACTCTCCTATGAGAAAAACTTGCCATCT
This sequence comes from Macrotis lagotis, assembly GCF_037893015.1. NCBI lineage: Eukaryota > Metazoa > Chordata > Mammalia > Peramelemorphia > Peramelidae > Macrotis > Macrotis lagotis. The sequence goes on along the minus strand of NC_133661.1, from coordinate 202,816,924 downwards.
CCCTGGCTATCTCAAACCTTGATCAGGTTGGTGGGCAATCAAAATCAAATGGCAGGTGAGATGGTATAGTACAATGAAAACATCACTGACTCTGGGGTCAGAGGACCTGGGTTCAAATCTAGTCTCTAATATTTACTTATTATCAGCAAGACCTTGTATATGTGGTTGTTTGTCCTTCGTTCTTGAAGAAAGACATCCAGAAGGAGATGGGTGACATGCAAGTGAGTTGGATTTAGATGTGGGAGACAAAGTCATCAGCATCATTTTCTCCTGGTCTAGTGGCCAGAGAGGGATCAGGACGACTAGAGATGGCCCTGGTGGATACAGTTGGAGATCTTGTTTTTTTTAAAGCTAGGTCTTTCCAGGTTACAGTTTGACTGAGATAATAGTATCTATTACCTAACCAGATTGTTGTGAGGACCTAGTGAGATAGCTTTTATAAAATGCTTTGCATACTCTAAAGATATATATTAATTATACATACTTATGCAATATATTATAAAGTCTATGTATATTATATTATATTATAAAGACAATTAGGTTAAAACAAAATTAATTTAGGTTAGACATGAAGTTTATTCTCTGATTTATAGAAAACCTATAGATGGTAGTCATTATAGGTAATAAATGGGAGAACTGAGATTTGAACCCAGAATCTAGAACTATTTCTTTCTATGGCACCATACTGCTCTTCAACTATGTCAGCCTTAGGATTAATAACAATTGCGTTAGAATAGTAGAGAGCTGATCTTGAACCTACGAAAACTTAAAGTCCTGAGGCATAATAGTGAGCAAGAACTTGGGCAAGTACTCTTTGTTTTGATTATTTGATCATTTCAGCCATGTCCAATTCTTTAAGACCCCATTTGGGATTTTTTTGGCAAAGGTACTGGAATGGTTTTCCATTTTCTTCCCAGATCATTTTACAGATAAGGAAACCAAGGCAAATAGGATTAAGTAATTTGCCCAGGGTCACATTTCTCATATGTGTCTAAGACTGAATTTGAACTCAGGAAGATGAGTGCTCTGAGAAAGACATGGTGCTCTGAGTGTTATGACTGAGCATTTTGGTACCACCTAGCTGCCCTACTCAGTCTTCTAGAGGACTTCATAAGACTATGAATTATAGAGCTGTGCCATCTGCATTGATAGAGAGTTCCTTCCCTAGACTTCCCAATAAAATCTCAGGTCTAGTCAAAAACAAGGATGATAACTATTCACATTTCTATAGGGTCTTAAGGTTTCCAAGTACTTTTCTTCACAATAAAGGTACTGTTCTAAATATTTACAAAACTTTTTCATTTGATCCTCAGAACAACCCTGGGAGGTAGATATTATTATCATATCCATTGAAGAAATTGAGGCAGATGGAGGTCAAGTGGCTTGCCCAGAGACATATGGCAAGGAAGAATCTGGGGCATGATTTGAACTCAGGTCTTGTGATTGGATTCTACAACATCTAGATTATCTCTTAAGGAAAGTTTAGATGTTGAGCAAGAACAAAGATGAAAAAGTGGTTGCAGAGCCAGAAAGCCCAGATCCATCGACATTCCAGTGGTTACCAAGGGAAACATTTTTAGACTTGTAAGACGTCTTGAAGGTTTCAGTTAGGTTCTGTTAGTGTTGTTACTACTAAGGTATATTTTTAGTTAAATGATCTAATATGGCCGTCATGGATAGCATTTGCATTTGTGGGAAATTGCACAATAAATTCCTTTAGACATTTCCTTGCCCCTAGTCTGGTTCCTGATGCAAGTTGAGGTGTCTTGGTGATTGATTATCCAACACCTTCCTGCTGGAATGGAATGATGGAATCCTGTTCTAGGAACCAGAAAAACAGCTAGAAAATCAGGGAGAAAACCACCTGGAATTAGTTCTTCAGGGGGTTATACAGGATGTCTGCCCACCTTGACCAGAAAATGAGTTCGATCTCTTCTTTTCCAGTTCATTAGGTTATGGTTTACCAATAGCTCTATCCATGTTCTCCTCCCCAAATATCCAAATGTGATTAGAGAGACCAGAGGATAGGGTCGTAGACATGGAAGGTTCAGGTAGAGATATAGTTTGGTCTCAACACCTTATTGGGAAGAAAGTGGAGTAGAGTAGACAAATTGCTGGACCTGCAGTCATGAAGTTTTGAGTTCAAAAGTCTCAAAAGTCACCTCTGATTGATGAGTCTCTCTGAGTTTCAGTTTCCTTTTCTGTGACATGGGAATTATAATACCCATAAGTCCCTACTTCACCAAGGTTGTCATAAGGATTTAATGTAGGGGAGGCAACCTGTGACAGCCGAAAGAATCCTTACTGTCTCTGAGGCCAGGGGAATAGTCTTTGTATCCTAGTCCTAGATCTATTATTGTAGGATCTTAAATAATAGATATAATCAGTCAATCAACAAGCATTTATTAGACACTATTTGTACCAGGAGCTATATAGGTTCTGGGGATATAAAGATAAAAAGAGAGAAATAACTGTGTACATATAAATAAGTGCAAAATTGGGGGGGCAGAATGGGGAACAAGCATTTTTAAATGCCTGCCATGGACCAAGCATTGCTAAGTATTTTGCAAAAAATATTTGGGGGGCAGTTAGGTGGTGCAGTGGATAGACATTGTCTCTGGAGTCAGGAAGTCCTGAGTTCAAAGCCAGCCTCAGTCACTTGATACTTACTAGCTATGTGACCCTGGGTAAGTCACTTAACCTCATTGTCTCAAAAACATTTATTTGGGGGGGGCATCAATAGGAGCAGGAGGGGAACAAGTTTGTTTGTAGAAGGGCCAAAACCCATCCTAAGGGTTTTACAAATATCATGGAATTGGGGTTGGAGGTAGGGGTGGAGCTGGGGGTCAGGGTAGGGAGGGAAGCCATCAGTGAGGGCAAAAGACTGGCACATGAGCTTGGTATTTCGGAAGGAAACTTTCTGCAAATCTTAAGACAAATTAATTGTCAGTTATTGTTATCATAGGCCCCAGGGTTCTCACCCTCATGGCTTTTAGGACTCTCTCTGTGCTTGGACTCAAGTTTCCTTTGTCTTCACTGTCTCTTAGACCTACCTGAGAACAAAAAGGTCAATGTTTGAGTTGTCTGTGAAAAAGCCCCAAGATTGTGAAGTGGCCAGTGAACCAGGATTCTGGGCTCTCTCTCTGTCTCTCACTTATAATTGGCACAGTGGATAAAGTGTTAGTCTTAGAAAAAGAACAGCCCAAGTTAAAATTGTACTTCAGATATGATTAACTGTACAATTTGGAGAAAACCACTTTGCTGTTCAGTTGCTTCAGTCATGTCCAACTCTTTAGGACCTCCTTTTGGGACTTTCTTGGCAAAGGTACTGGAGTGGTTGACCATTTCCTTCACCAGCTCATTTGGCAAATGAAGAAACTGAGGCAAACAGGGTTAAGTGACTTGCCCAGGCTCATGCAGTCTCAGTTTCTTTACCCTTATCATGAAATAGGGCTTATAATGCCAGTATTTCCTACTTCACTAGGGTTATTATAAAGATTTAATGTAGGGGAAGCAATAAAGTGTCTGGGGCTGGATTTGAACTTAGGAAGACTGTGTTCCTAACTCCAGATCCAGAACTCTATTCACTGTGCAACCCAAGGCACTTAATCTTTTTCAAACCCATTTGTAAAATGAGGATAAAGGATCTAAGGAGATAATGTATTGAAGTGCTTTGCAAATCTTCAAGGATTATATAAATGTTAGCTCTAATTACCAAATGAGAAAGATGTGTCCGGTATTTGCATAGGAAAACCTCATGAAAGTCAACATCAATGAACCACCATTGATTGATTGAACAGTTTAGTTAGGTGGGAATCTTCCAACAGTTAAGGGAACCAGGTGCCCCCCTCTGGCCACAGAAAGAAAGCACATTGGCTTATAGCCATTTATTAGTGCCCCGGAGGAGAAAAAAACAATAGCTGGGTAACTAGAAGGCACAGTGGATAGAGTGACAGACTTGGAATCAGGAAGACCTGAATTCAAATCTAGCCTCAGACACTTAGTGTATCTCTGGGCAAGTCATATAATGCTGCTTGCCTCAATTTCCTCATCTGTAAAATGAGCTAGAGAAGAAAATGGCAAACCTCTTCAGTATTTCTGCCAAGACAACTCCAAAAGGGATCATGAAGAAGCTGAAACAACTGAAAAAAAAAAATGAAAGAACAAAATGGAGTTGTTATAGTGGCACAAAGCCTTGATCTGGTTATTAAATTCCAAAAGCTGGGGAATGCTGGGGAGAAAAGAATCTGAGGCCATATTAGGATGACTGGGTTTCACTTCAAAAAAATCTTTCTAAGGAAATGACAATCTTCTGAGACAGAACAGAAATGAAGAATTAAGAAAGCCTATCAGAACTAAGCAACCCCAATCTACAATGTAGAGATTGATGGGTTACAGGGGCCAGGAATTTCCTGTGGGCTGTATTGGTCTGACATTACCAAGGTAACCTCAGGTAGGGTTTGAAATTTTAAAAAATCTAGTAGTTTTTTAAGGAATGAATGAATTAATTGTTTGAACAATTTTAGCCTACAAATGATAATATAAATATCCAAATGACCCTTGGCAGAAGAAAGGTTCCCCACCTCTGGGTTAGGAAGTGGCACCAAGTTCCAACATTCCTAGAGGAGTAATTTGCCACCCAGCAGGTGAGGGAGCTGAGCAAACCTGTATAGTAAGAGCAGGGGACTGTCACATTAGACTTTCTCTGACTGAGGAGCAGCTATATGAATGGAGTTGGACTTTTCTATCTCCCTTCTCTTCAAATGAACTTGGGTATTCTAGACTTTATCTATCTTCTTGCCACATTGTCTCTTCTCTAAAAGGAACCAGACTTTTCTGATCCTGTTCTTCTAAGGCAGGCTCCTCTAAGTGTGGTCTGTGATCAGTACCCTTGACCAAGTTCTATGCTGAGGCAGGGTTTTGACCTCATTTTCCTTAATGTTTTTATTCCATGGACTTTAATGAATTCTTGGAACCAACTTCTTCCTGATGAATTTGATGTTGAGAATTTGTAAAACTGGGAGGGAATCAAACTGAGTATTTTTTTTTTTTGAAACTAAGAAGCTGGGTCAGTTACCACCTTTTATTGAGGGCTCATTAATGGAAAATGTTGCTCAGTGTCTCTGAATCATTATTCACCACAAATTGAGGAAGGAACCTTCCTCATCAGGTTGTTCGTGTGTCCACCCTAATGGAGCAGGAAGTTGACAGGGACATTACTAGTGCCACATATTCCTGATCTCACCAGTCAGAGACTCTCCTGGATACTGATCCTTCAACCACAAGGAGAGTCTCTTCTGTGGTACTTGCAAAGGGTAGAGAAGGTGTGACATGTCTCAAAGAGGGTGGAGACAGCAGAAGCTATAGGGTGGATGGCTTGTGCTGAGACTATGACAATTAGCTGAGTATGGTTCTCTGGGGGGGAGGAGGGTAGTAGTAGGCGAGGAGAAAGACTGACACATTTGGAATTCAGGTTAATGAAGACACAATACCCAAGGAAGTTACTTAAGTAGGTCTAAGTGTCTGAGTATAGAGAGAAGACTGGCAATAGGACTTCTTCACTAGTGATAATAGTGTGTATTAGGCAATTAGATGATGTTGTGGATAAATTGCCAGATATGAATCAAAATCCTGCCTCAGATACTTTCTATCTGGGTAACCCTGGGCAAGTCATTTTTCTCTCAGCCTCAGTTTCCTCATTGCTAAGTTGGAGGTTCTGAAGGTGACTGTGAGGTTCAAATTAGGTGAAATGTAAAATGCTCTATAAATCTTAAAATAGTATATCTTTCCTTTCAGTTATTTTTCAGTTGTGTCTGACTCTTTGTGAACCTATTTGGGTTTTCTTAGCAAAGATACTGGAGTGGTTTGTTATTTCCTCCCCAGATCATTCCACAGCTAAGGAATTGAGACAAATAGGGTTAAGTGACTTATCCAGGGTCACACAGTTAGTAAGTATCTGAGGCTAGATTTGAACTCAGATCTTTCTGACTCTAAGCCTGACTTTATTCATTGTACCACCTAATTGCTTAATACATTTATTAAGTACCTACTATGTACCAGGTCCTGTCCTAAACGTTGGATATACAACAATGTAAGACAAAAATAGGCAAAAGACAATTCCTGCCCTCAAGGAATTTATACTCTAAAAGGTGTGTGTGTGGGGTTATCACTGCCTGCAAACAAATATGAAAAGCTACTACCTATAGGGTAAATAGGGAATCATTAACACAGGAAAGACACTAGAATTAAGAGAAATTAGGAAAGACCTTTTGTAAAAAAGAAGCGGGGGGCTTTCCTGGGACTTAAAAGAACCCAGGAAAGTCAGTAGGTAGAGTTGAGGAAGGGAAACATTCCAGGCAATGGCAACATTCTTCGAAAATTTAATAAAGAATGGGACTTGAGGAAGACAGAGATTAAGGGTCTTACCTAGGGTCACATATCTCATAAGTGTGTGAAGTCATATTAGAACTCAGGTCCAGCATTCTATCCACCAGGTCGCTTCAGAGGCCTCAGGAAATCTCTTGGGTCTGGAGTGGCTGCAAGCATTCCACACCCATGAGGGCTCCACATTCCCTAACAAACTTTACCACATTTTTGATTTGTCTTTGAATATTATGATTGGAACACTTGTTCATATAGTTTTCTGTTCAGGGTGAAGCCTCTACCTGCTGCCAACTCTCTGTGAAGATCCTGGAAGCGAGGAACTTGTTCTGGACTGATCTATGTGAGTAACTTGCTTCTTGGTTCCCAGGGATAGGGAAAGTCATTTTTGGTCTGACCTGTCCACAATTCATGGAAAAGATCTAGGAGAAGATCTCTGAGTTGACCCTGTGTTATCCACCTCCCCCATACAGTTCATTTTCCTTAATTTTTATTGTTATCTTTCATTCATTGGATTCATTTCTGACTCTTTTCCTCTTTTCTCCCTTATTCAGCAAGCCATCTATTGTCAGTCAACAAGCATGTGTTAAGAGCTTACAATATGCCAGCCCTAGGGACAGCTACAGAGGATAAAATACTGAATTTGGAATCAGGAGGATCTGAGCTCAAATCCATTCTCAATTACTAGCTGTGTGATCCTGGGCAAGTCACTTAACCCCCTATTGCCTCAGTTTCCTTGTCTGAATATGAGTTAGAGAAGGAAATGTCAAACCACTCTGATATCTTTGCCAAGAAAACCCTCAATGGGGTCATGAAGAGTTAGGCACGACTGAACAATAACAGAAAACAACAACATATTCCAGGCTCTATGGGTGGAGGTAGAGATCACAAAGACAAAAACATGTACCCTGGTCTTAAGGACCATACTCACAGTCTACCAACTTTTGGAAGGTGCATTTTCTTCTCCCTTTAGAGACAAGCTTGCATCTAAGGTATTTAAGGATTTGTGATTTTACCAGTATAGATACTCTCTCTTTAGATTCATATTGTAATCCTTCTTTGCCTTAGCAGATAGTCTTTTTTAATTGATATTTTATTTTGTTTTTCAAATTACATATTTATGAAAGTTTTTCAACATTTATCCACATGTATATTTTTATAAGTTGTATAAATTCATTCCATCCTCCTTTCCTATTCCCCTCCCCTCAAGCAGCAGATAGTCTATTGAACATCATACATACACATTTGTGTTTAACATGGTTACTTGCATATTAGTCCTTTTCTAGTATGAAGAATTAGGACTAAGAGAAAATAAAGAAAACCATGGGATAAAAAGGAAAAGCATAAAAGAAATCTTTACAAAGTAAACATAGTATTCATTCAGATTCTGTAGTTTTTGTTTTTTTGTGTTTCCTCCTCTGGATGTGGATAACATTGTCCATAACAGGTCTCCCACTGTCATCCTAGCTCTCTGAACTGCTGAGAGGAACCGCATCCATCAAAGTTGATCAACTCACAATGTTGTTGTCAATTTTCTCTTGGTTCTGTTCTCTTCACTCAGCATCAGTTCCTGTAATTTTTGCCACACTTCTCTAGAGTCCAACTATTCATGATTTTTTGTAGAACAATAGTACTTCATAACACTCATATACTATAACTTGTTCAACCCTTTGCCGATTGATGAATATCTCCTCAATTTCTAATTCTTTGCCACTACAAAAAGAGCTGCTATGAATATTTGGAACATTTGGGATTTTTCCCATTTTATTTTATTTCTTCTCAATACTGGTATTGCTGGGTCAAAGGGTTTGATCATTTTTATTGCTCTTTGGTGTACAGACAGACTTTGTGGGGCACTGCCAATGGAAAAAATTTTCTTCCTGAGTCAGTCTGGAGATGTATTTCTCTGAACTTTTCCAAGGTGGGGATCAGACAGCAGGCATGATTTATTGTTGAGCATGTGTTCCAGGCCTTCCCAAATGGTTGGCAGCACTTCTCTTCTGAGACAAGCTTTGGGAAGCCAGTCTCATTTCTATGTCCCAAAGAAACTTCACAATAAAACTAGACTATCCAAAGAGCAATAGGCATCCCCCAAAAAATCAAAATTTATTCATTCAATAAACATTTTTATTAAGTGTGAGGTCTTGGGGTCATAAGCCAGAAAGGGACCTTGGGGTCATCTAATCCACTCCCTCATTTTACAGATAAGGAAAGTGAGACTCAGAGATTTGAAGTGACATGCCACAGTTCATTAAAGGATTTGAACCCTGATTCTTAGAACTCAAAACTGTCACACTTTCCTTCCTACTCTTCCACATTGCTGCCCTTTTGTTAGGGAGAGAGAAGAGTCAAAATGAAGTCCCTAATTGAAGGAAACTCCCAGTCTAGTGAGCTAAGTGACCCAGGTAATTAATGGAGTTCTAAAGTGACTCAGATAATTAATGGGGTCCTGAAATGGATCTTGGAGAGAAGCTCAGGTCATTGGGATATGAGTGCAGTAGGGGCAACTCAATGGCACAGTGAATAGAGTGCTGTTCCTAGAGTTAGGAAGATTCATTTTCCTAAGTTCAACCTCAGACATGAATTAGCTGTGTGACCCTGGGCAAGTCACTTCATTCCATTTGCCTCATTTTCTTCATCTGTAAAGTGAGCTAGAGAAGGATATGGCAATTTTTATATCTTTGCTAAGAAAACCTTAAGATAAGTTTACAGCGTTGAACATGGTTGAAAATGACTGAATAACAACAACAAAACTTGATATCTTGCTCTTTCCCGTTGTGGTAGTAAGTGAGGCCGACCTGTATGTAGTCCTACAGTTGCCAACAGCATCAACTAGCACATTTAGGACCAAAATCATCTCCAATTCAAATCACCCCATTTGGAATGAGACCTTCAGCTTCCAGATCCAGAGGCAAGTCAAGGTAAAGACCAGACCCTAAAGGAGAGAGCTTGACCTGTATTCTTTTCCAAAAAGAGGCTGCACCCCCTCAACATCCCAGTGTTGATTGGGAGTGGGGAGGGATAGATAAGCCTTACCTGGGGTGGAGGTGAAGGCTTCTCAGGGATGGAGAGAAATTCTCAATAAAGCTCAGCCAGAAAAATGAGACTTCTTAAAAAGAAGAGAGATAATTGTCATTTATGTCTTTAATAACATCATATAATACTTAAAGGTTTTCAGAGAGTTTTACACATATTTCCCTATTTGATTCTCACAAAAGCAATAAGTACTACAGTTAGTATGAGGAAAGTGAAGCTGAGATATATAAGTACATATATTTATGTCCATGTTTATTTATGTGTCTCTACTTTGTCCATAGAATGGCAAACTTGATAAAGGAACCATAGGGATCATTTAGTCCCATTCTTTCATTTTTGTAGACTGCTGAACTTGGTATTAGAAAAATCAAGACTTAAAATCCTGCCTCACACATTTCTTAGCCATGTGACCCTGGCCAAATCATTTAATTTCTCTGTGCCTCAGTTTTCTCATTGAGAAAATATGAGTGAGATTCGATGCCCTCTAAGATCCTTTCTGTATCTAAATCTATATTCCTGAGGGATAAAATGACTTATAGAGTCTAAGAGTTGGAAGGGATCTCAGAGACCATCTAGCCTTCATCCTCCTCCTATAGATGAGGAAACTGAGGCCCAGGGTTATGACCTGCTCAAGTCTCTGACTCAAGAACCAGTGCTCATTCCTCTACACTATGTTAATTCGCAATGGTTACTGTAATGTTCTCCCCAGACAATCTACCTCAATTCCCATCAGAAGTTCCTCTCTCTAGGATTCAGCTAGCCAGCTAGGAGATGAGCTCTATTAGCTTAAGAGGGAACAGAGCTGAGTCTAGGGATTCAACCTGAAGTGGATAAGCAGGGTATCAGTGTTATAACTCTAGTCAATTTGAGAAACTTGGGCTATAAATTAAGTGTTGCTACTAGTGAACATAGCTGAACCAATGAACCTGTCCCTGTATTTGACCAAGGTCATCCAGCTAGTTATGTGTTATGTATGTCTATATAAACATATATATATATATATATATATATATCACAATATCTAATTATTTATCTATCATCTATCTACCTCAGCTCATTATCTAACTCTCCTAAATATTTGCTCCTGAATCTTTAGAATATTCTGGAGTTGAAAGTCTATGATGCAGACTTAGTTACAGAAGATAAAGACCTCTTCACTGTCTATTTTGATACCATTGAAGTCAGCCCTGGAAAATCCATCCTAAAGACTTTCTCTCTGAATCCTCAGGTAAAGGGGCATTGGAATTCTTGGGGAAATAGCTTCCATTAGGGGAGGGGAAATTAGGCAATAATTTCATCTCTATTTTCTCCCATTTGTCATAAGGGGGGAGGGGAATCAAATAATCAGGGTCATTCCAGAGACATGTACATATAGGGTAGATCTGATATGCCCAAGACTCTCCTAATGTCTCAAAGGAATTAGTATTGTGTGAATCATGTTTGTTTTTATTTTAAAGTAAAGTTTAGTTATTAATTTTTAAATTGTCTAAGTTGTTTGCCTTTTTTTTAGTTTGGCAAATAAAGATTATTTTATGATTAAATTGAAAGGCAATTTTGGCATAGTGGAGAGAGAACTGATATCAGAGCTAGAGAAAAACTGAATTCAAGTCTTTCAAGTCTTGCTTCTAACACATCCTGACTGTTGACCCTGGGCAAATTATTTAATATTTCAGTGTTCTAGGAAATTCTCTAAGACTGTAGATTACTGAGAAGATGCCAACCTGCCTTGATAGAGTGAGTTTCTTTATCTAGGAGTTCCCTATATCAATGAAATCACAGGTCCAGTCTCCATCCCTGTTATTGAACATTCAATATTCACCTTAATTATAAAAGATAAATTCCATAGATACACACCCTAAGGTACATACCTATGTACCTTGTCCTTTGACTCTAGGGGATACCACCCAGCACCTGGCACATAGTTGACACCTAATGAATATTTATTGATTGCTGTATAGTAAGGCTTGAGCATCCAGGGAGAGAAAACAATTCCTTCATTTGTTCTTTTTCTCTTGGGATTTCAGGGAAAGGAAGAACTGGATGTGGAGTTCCAGGTAGAGGAAATGTGAGTACATGTGGAAAGCAAGTGGGATGGAAAGTATGGATTTTTCCCAAAGATTTTATTACTTTAGAATCCCTCCTTATTAAAAAGTTTGGGTCTTTTTTTTTTTAAGGGAAGATTAGGTGGTGTAAGGCCTAGAGCATTAGTCTAGGTTTCAGGACGACCTAGGTTTAAATCTTTCCTCCTTTAAACACTGAGTTTCCCTCAGTCCTTATTTCCTCATCTCTAAATAATAATAACACCCTCTTCATAGGGTGTTGTTAGGATATAATGAGGGTAACATGTAAAAAGTACAAGCCTTAAAATGCTATATATTGTGATCTAGCTACCTTTCTGGGGATGGATAGGAGAATTGTTTCAAAACCATCTACTGTTGACATAGAAATCCCTCAGAATGTGCTCAATATTGAGCCTTCCTAGCCTACAAGTTTTGACTACTCAGGTAGTCAGTCCCTCACTGAGATTATGGTAGGAAGTGTGAGAGGGGCAGATACTCATTCCAAGTGTTTGGGACAGTGGGAGGGATGTGTGTGTGTGTGTGTGTATGTGTTTTGAGACGGGCTGGCTAGGACTGGAACTCTGAGATCCCTCAATGGAAAATCTTTGCCTTAGGCCATGACAAGGAGGGTTTATACTCATTTCCCTTATGATTCTGTTTTGATTTTTACAGATTGGATTCTCCAGAAAATCTCATCACCAACAATGTCCTTGTGGTAACCAGATTGTGGGATTTTTCCTAGAGAACACAGGGATCAGAGCTGAGGGTTTTGAGATGTCGGAATGAAGGAGTTGGAGGGTTTGGGCAAGCGAATGAAACTAGGGTCTATGACCTATCCCATCCATCCTTCAGGTCTAGACAGGGCAGGATCTGAACAGGCCTGTTCATTTGACAACAGGGTCATGCTGGTAAATGTTTAACAACCATCTCTCTGGAAAAGAAACAAAAGACACCCCTTATAGACTTTCAAGTTTAATCTGAATTATTAAGACTTTCTTAGGTTTAGACAATCAACAAAACAATATACCAGTCTTGATGTGTTGCATTTGCCAATTTTTGAGGTGTAAATACTCCCAATGAAAATCAGTTTGTTTTTTTTTTGTAAACTCTTGTTTGGCACTAGCCCCCTGAGCAGGGATGGAGAGAAGAAGATGAGATATTTAGGGATTTCACTGTGAAAGCTATAGGAAATGGAACTGGGAAATCCAAGTGGCTACCAGGTCTCTATATTTGCTGATTAAGTTTAGAAGCATGCATATTAATTAGAATGGTAAAGAACCATTAAGAGATAATCTGTCTTGGTCTTCTTCAGAACTTCAGAAACATACCAATCATGGCATCACAGGATATTTTATACCCATCTTTATCTGAGCCAACTGAGGCCCAGAGAATTTTCAGTGATATTAACCTACTATACTTCCATTCTTTTTCTTTATTATTGTTAGAAAAATTTTAATTTCATATAGTTTTTTTCCCTCAATTACAAGTTAAAGCAATTTTAAATTTTTCCTTGAGTTTTGAGTTCCAAATTCTATTGTACAATGATTCTAAGAACTTGAATTTGGGGTGGGTAGCCTATCTTTTCTCTATACTGGTTTGGAGTTGAGGCAGGAGGTAGGATAGACTTCAGGAAGGTTCAGTCCTGAGACATGGCCACCAGGTGGGAGTGTGATTCCATCTACAACTGCTTTGGAAACCAAATGCCTGAGAGTTGGGAATGGTTTCTAAAAGACTTCTTGAATCTTGGAGAGTTCAACAAAACTATTCTTTTGGTATCCAGAATTTACTGAATCTAGAAGCAGCTTCTGGGTCTTTTATCCTTCAGGTCCTGAGGAGAAACTTGGAGATTATTCAGCAAGACTTGCTTTCCTTCCGCTTCTTATTTTCATAACTTGGATTTGGGGCAAGGAAGGGGAGGTACATATAGTCTGAGTTGATGAGGAAAACCAGGCCTGTGCCCCAATATCCCCCTTTTCCATTTTCCATTACACTATGTATTATAGGCTCGGGAACTATCCTGCCTGACTGCACAGGTGGACAAGACAGGGAGCACGGCAGTGGTCACAGGTGAGCCCCAAGTCATGCCCAGAACCAATCCCAGAACATGGCAAGTGATAGTCTTGCCATCTTCTACCTTATTTGGAATATTGAATTTGAGACAGGACCCCACATCTTAGGGAGACCATTGATAAGCTTACATGCACCTTAATCAATAAACTTTGATTAAGAGCCTACTCTGTGCCAGACATTGTGTATATGGAGAAAGATAGAAGAAAGTCCCCACTCTCAAAGAGCTCCAGCCTAATGGCGAAGACAGCATGCTTACAACTATGTCCAAACAATCAATAGAAGGAAGGCCCTAGAATTAAGAGGAATTATGGAGGGCTTCCTGTAGAAAGTGGAGTTTTTATCTGAGATTTGAAGTAAACCAGAGGAACCAGCCAGTGGAAGTGAAGAGGGAGAACATTCAGAGCCTGAGGGTCAGTCAAGAAAATGACAGTTGGGAGATGGATTGTCTGGTCAAACATTATCAAGTAGGTGGGTATCATTGGATCAAAAAATGTATATGTGGGCTAAGTGTAAGGTATAAGAAGACTAAAAGGGAAAGGGAAGGGGGAGGGAAAGGAAAGAGTACAGGGTGTAGACAACCATTGCCTAAAGTTTGGTTGAAATGTTTTAGCCAGGAGAAGAGAGTTATTTGGGGGACACTAAATAGATGTCTTCACATATGTAACAGTTTGTCCCGTCAAAGAGGATATGATTTTTTTCTGCTTGGCTCCAGAGGCAAGAGCAAGGAGCAGAAGGTGCAGAGAGAAAATTCTTGGTTTGTTATAATTAAAAGCTCCCTGATAATTAAAGCTGCCCTCAAATGGAATGGGTTACCTTGGAATTAAGTTGACCCTCACTTAGAAGTCTTCAACCAGATCTAAGCTGAACCACAGATGATTCATTTGTTCATCCATCCATCTATCCATCCATCCATCCATCCATCCATCCATCCATCCATCCATCCATCAGCCATCAGCCATCCAATAAACATTTATTTATAGTAGTAGATTTAGAGCTAGAGGGACCTTAGGAATAATCTAATCTACCTCCCCAGTATAGAGACATACTAGAGAAGGAAATGTCAAACCACTTTTGTATCTTTTCCAAGAAAAACCCATGTACATGAGGTCATGAAGTGTTGGACATCACTGAGATGACAATACAATATAGCAATTATATACACATAATATAATAAATGAATTTATAATATACATTGTATATATAACATTATATGCAATGTACCTTGTATATATTTTATAATATATGTGTTACATATATTATACATAATATTTTATATTGTATAATTTATGTACTATATACTTTATATAATAACATGATAAATATATTGTATATGTAATCAATACAAAATCATTTCTTGGGAGAGGGTGTAGGATAAAGAGACTAGAAGGTGCCAGTTGATCTGAGATTGGAAAGTGTCAGTTGAGCTGAGCCTGGAAGGAAGCTAGGAATTTTTGAGAGGTAGAGATGAAGAGAAATTCATTCTAAGACCATGGAACAGTTTATTTAAAGTAAGGATGAGAAGTATCAGATCATAAAAAGCCTTGAAATTAAGTAAATCTAGGGACCTTTAGGGGTGAATTAATCAAATGTTTGACCAAATATATAATATCCAAATGGCCCTTGGTAGAAAAAAAGTTATCCACTCCTGATGTAAAGGCATAGTCAGAGGAATTTGCTTATTTTTTCTTCAGGCAATAGGGAGTCACAGTACTTCAGTAGAAGAGTAAGATGATTAGATCTATACCTTAGGAATAGCATGGTCTCTGTGATTCCTTCTTCCAGCTCTGAGATTCTGTGAGTTTATATTATCCTAGAGAAGGGGAGCCTGCCTGGCCTGGGAACAGAGAACATTGCTGAGGGGCCTCTGTGGTGGGTTCTTTGTTGGGATGGATTTCCTAGTCCCGGTCTTACTCTCCACAGCATTAAAGGGAATAGTGATGCAGCTTTTCTGGTCGGGGGGTTCTCTAAGGCTCTTGAAACAGGGGACATGGGCCTGAGATAATACTATTATTATTCAATCACTCAGTTGTGTCTGACTTTTCTTGACCTCATGGGGTTTTCTTGGCAAGGACATTGGAGTGTTTCACCATTTCTTTCTCCAGGGTGTCCCCATTTTATAGATAAGGAAAGGAGATAAAGAGGGATTAAATGATTTGCCCAGGGTCTCACAGAATTAGTATCTGAGGTTAGACTTGCACTCAGATCTTCCTGACTCCAGGCTTGGTGCTTTATCTACTATACTACCTAGCTAAACTTAATAAAACCATTTAGTGATAACAGAAATAATAGCGTGTGTGTGTGTGTGTGTGTGTGTGTGTGTGTGTGTGTGTGTATATGTGTGTGTGTGTGTATGTGTGTATCTCCTTAAGTTTTTACATAGCACTTATATACATTATGTCATTTGATCTTCACAAAAGCCTTGTGAGAAAGCTTGCAAAATGATGAATGTTGAAAACTATCTTTGCATGTATTTGGAAAAAAAGTAAACCTTGTGAGGTAGGTATTAAATATGGCTAGCCCCATTTCACAAGTGATCATACTCAGCCTCTGAGATATTAAATGACTTGCCCAAGGTCAGACAGTTGGCAGATGTCAGAAGCCAGGTCTCAGCTTACTTCAAGTTTATTGTTCTTTTCTTTACATCATGCTGCCTCTTTCTGGCATGGGACAATTGTATTGATAAAAAAGGTCCCAAATATCTAACATGGGCAAGACTTTGATGAGACACTAATACTTTATTTAAGGTAAGGACCATGATTGCCAGGGTCATCTCCAGTCATCTTGATTCATATCTGGCCACTGGCCCCAGATGACTCTGGAGGAGAAAGTGAGGATGGTGACTTAGCACAGTTCCCCCCTCACTCAAATCCAATTCACCTGCTGGTCATGATATCACCTTCCTAATGTCAGGGGCAACTAGATGGACTGATGGGTAGAGCACCAACTCTCAAGTCAGGAGGACTTGAGTTCAAATTTGATCTAGTTGTGTAATCATGGGCAAATGACTTAACTGCTTGCCTTGCATCCAGGACCATATCCAGTCATCCTGATTCATTTCTGGAAATTGGATCCAGATGACTCTGGGGGAGAAAATGAGACTGGTGACTTAGCACAGACGCCCCCTCACTCAAATCCAATTCATGTGCTTGTCATGGCATCACCCTGTTGATATCATGTTTGTTTTTGATAATGAAAGACAAACCTCATCTAGGAGCATTGCAGACCCAATTTCTGAAACTCCTCACCTACTTTCCTCAGAGAAAGATGAATTAGTGCTTACGCTGAAGGGATCCTATGAAGACACTCAGATCTCTACTTTGGGCTCTGGCATGGTGGACTCCTTCCTTTTCCATTATATAACAGCTCAGGAGACAGAGATGAAGGGCTGCCTAAAGGTAGGTTTTAATCGCTTGGAATGTCTTCTCTAACACCTAATCTTTTAGGAAGCATAGGGGAGAGTGTTAGGCTGTAGTCAGAAAAACCTGAATTCAAATCCTTTCTTAGACACATGTTTAGCTATGTGATTTTATTTTTTTAATCTGTAAATAATAGCTACAATTTATATCATGATTAAGGTACACAAAAATACTTTACATATATTATCTAATTTGATTCTCACACAACCCTGAGAGATGGATTTTATTATTATTCCCATTTTATAGATGAAGAAATTGAAGCATAGAGAGGTTAAGTAACTTGCCCAAAGTCACATAACTAGTGTCTGGGGTAGGATTTAAACTAAGGTCTTCCTGACTCTAAGATTATTGGTCTATACATGACTGTGGTCCCTTCCTACTTTAAATCTGTAATTCTCTCATCTCTCTTGTCCTCACACTGCTGAGGCTGGTTTTTCCATTGGGTACAGGTGACAGTTCTTCCCTGCTATTTTTCTTCTCAAAAGTGACTAAGGTGATGGAGGTACCTGATGGACCTACCTGAATGATAATGCGAGTTGAGATTTCCTTAGAAATTGGAAAAGATGGGGTCTTGTCCTGTGTCTCATTGGTAGCTGATGAAAGGTAATCTTTCTTTATAGAGCCTGAAAGTTGATAGAGAAGAGAAGGACATCCCTGCTGAGAACCTCACTGTGCCCCTGAAGTCCCTGACCATGGGGGAGGAGGTGGCAGTCACCATACCTGCTGCAGATGTAAGCAACTACCTGGATGTAATTCTCTTGTTAGCTGCCAGTTCCTGGGATGATCATGGAGAGATTGGTACTATGAGAATATAAAGGGAAGGGGTTTGGATCCTGGCCCTTTAGTCCCCCAAAAAAGGCAGAATCACTGGAGTATGCTCACAGTACTAAAGGTAGTCCAGTGGATGATTGTTACATATGAATGATATATTCTTCCCTTTGTTTATAGGCCACAGCTTTGGGTTTGAAGCTCAGCACCAGTTCTTGGTATGAACTCACTTTTGGGGTTTGTAAAGATCAGTGGAAGAGGTGGGGAATTGGAAATGGGGAGCAGAGAAGGAGAATTGGAAGGATCTATATGGTCACCAGGAGGGTGATAGGGACTCAGAGGGGTACTGAATCTCTAAGTGTCCCACTGATTCACCTTCACCTCTCCATCCCTGTCACAGCTCTGAAGAGCTGACTGTTCGCCTGGGCTTTGGGCTGTGTGATAAGGAACAAGAATTCCTGAAGAAGAGGAAACAGGTGGTGGCCAAGGCACTCAAACGCGTTCTGCAACTGGAGCATGAATTGCAGGAAGATGAGGTTTGAGGGATGAATTGGGGTGGGTTTGGTAAGGGGCCCCTGCTTTTCTCCCATGTCCCAAGTTCTGTTGATAGGAGATGCCTGTTAGGAGATAGAAGGCCTGAGCCCAAATTTTTATTCTGCTTTTAGGCTCATAAAAACCTGTATTTAAAATTGGAAAGGGCTTTGTAAGATCATCAAATCTAAACCCTTCATTTTATAGATCAACCAATTACTCTATCCATCAATCAAAAACCATTTATTAAATGCTTAATACCTGTTGGACATAGTGCTAGCTACTGGAGATATAAAGAAAAAATGAAATTCTCTCTTCTTAAGGAATTTACATTCTATCAGTTTTTTATTCTAATATTTCATTTTCTCACATCATTCTTACAGTGTCTGTGAGATAAATATGATATATTATTATATAAATATATCATATGCATACATAACATACACATATTATATAACATATCATACACACATATTGAGTAGGATTACTTCCATTTGACAGATGGGGAAATTGAGACAAAGAAAAGTTAAGAGACTTATAAATGCTTATTGACTTGATCTGATCAAGAAGTGTCAGAGTCATGTCTTAATTCTAGATCATGACTTTCTATTCCATTCCTTGATCTCTTTCCTACAAAGTAAAATGGGAACTCCATGAATGCTTATTTCTCAATTTCTAAGTTAATTTCCCCTCATTCCCTAGGGATTTATGCATAACCCCGCCCCCAAAACAAAACCAAAAACCTGTACAACAATGTACACTAATAAATAAACTGAAATTTATTTGAAATAATTTGGTAGCAGCTGGAAGATGGGGTAAGGAGGCTAGATGAAAAAACTAAGATTCAGAGAAATTATTTTTGTATTAAAATTTTAAAAAATTAATAACTTTTATTTTTTCTCCCTACTACTTTCCCCCAGTGAGAGTATACAAAAACTGCCCCCTCCCATTCTTTGAACAGATATTTTCCACATGGATCTTGTTCAAAAATATATATCTTATTCTGTATCTAGTATAGGAATGTAATACCATTGTGATATGAAAAATGACAAAAGGGACTCTTTCCCAAGAGCCTGGGTTGTTGCTATTGTTGTTTGTCTTTCATTCTTGAAGAAGACCATGACTTCAGGGAAGCAATGCCATGATATGCAAGTGAGTTTGATTTAAGACATAGAGTAGTTTGCAGAGTCACCAGCCTCACTTTCTCCTCCGGACCCTGGGTCCAGTGACCAGATATGGATCAGAGTGACTGGAGGTAGTCCCAGATGGAGTGGGAGACTTTGACTTTTTCAAGCTGGATCTTTTCTAGGTCACAGTTTGACTGAGGCATCGCCCAGTTAGGCAAGAGAGGGGTGAGGCAAAGAGGCCAAGAGTAACCACTTCCAAAAATGAAGAAAAGGAAATTGTTAGAAGGGTAAGATCCTCAGGGTATCTCAGTGATTAAGGCCGATAAGAAAGTATTAAGGAGCCTCTTTTGCATGAACTGATACAGACCCAAAGAAGTGAAAGATCATGTTCAAGGTCAGGCAAAGTAGGCAGCAGAGCTAGGATTCAAACTCACATTCTCTGACTGGTGCCTCACTTCTTCTATAACCATGAGTAAATGATCTCAGTTTCTTCACTGGCAATGTATGAATGGACACAATCGTCTTGAAAAATCTAATCATCACTACCAGAGGTGCCTCTTGGGCTGTCTTTTTTTTTTCTTTTCTTTTCTTAATTCAATAATGATTGATTGTGGTTGGATTCTTTTTTATTGACATTTTATTTTTCCAATTACATTTATGAAAGTTTTTCAACATTCATCCACATGCTTATGCATATTTTTAAGTTATATAATTTCCTTCCACCTCCCTCCCCTTAGCAGTGAACAGTCAGGTGAATATTGTGCATACACATTTGTGTCTAACATGTTTACAGATTAGTTATTTTCTATATTAGAAATTAGGATTTAAGGGAAAAGAAAGAAAACCATGAGACAGGAAAGAAAGACATAAGAGAAATTTTAAAAAAGTGAATGTAGTGTTCAATCAGATTCTGTAGGGTTGGGTGTTTTTTTTTTTGGTTTCATTTTGTTGTATCCGTCAAGGTTGATCAGCTCACAATGTTGTTTATGTGTATAATGTTCTCTTGGTTCTGCTCCCTTCACTCAGCATCAGCTTCTCCAGAGTCCAACCATTCATGCTTTCTTATAGAAAAAAATATTCCATAAAATTCATTTACCATAACTTGTTCAGCCATTCCCCAAGTGACAGGCATCCCCTCAATTTCCAATTCTTTGTCAGGCTGTCTTTTTAATCTTCATGTCAATTGGTGTCATTTACTTAGGCAGAGGAGTAATTGAAAGAAAACTCCCAAGTTAAGCTTAGATGTCTGGATTCTATTCCCAATTCTGCTAGATTCCCATGCTGAGATCTCTTTCCCTTAGAACTAGAGCAGCACCAAGGCAGGGAGAAGTGTTCAGTCCCTAGGGAAACTGAATGACCTAAAAGATTTTGGTGACTCTGAGATTCTCTAACTTTCATATGTTTGATGTGGGGAAAAGAGAACTAGTGCTGGAGCCAGAAGACTTTGGTTCAGATCCTGCCTGATATTTCAATACTTGTGTAAACTTGGGCAAAGTCACTTAAACCTTTTTCTGCTTCAGTTTCCTTATATACAAAACAAGGGAATTGACCTCTGAGAGGCTGATTCTGCATTTATGATACTCTGATTTAGTTCATTGCTCCAAATAACATCTTTGATGTTTAATGACCTGTGGGTCTTTGGGCAAATCATCAGTCTCCCTGAACCTCAGTTTCTGACTTTGTTGTGTCTGTTCTTAATGGTGGTCACAGGTTCCAGTCATCGGGGTCATGGCCATTGGTGGAGGGGCTCGAGCGATGACATCTCTGTATGGCCATCTTTTTGCCCTCAAGAAACTGGACCTCTTGGACTGTGTAACCTATATAAGTGGGACTTCAGGATCTACCTGGTGAGGGGAGCAATGTGTAGAAGGGTAGCATGGGGTATGAAGAAATTAATGGGAGGCTCAAGGGCATAGATGGAATGGGTTCAAATTGAGTGATCTGGAGGAGACTAGGGAAAAAAATCCCAATTCCTCACCACTTAATATCATTCTCCATCAGGACTCTAGCTAGCTTGTATGAGAATCCTGATTGGTCCCAGCAAGACCTGGAGAAGCCCATTAGCCATGCCCGAGAGCACATGGCCAAGAGTAAGCTGGCTGCTTTCTCTCTGGGTCACATGAAAGGGTACCAACAGGAGCTGAAACGGCGAACTGAGGAGGGGTACCCCCCTTCTTTTGTCGATCTGTGGTCCCTTGTCCTGGAGTTCCTGTTACATGGCCAGGTGAGGTCTGGTTGTGGGTTTATGTATGTGCATGCATATATTTATGTATTCATAAGTGCATAATTATACTTTTTATGAAGTAACCAGGCTATCAATCAATAAACTTTTATTAAGCTCTTACTACATATAAGATACCATGCTAGATATTGAGGAGAAACAAAAACAAGAATGAAAACAGGAACCTTGCCCTTCTAAAACTTGGATTCTATCAAGGGAGGCAACATGTATGCCCTTGAATTAACTTATGAATGAGCAATCTATCAATCAACAAGCATTTATTAAATTTGTGCTAGTTTGTACTGTGCTAGGTGCTAGGGATGCAAAATCAAAAATAAAAACAAGAAATTTGTCCTCATGGTGTATAGGGAAGCAACATTGAGGGAATACAAAATATAAACACAATAAAGGTAATTTTAAGAAGAAGAGGTACCACTAACTAGTGGGGGGCAGGAAAGGCTTCCTGTAGGCTGTGGTAGTTGAGCTGAACTTGTTAGAGAGCTAGAGATTCTAAGGGGCAGAGGAGTGGGGGGGGTGCATTTTAGTTGTGGATAACACTACCCATGCAAAGGCAAGGAAGTGGGAAGTGTGTGAGAAATGGCAAATGGGCCAGTTTCCTTGGAATATAGAGTACAAAAAAAGAATAAAATATACTAAACCCTCAAAGGTAGATTGAATAGAGTCAGGTTGTGAAAAAGCTTTCAATAGCTTTCATAAAATTCAGTCAGAGATTACCACCCTTCCTGCCCTAACTGCTCCCCAACTCAGCCAAGGAAGGCTTCTGGGCCAGCTTGGCCTTTAAATAGAGGAAAAGCCAGGCAGCTCCACTATCAGAAGGAATTGAGGAGTGAGCTGTAAGGAAGCTGCCAGAATAATACAATTTTGGTGACTTAACATTTTATGATATAATTTTTTTTTCAAATATTTTATTTTTCTAAAATACATGTAACTTTTTTTTTGCAAGGCAATGTGATTAAGTGACTTGACCAAGGTCACCAGCTAGGTAATTATTAAGTGTCTGAGGTCAGATTTGAACTCAGTTCCTCTTGACTCCAGGGCTTATGCTATATCCACTGTGCCACCTAGCTCCCCCCCCTTTTTATTTTTTGTATGTAAAATTTTTTAACATTTATTTTTAAAAAATTTGAATTCCAGATTCTCTCCCTCCCTCTGTCATTGAGAAGGCAAGCAATTTGATATAGGGTATAAGTGTGTAGTCAGATAATGCATATTTCCATATCAGTCATACTGTGAAAGAAACATACAGAAACCCCCACAACAATAACAAGGAAAATAAAATTTAAAAAAGTATTCTTCTATCTTCATTAAGACGCCAAATTTCTTTCTTTTGAGATGTATAGTATTTTTTATCCTGAGTGCTTCAGAATTATCTTAGATAATTGTATTGCTGAGAATAACTCAGTCATATACAGTTGATCATGTTCAATATTGCTATTATTATGTGTTCTCCTGGTTCTGCTCACTTCACTTTTTATTAGTTTATCCAGGTTTTGCTGAAAAGGGTTCATCATTTCTAATAACACAATTGTTCCATTGCAATCTCAGATAAAATTTTAAAGGAACATCTCAAGATAGATGAAGGCACCTCCCTTTGGAGATAATGATCAAATTCAATAGATTAAGCATTTTGATGTGGAAAGAAATGTTCTTAAGAAATCTCAAAGGCAGAACTCCAGGAAGTTAGTGAAGATAAATACACATAATAATAATTAATTAAATATCTTCAAGAAAATCTCTAATAATAGAGGAATCCCAAAAATGAAGTAAAAAACAAATCCAGCTAGTTAAATGTTTTTCAACAGTTGGAACCTTGGATTCCATAAAAGACTCGTTAGAAAGGTCAAGTATAAAATAGTCAAATGAGGAAACTTTAAAGCATTAAAAGGCTCAATATTTGCTGTGTTTGGTAGCGTTGAATCTACAAAGGAGTTACAGAACCCCAGGACAAAAATAACAAAAATACAACTTTTTAAGGAATATTATTTCGACAAAAAATCAATTATTTAATCAGTCAACATTTATTAAAGGGCTATTATGAACCATGCATCATGCTAAGCATTGGAGATAGAAAAAATGGACAAAAGGTAATTCCTGACCTTTAGGAGTTTACAACCTAATGAAAGAGACAATATGAAAACAAATATATACAAGGCAAGCTATATATAGGATAAGTAGCAAATGATTAATGGAGAGAAGGCACTAGAGAATAAAGAAAGAAGTAAAATGAAGAAGCTAAAGGAAAATATAAACATGGAAGAAGAAAAACAGAAGCATGCTTAAGATATGTTGAAATTCCTTAATGAAAAGAGAATTTGGGTGATTCAATGATTAAACTTGCAGAGAAGATCTTCATCCACCTTTCTCTAACCATGGAGAAATAAAGTGGATAAGTTTTGAAAAAAAAATAGCAAAGAAGAATCTGATTTAAAAGACAAGTAAGTGCCCAAAGGCCTATAAAACTGCATACCTGTTGACCTAGTGGTACTGCTTCTAGGTCTGTATCCCAAAAAATCAAAGAAAAAGGGAAAGAAACTATATGTGTAAAAATATTTAGAATAGTTCTTTTTGTGGTGGCAAAGAATTGGAAATCAAGGGTATGCCCATCAATCAGGGAATGACTGAACAGCTTGTGTTAAAAGATTATGATGGAATACTATCTTGCCATAAGAAATGATGAAAAGGATGAGTTTAGAAAAACTTAGGAAGACTTATATGAACCATACAAAGTGAAGTGAGAAGAATGAGTAGAACATTGTACACAGTAGTAGCAGTATTGTAAAAGTAATCATCTGTGAATGATTTAGCAACTGTGATCAAATTCAGTGATCCACAGCAGTTTCCAAGGACCCCCATGAAAAATGCTATCCACCTCCAGAGAAAGAATGGATGAACTCTGAGTGCAGACTGAAGCACATATTTTTTTCTTGCTTTATTTTTCTTGTTTTTTTTTTGCAAGATCAATAATATTGAAATTTATTTTGGATGAAATGGAAGGAGATAATTTGGAATAGAAAATGAAAAAAATTAATGTCTAAAACCATTTATTTATTTGCAATAAAAAAATTCCTGAATTTTTTTTAGTTGCAACATGGTTTTTAAAAGTTTCACAGATACCCATCTGATTGCAATTGCAAATGTTTTCAAGGGCATAATATTTACACAAAAATAAATCTCTTAAATGTAATCAAGGTATTAATGCATTGAGGCATGACTTGAAAACATTGCTCTGTTTTCCTTTCAAAAGTCTTCCATTTTTAGTTGTCAATTGAAGTAAATATAAAAATCTTTGTGGGGCAGCTAGGAGAGTGGGTAGAGCATTGGCCCTGAAGTCAGGAGGACCTGAGTTCAAAACCAGCCTCAGACACTTGACAATTACCTAGCTGTGTAACCTTGGGCAAATCACTTAACCCCATTACCTTGCAAAACAAACAAACAAAAAAAACAAAATAAAAATCTTAGAGTTTTGCATAAGCAGAGCTTTGCCTTAGGACAAAGTTTAAAATAAAGGGGTTTGGGGGCAGCTAGGTGGTGCCGTGGATAGTGTGCTGGTCCTGGAGTCAGGAAGACCTGAATTCAAATCTAGTCTCAGACACTTAATAATTACCTAGCTGTGTGACCTTGGGCATATCACTTAACCCCATTGCCTGGCAAAACCAAAAAAATAAAATAAAATAAAATAAAGGGGTTTGAAATAATGCTTTACATATATTTTGTCATGATGATGAAAGTCCCAGATGATATTCTGGATTTGTCACTGTTATTTGACTAATTTATTAATTGCTCTCCTCTCCCCCAAGAATTAATAAGAAAAATTGGAGGAAATTTTGTCACAGACCTCATATCTGCATAAACAGGTCACATGGAAGGGCTGTTGTGTGGAAGGGCAAATAGATTGTTTCTGTCTGACCCCAGAGGGCAGAACCATAGCCTCTGGGTGGGAGTTGAAAAAAAAGAAAATTTCAACTTGATGTCTGAAGATTTTTTAAAAATGATTTTTAAATGTATTTTTAAAATTGTAAACTTAAATACAAAATAAGAAAAAAATTATCATGTATGCAGCAAAACATAAGAGGATTCATGATATAAAGCAATAAATTTCCATTTTAAGAAAACCTATGGGTGCAGCTAGGTGGCACAGTGGATAGAGCACTGACCCTGGAGTCAGGAGGACCTGAGTTCAAATTCAGTCTCAGACACTTAATAATTGTCTAACTGTGTGACCTTAACCTCATTACTTTAAATAAAAAAATTTTTTAAAAAAAGTAAGCCTGTGTAATAAATACTACACATTGAATTGAAAATTATGGTTTACATTTCCACGTATAGGTAGCAAACAAATTCTTATTGAGTCTCTTGAGTCTCTTATTGAGTTTTTGATGATTGCCTTATATTTCTCTTGGTATTTTTGCAACAAAATTCTGAAAATCTGGCAATTCATTGAATATCATTTTTCCTTTCAGGATTATGTTTTACTTTGTTGGGTATGACATTTTTGGTTGCAACCCTAGTTCTTTTGCTCTTTGATGGTGGTGTTTGAAGAACTTTGGTTTTTTTTTTTTAAGTAGCCATTACTAAGTCTAGAGTAGTCCTAATTATGACTCTTCCTTATTTGAATTGTTTTTTCTTATTGCTCTTAATATTTTCTCCTTAACCTGAGGGGGAATAAAGCCAATGAAACAAATAGTGAAAAGAACATTAAGAAACAGATGTATCATGAAAAATATTAGAAGATGAAACAAAGAAGTTTTGAAAAAAAGTCAAGTCATTGAAGATTCTGAGGATTTCCTAAACTAAGTTGAAGTCAAAGTGTTGCAAATTTAAAGGAAAATAAAATGGATATAAAATTGACAAGAGTACACCTGAAAAATGAAAAATATTTCAGATAAAGAATACAAAGTACAATAGTGATGAAGAATAGGAAAATGGTGATGTTGGATTATCTCATCGTGGTGGTGGTTGTCCTTCATTCTCAAAGAGAAGTAATGTTATGTTGGAGTCAACTTACAATATGTCTGACTCATCAGATCAGTAGGAGCTCTGAATGCTCTACCATTGATCTAGCACAAATATGAACATTTACAATGGTGATATCTCTAAATTTGAGCAATTTATGTGTCTTTTGAGCTACTGCAAGTTAATCCCTTAAAAAGTCATGAGAAGAAGGTGAAATAAGAACTAGCATCAAAATCACTGAAAACAGAAAATGGAGACAGAGTTTGACACATTTTTTGTTTATTTTAAATATATTTAAAGCTCATTTGAACTTGGAAGTCTTTAAAAAGAAAATCAAATTCAATCCATTTCAATGTCCATTTTTTTTAGGGTTTTGAAGGCAAATGGGGTTAAGTGGCTTGCCCAAGGCCACACAGCTAGGTAATTATTAAGTGTCTGAGACCGGATTAGGGCTGGTGCTTTATCCACTGCGCCACCTAGCCACCCCTTCAATATCCATCTTTAAAAAAAAAATTCAATTCTTATTGCTGTATAGTTAATACTGTGTTAGGTGTGGGAAGGAGAAATACAGAATAAATACAACCTTTACCCTCAAGGAGCTAAAAGTGTAGCTGGGAACAAAAGGCTAGCACTCACAGAATAGTATGAAGGCATGAAATGACAGTAGTATATTACTGAGTCATGATATGGTGAAGATATTCTTGGACTGGGTTTCAAAGGACTAGATTCTCTTGAACTTAACTAGAGTAGAATTAAGTTCATTTCTTGAACTCAACTAGAGTTCATCTTTACTTTGACATACTTAGTTGTGCAAATCTCTTTTCTAAAATTAGATTGATGTCATCCTATGATACATTGCTTTGGAATTAGGAAAAACAATTAACAGGAGCTGAAAAAGACCTTCCTATTTCAGGAAACCCAGGTTTCCTGGAGGAGGTGAAATGTGAAGGATGAGGAGGATTTCATAAGGGAAATAGCATATTTAATTCAAAAAATTAACTCTATCTCCCCACAAAGTCTCCATCCTAAATTAGAGGCATTTCTCTAAACACTGGGGGATAGGGAAGAGAGTCCATTTCAGTATGAGGGATTATAGATATCTATCATCTCCATTTTATCCTAGGGATTCTGCTATTTGGTCTAGGGGAGAAGATTGACTTTTGTTTGTTCGTTTGTCCTTGTTTCTCAAAGCAGACCATGACATCCAAGTGATGCCATGACATGCAGGTGAATTGGATTTGAGTGATGGGCTGCACTAGCCTCACTTCCTTCTCCAGAGCCATCTGGGTCTAGGGGCCAGATATGGATCAGGATGACTGGAGAGAACACTGAAAATGAGGCAATTCAAAGTCATACAACTAGTTAGTGTCAAGTGTCTGTGTTCAGATTTGAACTCAGATCCTCCTGACTACAGGGCTACTGCTCTATCTACTGCATCATTTAGCTGGAGAGGATGGATTGATGGAATACAGAAGATCCTTGCATCCAGATCCTATTCTCTGATTTATGCTCTCAATAATTTGAGAGGAGCTCCAGAAATGGTCCCCATCATAGACATGAGTCCAGATCCTCATTCTTCCCCTTGTAGGGTTGACTACCCTATCAACTTTCTCTCCCCTCTCCAGGTAACTGAGCACAAGTTTTCTGAGCAGAGGGCTGCGCTGGAGCAGGGCCAGAATCCACTCCCTCTATATCTTGCTCTAAATGTCAAAGAGAACAGTCTGGGGACCCTGGACTTCAAAGGTAAAATACCCCTAACCAAAGTCTTCTCCCCCTAGGACAAAGGAACCTGAGATCTTCCTCAGAATCAAGTATGAACTCTACATCCATAGCCACACAATCAGCTAGTCAATAAATCACCACCACTGATCAAATGTTTATTATGTGCCAGATATTATGTGTCCATGGTGCTGGGGATACCAAAAAATGAGAGTCTGCCCTCAAAGAGTTTGCATTCTATTGGGAGACAATGTGTATATAAATTAACATGTATGGAATAGATATTCAATAAATAAATAAATACGGGTTAATTTTTGGGAAAAAGACACTAGAACCAGGCTGAGCAGACAGGGATCAGGAAAGACTTCATGAGGGTGTTTAGTCTACAGAAGAGAAGTCCTGGGGAATCATAATATAGGGTAGCTATCTTGAAATATTTGAAAGCTTATTGTTAGACTACACAGATTTATCCTTCTTGGTCCCAGAAGATAGAACTAAGATCAATAGGTAGAAATTATAAAGAGATGAATTTAGGATGGGTGTTAGGAAAAGCTTCTAATTAAAGCTATCAAAAATATGGACTGGGCTATCTAGGGGGATAATGTAAATTAATGTAAATTGGAAGCTAACTTAAAGTCTCTGTAAGACTTTAGGAGGCACCTAACCAAAACTTGAGAAGGAAATAAGGGATTCCAAGAGATAAGAGTGAGGAGGGAGATTCTGTATATAGGTGGGAGATGAAGTTCTGGAGGTGAGAAATAGCATGAAGACCATTTTTGACTGTGTTATAGGAGAACATAAAATAACAGTAATATATGATAAATTCATAAAGGAAGATTAGGGCCTGGCTGTGAAGAACTTTAAATGTCATATAGAGACATTTACAGTCAGGTCTGTGTTTTAGAAAACCACTTTACCAACTTTGTGAAGGATGGCTTGGAGATGGGAAAGACTAAAGGCAGAGAGACCAATTGGAAGGCTATTGCAAGAGTTCAGGTGAGAAGTGATTAGTGCTTGAACTAGAGTGATGACCACACACACCCCCATACCTACATCTTCCCCCTCCTTGAAGTTCCCTTCCCCTATAACCCAAAAATATACAAGTAAAGACATTCTGCAAAGAGGTCCAGTTGATTTTCCCCATGGGTACAGGGATGCATGTGGGGATAGATAGAATAGTCAGCCCTATAGTCCTCAATATCCTTTGAGTAAATGCCAGCTATCTAAACCATTTGAGATAAGAAGAAGACATGAGAATAAGTTCTTCTGGGTCAGTAACCTTTGCCATTGTCCGGCCCCAGAGAGCACCTCCTTCCCTTCTTCCCCACCCCTTCTCACCTTCTCCATTCTTTCTCTCCTGATTTGTGCAGAATGGGTGGAGTTCTCCCCCTATGAGATTGGTTTCCTGAAGTATGGGGCCTTCATCCCCTCTGAGCTCTTTGGTTCTGAGTTCTTCATGGGAAGGTTGATGAAGAAGCTCCCAGAGTCCAGGATCTGCTTCCTTGAAGGTGAGAGGTCTTGGAAGTTGAATTCAGGACCAATCAAGTAGGGATTTCATTCAAGGTGTAAGGGGGAAATGTGGCTACTGGTTTTAAACTAGAACACAACTTTTAAGACTGCCTCTGAAGGACAAGGCTATTGGTCAGGGCAAGATAGGAGGTCAGGGAAAGGTTAAATTAAGCTGGGCACCTTTCCCACCAGTCGCAGCATGGTCTTAGACACAAAAGTGGAAAGGATTCTCAGATGGAGCCTCTTCTGTCTCTCAAGCTACTGTCTACACAATTAACATTTATTAAATCTCTTATGTACTGAACATTGTTCGAGGTGATGAGGAAGCCACAAGAAGGGCAATGAGAAATTACTTAAAATATTCAATATTATATGTTAAGTGAATTAAAGATTATCAAAACAAAATATCATTTGGAGTCTAAGGGAAAAGGTCATTATGGGTCAGAGAGTTCAGACTTCCTGAAAGGGGTGACTAACATTTCTTGATTGGGACTAATATTTATTGATTGTCTTCATTGTACAGTGAAGAGCTCTAGAGTTAGATTCTAAGTTCAAATACTACCTTTGAGGCTTATTACCTGTGTGATCTTGGACAAGTCATTTTTTACAGACCTCAGTTTCCTCATCTGCAAAATGAGGGATTGGATTAGATAGCTTCTGATGTTTCTTCCAACTCTAAAATCTCAGATCCTTAATATTGGGTCCTGAGAGACAAAAGATATTAGATTCTTAGAGCAGAAAGGATATAAGATATTGACCTTTAGTAAGTTCACTTAAATTCACAAACATATACTGTGTTTTCTATGCACAAAGCACTTGATGGAAGGGACGGTATTTTAAGCTCTTTGTTGAATGACTGAATGAATGAATATACAAAAAAAGTAAATAAATAGGAAGCATCCAAGATATCTAGGAAGAAGTATTCTTCATAAATGGATTTAGACAAATGTATAAGAATGGGGAAGGTAGGGAGTCCTATGAGCAAAGAGATGAAGGTGGAAACTTATACAACATGTTCAGGGAATGGTGAAGACACCAGACCAGTCTGGGTTCCTATGGAAGAATAGTTCAAACATGTAGGGCAAAATTTGAAGATAACAATGGGCAAAGGGGGCTGGATTGTGAAGGTCCTTTTTTGCCATTCTAAAGGCTTTCAGACTCTATCCTGAAACAACAGGGAGCCTAAGAAGAAATCATCTTCCTCTAAATTTTTGTGGAAAGTATATGTTTGTGAATTTAAGTGAACTTGTTCTTTAAGAAAGGAAGAATTTTATCCCTCTTCTAGGATTACTTCAATAATGAGTCTTCAGCAGAAAGATCCTAGAGAAGTGGATGGAGCTAGTAGCCTTAAGCCAGGGAAGACTCATGTGTCATTCATTAAGACTAGGACTTGCAAGGCACCTCTTTTCTCTTCCCCAGAAGAAAGTCCTTTCATTAATCCATCCATCACTCACTTAATTCTTTCATTCTTTATGCTGGTAAACATTTAA
This sequence comes from Macrotis lagotis, assembly GCF_037893015.1. Classification (NCBI taxonomy): domain Eukaryota; kingdom Metazoa; phylum Chordata; class Mammalia; order Peramelemorphia; family Peramelidae; genus Macrotis; species Macrotis lagotis. The sequence goes on along the minus strand of NC_133661.1, from coordinate 202,785,622 downwards.
CATTGGAATCTTCTTCTCTTCCCCAGATGTACACTTTTAAGTTTAATCTGAATTGTCAGCATTTTCTCCATTTTATTACATTTAGACAATGAAACAATAAATTAAACCCTGATTTGTATTGTGATTTCTAAGGTGTAAATCAATGCTCACACTGAAAATTTAACAATTGATTCTCATGAACTGATAAGAGCTGACTCCAGCATACCACTGTAGGTGGTACAGTGAATAGAGCACTGGGTTAGACTCTGGAAGACTCATTTCCATGAGTTCAAATCCAGCCTCAAATACTTAATAGCTGTGTGTCCCTGGGCAAGTCATTTAGCCATTTACCTTAGTTTCCTTATCTGTAAAAAGAACTGAAGAAGGAAATAGCAAACCACTCTAGTATCTTTGCCAAGAAAACCCTAAAATGGAATCACAAAGAGCTGGACACAACTGAAATGACTGAACAGCCAAAAAGATCTGTTCTAGTGAATGAAGCACAGACTTTGACACAGAAAAAAAGATGAGGAGCCTTGTTTCTGATTGGGTGAAGCAATAAAACTCATGTTGCAAAATTCAAGATACGATTCTAGAAGATAAAAAAGTTCTCTGAAGAAAATAACTCCTTCAAATGTAGAATGGAGCTAAGGGAAGCTGATGACTTTGTGAGAAATCAAGGAACAATAAAACAAAGCTAAAAGAATGAAAAACTAGAAAATGTGAAATATCTCATTGGGAAAAACAGTTAACTTGGAAAACAGATCCAGGAGAGATAATTTTAAAATTACTGAAAGTCATGACCAGGAAAACAACCTTGACTTAATTTTTAAAGAAATTCTCCAGGAAAATTACCCTGATATCCTAGAAGTAGAGGGTAAAATAGAAATTGAGAGAATCCACTCGGCACCTGAAAGAGATCCTCCCCCCCCCAAAAAAAAACTCCCAGGAATATTATAGTCGAATTTCAGAACTCCTAAGTCAAAGAGAAAATATCATAAGCAGTCAGAAAGAAACAATTCAAATACCATAGTACTACAGTCAGGACACAGAATTTAGTAGATTCTACATCAAGGGCTTGCAGGGCTTAGAATATGATATTCCAGAAGGCAAAAGAGCTTGAATTACAACTGAACAACAAATACTCAGCAAAAGTGAATATCCGGGGGTGGCTAGGTGGCAGTGGATAAAGCACTGGCCCTGGAGTCAGGAGTACCTGGGTTCAAATCCAGTTTCAGACACTTAATAATTATCTAGCCGTGTGGCCTTGGGCAAGCCACTTAACCCCATTTGCCTTGCCAACCCCCCCCCCCCCAAATTAAGTGAATATCCTCTTTCAGGGAAAAGGTGAACATTCAATGAAATAAGGGAATATCAAACTTTGCTGTTGAAATGACCAGAGCTGAACAGAAAGTTTGATCTTCAAGTACAGGACTAGGGGAAAGCAGAGAGAGGGTGGATGGGAAGGGCATGAGGAATTCAGTGATTTTGAACTGCTTGTATTCCTGCAACTCATATAAACCTTCTCATTTATTAGAGCAATTAGAAGGAGCATATATAAACAAAACACATATGAAGGTAAAATATAAAGATGAAGTCAATGGATGAAAAAAGAATATACTGGGGAAAAGGGAAAAGAGGGGTAGAATGGGCTAAGATATTTTATACAAAAGAGTCAAGAATAAACTTTTGCAATGGAGTGGAAAGGGGAAAGTGAGGGGAAATTAATGCACCTTCATTCATAACATATACACTCTAAGGTATAGAAATCTATCTTACCCTAGAGGAAAAATGAGAGGTAAGGGATGGGAGAAAGGGGACAAGGGGAGGGGAGGGGAGGGGAGGGGTAGATGATAGAAGAGAGGGAAGATCGCGGGAGAGAGTAGGCAGATATAACACAATTTTGAGGATGGACAAGGTGAAAGGAGAGTGAGAATAGAATAAATGGAAGTGGGGAGGAATAGAATGGAGGGAAATACAATTAACAATAGCACCTGTGGGAAAAAATATTAAGCAACTTTTCTGATGGACTTATAATATAGAATGTGATTCATTCCAAGGATAGAGCTGATGATATCTGAATACAGACTGAAGTTTTCTCTCATTTTATTTTTCTTGAGCTTTGTCTGTATTTGTGAGGGAAAGCGGGGATTATGGTAACTTTTACAAGACAATTTCAGTAATGTAAAAATAAAGAAATTAAAAAACAAAAACAAAAAAGTAAAACAAAATACAAGATAGCAAATAGAGATAACTAAGCTAGGATTCTAGCTTATAATAGCAGGAGAAAAAAAATGTAGTTTCATCAAAAGATGATGAATTGGGACAGCTAGGTGGTGGCAGAGGATAGAGCATTGACCCTAGGGTCAGGAAGACCTGAGTTCAAATCCAGTATCAGACACTTAATAGTTACTTAGCTGTGTGATCTTGTGAAATCATTTAACCCCATTGCCTTCCACAAACAAAAAAAACCGAACAAAAAGAAAGTTGATGAATCAATCAAAAAGTTGATCTAGGCTTTACAACCAGCTAGGGAATGTGCTTCAAACAAAGCAAATAAGACAAAAAAAAAAGACTTCAAAGAGTGTGAAAGGACCAACTAAAGAATCCTGTACCTTAATGGAAACTTTATTTGACATTTTACTGATATATTGTTTTCATTTCACTTACATTTTCTAATATATTTTTTTCCTGTCATACTCCTTCCCCAAGACATCTTGGTGGAATGTCTGTCTTTTTTAGATCCAGACAGTAAAAATGACTGGAGTTGGGGGGGGGGGGCAGGGAAAGTAGGGGTGGAGGAAGTTGAAATCTATGTTACTTATGACCAGAAATGTATATCCCAGCCCAGAGTTTAGTTGTTTTTTTCAGTTGTATCTCACTCTTTATGACCTCATTATCTTGGCAAAGATAACTGGAGTTGGTTTGTCATATTCTTCTTCAGCTTATTTTATGGATGGGGAAATGTTGGAATGACTTGCTCCAGTGAAGCTTTTTGACTCTATTCACTGTGCCACAGGAATCCTCAACCACAAGAAGACAAAGAAAAAGATTCTGGAGTAACTGAGAGCTATGAAGCATGTTGAATAGATTTCTTAGTGAAATGCATTGGATTAGACGTCCATTGAGCTTCCTTCAAACTCTGCAATTCTATGGTCCTGGTATCAGAGAATCTGGGTTCAACCCTTCTTTGATGCTTATTATCTGAGTGACCTAGGGATGATTGACTTCCTTGGGCCTCAGTTTCCTCATCTGTAAATTGGGTGCATGTGTGACTGGGATGACTTGTGAAGTCCCAAATCCTATGATCTTGTTTCAATTGTTTCACTGACATTTTGACCCTGGGCAAGTCATTTATCTTCCCTGGACCTCAATTTTCTAAAATGAGAGGGTTGGATTAGATGGTCTTCCAGAACCTATATCTATAACCCCATGGTCTTATGACTCTCTTCATTCAAGTCAACAAAGGTCTCAGGACTTAAGATCATCAGTCTAGGTGGAAAGATAGAAATCAACATTCAGGAATCCTGCTATTTCTTAAGAGAGCAGCAAAGCCCAGAGGAGAAAAAGAATGGGGGGACCTATTTCCCATTAGGCTACTGAGAGTTTATTTCTAATAACTTGGGGTTAGGGGAGGGTGGGATATCATTCCCTTACTTTGACTGGAAGAATAATTCACCTTTCTTCCTCCCCCCCCCCCCCCCCATGGGGCTTCCCTTAGGCTTATGGAGCAATGTCTTCTCTGGGAATTTGATGGATGCTTGGTATGACTTCACCAGCTCAGAAGAGACCTGGAAGCAGAATATCAGGGACAAGACCAGAAAAATTGGTAGGAAATAGAGACTTTCTGGGAAATTCTGGGACTTTGGGTTGGCACTGAGAGGGTAAACAACCTGTTGGATTATGCTTCTGATAAATATTGAATATTGGTGTGGGGAAACTGAAGATGCAGTGCAAGGGAAGGGATGGATTTTTCCAGGCTCACTGGCAAAGCCAGGGATTTGGAACTCCCAAGAACCCCAGAAATATTAGGGACATCTCTTTTACTGTGTGTCTCTAGCTCCAGAAAAGGACCTCCATGACTCCCAGAGTACCTCCTGGATCAATTTGTCCTGGCTGCAGCCCAGAACTGCTCTTACCCAGGCTTTTCAGGGCCTCTTGACTGGGCGACCTCTTCTTCATCGATGTCATAATTTCCTGAGAGATCTTCATCTGCACCAGAACTACAGTGCCCAGAAAGATTTCTGTGCCTGGGGTGGTGAGAGCATGACCGTTCTTCTACCACCTAAGGAAAATTTCCAAGCTAGGTGGGAAGTGGCCATAGTCGAAGCTCCTTTCCAGGGTTGGGGGGGGTGTTTCCAAGTCATGAAAGTTCTGGGAGCATCTGGTCTGGGAGCATCTGGTCTTCTACCTGTAAGTTTTGAACTTTGGGGGTAATGGCCAGGTTAAGGAGAGCCCAGTTTAGACCAAGGCAAGATGAGGAAGTTAGAATGAAGAGGGCAGGGGATGGGTCTCTGGGGGAGGCTTGGGTCATGTTTCTTTGTCCCTAACTTTACTTGCTTTCCCCCACCTAGAATGCCAGCTAGATTCTGTTCCCAGGCAACTGACCCCTCTACAACCCCAACTTTGCCTGGTAGATGCTGCCTTCTTCATCAACACAAGTTGCCCGCTCTTGTTGCGGGCAGGGCGGAACCTAGATCTCATCTTCTCATTTGGCTATTCCATCAGCTCTCCCTTTCAGGTACTTCTTCCCAACTCCTTCCACCCACCCAGAGACCAACCCCTCCTATTCCTCTTGGGGCCTCCAGCTTGTTAGACTAATGAGGTTAAGTTCTAGTTTCACCAAGAACCTACTCTGCCTTCCTGATACTACAAGAGGAGGGAGGCATCATTTAGATTTTCTGACATGAAGTCTTTTGTCAGATCCCAGGTTGGGAACTTGGGGGTGGGTATATATGGGGGGTATATAATGAATGCTCAGATATATAGGAATGAATGTAATCATGAGAGGCAACATCTTAAAGATTTTACAGTGGTGTCAGAACCAAAAGGAAATTGATCCCTGTGGGCTGCATATTGACTTAGAAAACTAAGAATTAATATCATCTATATTGAATTTTTATTTATTTTGTTAAATTGCTTTCCAATTTCATTTTAATCTGATTGGGTCAACACTTGGGAATTTTACAGGCCTCTTGCCAACATCAGGTCACTAGTTTGATGCCTCTGGACTGGAAGACCAGAGTTCAAATCTGATCTTAGATACTGTGAACTTGGACAAGTCACTTAACTTTTTTGTCCCTCACTTGCCTCATCTGTGAAATGAAGGGACTGGATTTGGCATCTAAAGTCTCTTCTAACACTAAATCAATTCTCTTATGATTCTATGATAATGTAATTTCTCCAAGAGTTGTAAGGTGAAAAAGGGCAGAGCTGGCAAAAAGACTTCAGGCATCATCATTCTCTGATGGAAAGTTTAGGGTTGGAATTGGAGGGGCGGGGAGGCAAATCACTTAACTTCCTACTCTGTATTGTACCAGGACCCAAGTTTAAATTTGACATTAGACACTTACTAGCTGGGTGACTCTGGGAAAATCACTTTATCTCTGTCTGACTCAGTGTCCTCCACTGTAAAATGGGAAGAATTATAACATCAACCTCTCAGGATTGTTGTGAGGACCAAATGAGAGAATATTTGCAAAGCCCTAAGCACAGTTAATTTTATTAACATTCAGACTCAGACATTTAATAGTTGTGTTATCCTGGGCAAGTTATTTCCCTGCTGTCTGCTTCAGTTTTCCCTACTTTAAAAATGGGGAATAATAATAGTGCTTACCTTCCAAGAGTGTTGTGAGGACCAAATGAGATAATACTTGTAAAAAGTACTTAAATAGGGCCTGGAACATTGTAGGAACTTGTAAATGCTCTTCCCTTCCCCCTCCTTTCCCCTTGCTCTGAGGAGGATGGTGGGTGTGGGTATGGCAAAGTGGCAACACTGGTCTTAAAATTGGGATGGGGATGATTCCTGGCTCTCACACTTTCTAGCTTTGTAACACTGGGCTGGTCTTTAAACCCTTTAAACCCTTTTAGACCTCATTGATAAAATAGAGATAGCAGTAGTCACAGTACCTCCCTCTCTGAGTTGTGAGGATAGTGCTTTGCATAACTTCAAGCCTATTAAAAAAAAAGTGAGTTTTTACTAGTGCTAAAGCTAGTAACCAAAAACAGGAAGCAGATTGCATTAAATCAAACTGAAGTAATCTGTAAGAGAGTGAGCAATAGGCCTACGCCCAGTACATGTTTTAATTTGATGTGATTTGGGTCATGTTTGACAAAATGGGGATTTAGGGTTTATAAAACTGGTTAACCAACTTTTTATCATTTAGTCCTCACCATGGCCCTGAGATTAAGACAATACACATGATTATGCCTGTTTTACAGATTGAGAGGCTTTAGTGTGGCAGAGAACAAATGACATTCTCTTGTAAAGAACTAATAAATGAGGCAGGATTGGAATCTGGCTGAGTCCAAATCCAGCCCTCCATTCCCATGGCACCACTTGAATTACACCAAAGGAGTTTTTGTTTTTCTTTCAATCAGGTGAACCAGTTGGAATTGGAGTCTCAACCTAGGCATTTTCTAAAATTGTTGAACTAGAATGAAACTGGTATCAATTAATGACCAAATCCAACCTGAAATCCAACCTTGTCAGGATAATTCCTGACATGAATCAGAGGTTATAGGTTTGAACTCTGACACTGCCTTTTATTCTTTGTTTTTAATTATTATAAATAATTACAATTATTTAGTGGAATGAATTAATATAATAAAGTATTTTTATAATCTTGGAGAAGTGGCTGCCCATCTCTGGGCCTCTGTTTCTTCATTTGTAAAATAAAGGAATTGAGGCTAGTTGTCCTATGGCATGGGTGGGAGAACTTCTGTCCCCCAGGCTGTGTTGTTTTAGCCTTGCCAAGGCAACCACAGACAGGTCTCAAAATTCAATAAATCTAGGAACATATAAACCTGATGATGTTGCAAATATCCAAATGATCCTTGGCAGAAAAAAGGTTCCCTACCTCTGTCCTATGATATAGGGAGAAGAGCACTGGCTCTGAAATCAGAGACTGGGTTCAAATCCTAATTTTGATACTCTGATACCTTGGATAAATTCCTTTATCTCTCCAGGCCTCAATTTCTTTACTTGTAAAGTGAGAAGTTTGAATTAGATGGCCGCTGAGGTGTGTCTTTGTCAATCCTGGTTCCAATACCACTCTCTCCTCCAGGAGCTAGAGCAGATGGAGATATATTGCCGAGAGCGGGGTATCCCTTTTCCCAGAGTGGAGCTGAGTGAGGAAGAACGCATACAGCCTAGAGAGTGCCATGTCTTCTCAGATCCCAACTGCCCAGAAGCCCCCACTGTGCTGCATTTCCCCTTAGTCAACCTTTCCTTCAAAGAACACTCAGCTCCTGGTAAGTGGCCTCCCAGTTCTTCCCTGTCCCTGTGGTCCTCATCCTTATCTCACCCTTGACCAAGAAGGCATCTCTGCCTGCCCCATATCATATGATAAAGGAGAGGAGACAATGCTGGCCTGGAGTCAGGAAGTCCTGCTTTTGAGTCTCTCTCCTCTTGACTCTACCAGCTTCATGAGCCTGGGAAAGTTACCTTAACTCTTTAGGTCTCAACTTTCTTGATTAAAATGAAAGGGTGGGATTAAATAAATTCTCTTCTAGCTTTAAATCTAAAATTCTCTGAGCTGAACAGAAGTATTTAGTTTAGAAGCAAAGGTTAAGACTATAATATCCTACCATGAGCAGGGGGGCTGTTCTTTCTGGAAGATGCTATTTTTTTTGGATGGGTTAGGTAAGCACAGTGTGCTATGGATTAATCAGCAAGCATTTACTTAGTACCTGGGATATGTCAAACACTATGCTAGCTCCTGGGAATGCAAAAAGCGAAAGCTCCCCCTGCTCTTAAAAGACTACAATTTAGCTGGGGGAGGGAAACAACATATAGGCAGCATATAGATATGTGTCTGTATGCACACATGTATAAATATATGCTCACATATATGTATAACTCCATATACATGTGTGTATTTCGAGTCACTATAAATAAGTGTATTGTAACACATATGTACATTTTTGTACATAATATATATTTGTTTAGATATATACACTCAATAAGTAACAATGTGTAAATTGTTTACAGACACACACCCATATAAATATAAATATACACCTAAAATAGCAGTGCACATGATATACATGCTTGTATGTATTCATGCACACTTGCACATGTATGTATCCATGTCTACATACAAAATAGGCATTTGTATTTATGCTTTGCTGCTATGTAAACACAAAATACATGTGTGCATGTGTGTGCATGAAATATCACAGAAATATACACATGAAATATCACAAAAGGTCCAAGATCATTTGGGGATGTGGAAGACTAGATTATAGGATCAGAGTCATAGAGTCATAAGAGACCTTGGAAGCCATGAAGTCTCTCTCATTTTCAGAAGAGGAAACTGGTGAGATTAAATGACTTATGTAGGATCACACGAATAGCAGCTAGGAGGTCAAGAAAGATCTCATGTAGAAAGTGGCATGACAGCAAGCTTTGAAGGCAGCAATGGATCCTGAGAGAGAAGTGAGAACAGTCACAAAGGTGTGGAGATGGGTACAGAGTGACATAGATGAGATACAGCCTAGACTAGACTGAATTGAATAGGGCCTGAAGTAATAAGAGTGGAAAAGGGGTTTGGGTCTTGGTTTTGAAGTTTTCAGTGGCAAATAGAGGAGATTGCATTTGGTCCTAAAAGAAATAAGGAACCACTGTGGTTTATTTAGTAAGAGGATGAGAGGGTCAAGAGTCATTCTTTAGGAAAAATCAATTTGGCTTCTATGTGAAGGCTGGAATCAGCCTACAAAGAGGGAAATTAATGGGATGATGAGCTATTAACACAGCAAAGAACCATTATCTTCCTGGGAGGGAAAGGAAGGAAACTGGGGAAAATGTAAGGGGCTCATTGAGCATGTCCATAGTATTAGGCCTGTTCTCTAGAGTCTTTTGCTTCTCTCTATTCCTTAGGGTTTTCCTAATTGAATTCCCAGAGGTCTTATCCTAATTAGTTCTACAGTTTCCCTAATTAGATTCTCAGGGGTATTATCCTAGCCAGTCCAGGGCTTTAGGAAAGCTCCCTGTCCTGCTCCTCATCTCCCCATCTTTAATCCATGGCTTAGGTATCAAGCGCAGTCCTGAAGAACTTGATGGAGGCCAAGTCGACCTCACAGGCTTCCTGTCTCCATACTCCCTGGCCAATATGACATACAGTGGGGATGATTTTGATCGACTGCTTTACCTCAATTCTTACAATGTTCAGAACAATCACAAAGAGATCCTAATGGCCCTGAGGACTGCACTGAAGCATCGCAAACAGCGCCAGCCCTGATGGAGCAAAAGAAGAGGCTCAAGCCAGGAGCTCAGAAGGCTGGCCCTCTGCCCCCAAAGTCCTTCAGACTCCATCTCCTCCCCTCAAGCCCTCCATAGGCTGGACACAGTTAAATCCTCAATCTGGTTCTGCTTTGACAATGGCTTCCAGGTCCAGGGACTTGTTTAGCCAGCTCTGTAGTTGGTACATTGGATGGAGAGGCATCTCCACCTGAATCTATGCCATTTTTTCTTGGCCAGGCTTGGCATCTGAGAAATCTGGCAAAAAAACCTGTTCTTTATTCACCCTGGAGTAACTTCTGATCATTTCCATCCCTGGGCAGATTGAATTTTATGTGTAGTTTAAAGGAGTTGGACCTACTATATGAGCACAGGAATTACAAGATTAGAGTGTTGGTTGGAGAAAATCTGTAACTAGGGCAAAGACATCAATACTTTGCTCCAGGGCAATGAATTTATAGGGTGCTAAATTTAGAAGATCTCCATAGCAGTGTAGAAACTAGAGTTTAACACCTAATTATACTTATTGTCCTTCTGATGAAGGAGAAATATTAGAGAAATATTTGTCTAGCCTTTCTTGTAAGGTTAACAAACTATTCCCTGTGCTTGTGTAGCATTTTCTGTGGACTCTTTCTATTTTTCTTTTTTCTCAAATGTAAATTCACTAAGAAAGCAACCTCAGGACCTTCCATCTACTTCTTCTCCACCATCTGAATCTTAGTCAGTTGTATACCTGACTCCAGTCATGTGCAGGTGGGTCATTCCTTGACCCTGGTTGCTCCCTGCCCAGGAGTTGGTCTAAATTCACTATAAAGGTTCTGCTGGACCTCTTCTCCATGCTGAATCCTTGTTTATCTAAACCTAGCCAAGGTTAGTGATCGTTTCTCTTTGCTCTTTCTTGTCTTTGATATTCTTCCCAGCCTAGCTTGTAGTTGTTTCTTTGTTGCTTTGCTTAAACTTAACTATCTTTTTAAAACCTCACTTTCATTTCCTTGCTAAAGAACTGAATCTGTGAATTTTTTGCAGTAACTTGTGAATTAAAATTTAACACTTTTCTTAATCTAATGTGTCATGATTTCTTCACCCCAAACAAACCCTCATTTATCCTTAAAGTCCCCTCCCCCAAGTCATTCTACTGTCTCCATTTCCTAATCAAAGAAGACAATGTTAGATAGGAAACTATTAGGAGGTGATCTTGTATCAACTCTTCTGCCTTTCTCACCCTTACTCTACCCCAAAGTCACCTTCTGCTATTGTTCGAGGTCTTTGTCTCCTCACCAGGGGACAGTGAATTTACCCTCTGGTTACTTGTGAGTAGATTTTGTTTTGCTTGCCCACAGGGCACATTTGTATAATCATACGTTGTTCATACTTGCCCCAACTGCAAAAATTCTTAATTATGGCTCTGAGTTAGACACTAATTGGATAGGCATCAGGACTTCGCTGAAAATCCTATTAATTAATGAAATAAAAAAAGCATTTATTATCTACTCTGTGTCAGGTACTGGGAATATAAGCTTAAAGAATAAAACAATACCTAACTAAAATTACATTTTATAGGGGAGTCAAGTATATAGAAAAAAGAAGCATATTTCAGTTCAATGTAAAGGAAAAAATCCTTAATTATTGCAAGCAATCAAGCAACAAGCATTAATGAAGTGCAATTATGTGCCAGACACTGTGTTAGGGATTGCGAATTCAAAGACCAAAAAACCCCCCAAACTACAGTTAAATAGTCCCTGCCCTCAAGGAGTATGCATTCTTTGAGGAAAGGGGACTGGGAGGGGAACACCATATACAAAAATCAGAAACTACAAAATATTTGTAAAACAAATAAAAACAAGATAGTAAGGGAGGGAGGACACTAGCTTTGGAAGGAATTGAGTCTTGAAATTGCTTTAATTGAGTCTTAAAAGAGGTGTCAAGTTCTCTTTCTCCCCTGCCCTCTCTTTCTCTCTCCTTCCCTCTCTCCCCACCCCTTTCTCCCTCCTCAGGCCCCCCAATATGATCTCAAAGAAGAGATTAGATGACTACTTGGTTTTTTTGGTTCAAGTTTTTTAGCCTTCATTTCTTATTAGTATTTTATTTGTTTTCCAATTATATACAATAGTAGTTTCTACCTATCATTTTTTTGTGTAAGATTTTGAATTTTACAATTTTCCCACACCCTCCCTTCCCTCCCCCACCCCCCACAGAAGGCAGTCTGATAATCTTTACATTGTTTCCATGCTATACATTGATGGAAATTGATTGTGTTGAGAAAGAAATCATATCCTTGAGGAGAAAATAAAATTAATTAGAGATATCAAAATAATGTAGTAAATAAGATACTTTTTTAAAAAAAATTGAAGGTAATGGACTTTGGTCTTTGTTTAAACTTCACATTCTTTCTCTGTATACAGATGGTATTCTCCATTGCTGGTACTCTTAAACTGTCCCTGATTGTTGCACTGATGAAATGAGCAAGTCCATTAAGGTTGATCATAACCCACCTGTTGCTGTTAGGATGTACAGTGTTCTTCTGGTTCTGCTCATCTCACTCAACATCAGTTCAAGCAAGTCTTTCTAGGCTTCTCTGAAATGCCATCCCTCCTGATTTCTAATAGACCAATAGTGTTCCATAATGTACATATACCACAATTTGTTCAACCATTCCCCAATTGATGGACATTCACTTGATTTCCAATTCTTTGCCACCACAAACAGGGCTACTATGACTATTTTTGTACAAGTGCTGTTTTTTACCCTTTTTTCATGATCTCTTCAGGATATAGACCCAGTAGTGGTATTGCTGGATCAAAGGGTATGCACATTTTTATTGCCCTTTTTGTATAATTCCAAATAGCTCTCCAAAAAGGTTGGATGAGTTCACAGCTCCATCAACAATATATTATTGTCCCAGATTTCCCATATCCCTTCCAATACTGATCATTGTCTTTTCTGGTCAGTCTGAGACGTGAGAGGTGGTACCTCAGAGATGCTTTAATTTGCATTTCTCTAATCATCAATGATTTAGAGCAATTTTTCCTATGACTATGGATAACTTTGATGCCGTCATCTGTAAATTACCTCTGCATATCCTTTGACCATTTGTCAATTGGGGAGTGGCTTGTATTTTTATAAATTTGACTCAGTTCTCCATATATTTTAGAAATGAGTCCTTTGTCAGAAAAACTAGTTGTAAAAATTGTTTCCTAATTTACTACATTTTTTTATCTTGGTTACAGTGGTTTTGTTTGTGCAAAAGCTTTTTAATGTAATCAAAATTATCTAGTTTGTTTTTTTTAATTTTTTTTTAGATTTTTTATATTTTTTTGCAAGGCAATACTTGCCCAAGGCCACACAGCTAGGTAATTATTAAGTGTCTGAGGCTGGATTTGAACTCAGGTACTCCTGACTCCAGGGCTGGTGCTCTATCCACTGCGCCACCTAGCCTCCCCTATCTAGTTTGTTTTTAATGATGTTCTCCATCTCTTCCTTAGTCATAAACTGCTTCCTTTTTCATTAAAACTATCCTTGATCTCCTAGTTTTTTTATAATATTATCTTTTGTGTCTAAATCCTATACCCTTTTTGATCTTATCTTGGTATAGGGTGTGAGAGGTTGGTCTAATCCAAGTTTCTGCTATACTAACTTCCAATTTTCCCAATAGTTTTTATTGAAGAGAGAGTTTTTATCCTAGAAGCTGGGCTCTTTGGGTTTAACAAACAGCAGATAACTATAATCATTTTCTGCTATCTCTTTTGCACCTAGTCTACTCCACTGATCCACCCCTCTATTTCTTAGCCAATACAAGACAGTTTTGATGACTGATGCTTTATAATATAATTTTAGATCTGGTAGGGTTAAGCCACTTTCTTTTGCACTTGTTTTCCATTAAATCCCTGAATATTCTTTTTTTTTTAGGTTTTTTTCTTTTTTTCTGCAAGGCAAATGGGGTTAAGTGGCTTGCCTAAGGCCACACAGTTAGGTGATTATTAAGTGTCTGAGACTGGATTTGAACCCAGGTACTCCTGACTCCAGGGCCGGTGCTTTATCCACTATGCCACCTAGCTGCCCCTTTTCCCTGCATATTCTTGACATTTTATTTCTCCATATGAATTTGCTTACAATTTTTTCTAGCTCATTAAAATAATTTTTGGAAGATTGATTGGTAAGACACTAAATAAGTAGTTTAAGGTAGGTAGAATTGTCATTTTTATTATATTAGTTTGGCCTATCAGTGAGCAGTTGATATTTGCCCAGTTATTTAAATCTGATTTTATTTGTGTGAGAAGTGTTTTATAGTTGTTTTCATAGAGCTTCTGAGTCTGCCTTGGCAGGTAGACTCCCAAGTATTTTATATTGTCTGAAGTTACTTTAAATGGGATTTCTCTTTCTAGCTCTTGCTGCTGTATCTTGCTAGTAATATATAGAAATGCTGAGGATTTATGAGGGTTTATTTTATATCCTGTGACTTTGCTAAAGTTACTAATTGTTTCTAGCAGTTTTTTTAGATGATTTTTTTAGAATTCTCTAGGTATACCATCATGTCATCTGCAAAGTGTGAGAGTTTTGTTTATTCCTTCTGAATTCTAATTCTAATTCCTTCAATTTCTTTTCTTATTGCTGAAGTTAACATTTATAATACAATATTGAATAGTAGTGGTGATAGCAAGGGTCACCCCTGATCTTATTGGAATACCTCTACCTGATCCCCATTGCATATAATGCTTATTGATGGTTTCAGATAGATACTGCTGATCATTCTAAGGAACAATCCATTTATTCCTATGTTCTCTAATGTTTTTAGTAGGAATGGGTGCTATATTTTTTCAAAGGCTTTTTCAGCATCTATTGATATAATCATATGATTTCTAATAGGTTTGTTAATTATACTAACAATTTTCCTAATATTGAACCAACCCTGCATTCCTGGGATAAATTATGCTTGGTCATAATGCATTATCCTAGTGATAACTTGTAATTGCTTTGCTGAGATTTTATTTAAGATTTTTGCATCTATGTTCATTAGGGAGATAAGTCTATAATTTTCTATTTTGGCTTTTTCTAGTTTAGATATCAGTACCACATTGGTGTCATAGAAAGAGTTAGGCAGAGTTCTGTCTTCTCCTGTTTTTTCCAAAGACTTTATATAGAATTGGAACCAATTGTTCCTTAAATGTTTCATAGAATTTACTTGTGAATCCATCTGGTCCTGGAGAATTTTTTTCTTAAGGAATTCAGTAATGGCTTGTTGAATTTCTTTTTCTGAGCTAGGGTTATTTAGGTATTTAATTTTCTCTTCATCTAACCTGGACAACTTATATTTTTTGTAAATATTCATCCATTTCATTTAGATTATCAAATTTATTGGCATACAGTTGGGCAAAATAATTCCTAATTATTAATTTTATTTCCTCCTCAGTGGTAGTGAGTTTACTTTTTCCTTTATGATACTAACAATTTGGTTTTCTTCTTTCTTTTTTAAAAACAAATTAATGGGAGGTTTATAATTTTTATTGGTTTTTTCATAAAACCAACTCTTGGTTTTATTTATTAGCTTAATAGTTTTCCTGCTTTTGATTTTATTAATTTCTCCTTTAATTTTTAGAATTTCTAATTTGGTATTTAATTGGGGGTTTTTAATTTGTTCTAATTTTTTTAGTTGCATGTTTAGTTCATTGATTTCCTCTTTCTCTAATTTATTCATGTAAGCATTTAAAGATGTAATATATCCCCTAACAACTGCCTTGGCTGTATGTATCCCATAATTTTTGGTATGTTGTCTCATTATTTAGGATGAAATTGAAGGGGATAATTTTAGAGAAATAGGTGAAAAACACATTTGAAATGCTGCAAAGTAAAATGAGCAGGACCAGGAAAATAACATATAATAATAATGTAAAGATTAACAGTTTTGAAAGATTTAGGAACTCTGAACAATGCAGTGACCGACCACAATTCCAGAGGATTTAGGATGAACCATGCTATTCACTTCCAGATAGGCAGGTGATAAGCTCAGAATGCAAAAAACTTTTTGTTTTTGTTTTGGAACATGGCTAATACAGGAATTTGTTTTACTTGAATCAATATATGGGTTATATTTTTCTTGCTAATAAAGGGAGGAGATGGGAGTAAGTGAATTTGTAGCTGAAAATAAAGTAAATGAAATTAAAATCTAATTCAGTAAATGAAAATGGAAGAGATTAAAAAAAAAGAGGAGCAAGAGACAGAGAGACAGACTGAGACAGAGACAGAGAAAAACAGTGAGAGACACAGATAGACACAGAGAGAGGGAGAGGTTCCAGTATGGTGCTGGAGAGTTGGATTAGATGACTGGTGAATTCTAAGTCTATGATTGTCCTCTTTCACAGAACCTTATAATCTCATTTTTCTCAAGACTATTTGTCAGGGTCCCTTTACTCCAGGAAAAAAATCTAGTTAGTTAGATAGAGGCTATCAATATTTTTTTCATATTCATAGTTAGTAGAGTCTAAGTTTCTTCTTTTAAATTTGGACTCTATTTTGTCTTTGTTTCTGCTCTTTAATATTCCTCTTTCCTCCTCCCATCTTAAACTCTTCTTTCTTTTTGTAGGTATATAGTAAGTATTTATTTATAGTTTATTTATGTATTTATATTTATTTGTCCAGCCCTATATTATGAGTTTCAGATATGATGAAGGTAAAAGGCCACAAAAGTGGAAGGAAAAAACTCTTATCTCAAGTGTTTATGTTAGGTAGGGAGGTTCTTGACTGACTGCAGTCTTGGGTTGCACCCTCAAAACAATGCTTGGGGCTTAAGGCCTTTCCTAGCTAAGGCTGGTACTGGGTAAGTGAATCAAGACTGGCAGTAACCCCAGAGATGGTGTCTTTGTTGGAAAGACCTTTCTAAAGAAAGTTTCCTGGGCTGAATCTGGTGCTTTCTCTTCCTATTTTAGCTATCCATATATGATCCTGGAGTTTTTTCCTGAACTTTTTCTTCACTTCCCCACTCCATCAGCTTCTGTGACCTGGCTCTTTCCTCTGTCTTTTGAGTGTTACACCCTAGATCCACCCAGCCACAAAGAAGGGTGTGAAATGTAGCAAACCTACACCTGTTCAGTGTGAAAACTGCTATTCTGTGTCCCAAAACGAGCCTGCCCTTCCCTAAAGGGGACTGAAGATGATTGTGTAAGGTACTTCCTGCAACTGTGGCTCAGAGCTAAGCCAGAATAGTTGTAAGTTATGGAAGAGACAGAGCTCCAACAGGTTGTTCAGTACCAGGCTGACCTGACTCTCTGCTTCTTCTGTGCACTACTCTGGTATGAGCAGTACCTTTATTATTGGTGACCCTATTGCCCAATTCTTGAGGGATATCCCATCAATCCATCAAGAATTTATTGAATACTTACTATGTCTTGAGACATAAGTAAGTGCTTGATAAATGTTTATTGCTTAATTGGTTATCATAGAATTTAGGGCTGGAAGAAATTTTACAGATCAGCTAGTACAGCACCCCCTTTCTATTTTATAGGTGAGAAAACTAAGGTCTCAAAAGGGAAAGAGATTTTTGCTCAAGGTCACAAAGGAAGTTAGGATTTGAAGTCAGGTCTTTGAATTCTAAATCCATTGCTTTCTTCACTATCCCACATTGTTTCATGCAGAATAGTATATGATAAAGCACCATGAAGGTTTTGGGGGAAGAGGGTCAGATGGCCATAAGAAATGGTCCAAGACATTAATAGTCTCTTATTTTAGTTGTGAGAAAACAAAAGCTCATTAAACAACTGGAGGACGACTAGGTCTTAAACTGTGTGATAATATTTTAAAGCGATTAGGAATTCAAAGACGGGAGGAGATTAGTGTAGGGTTCCAATTATCAGAGAAATGAAAGTTGGTTTGGCTTTGTATATGTGTAGGTAGGAGAGAAAGAAGCACAACTCAGTCAGGGGGAACAACATGATTGACATGAGCAAAGGCACAAAGATTGGGAATGAGCAAAACCCGTAGGAATGATTGCAAAGAGACCAACTTGACTTGAGCAAAAAAAGCAGGTGTTGGGAAATAGTGGGTTATGAGATAGTGTAGGGATGGTAGTGTCATTTTGAAGAAAAGCCAGGTAGAGAGGATTGAATTTGTGTTAGACAAAAGGAAGTCATTTATGGATTCCTCAGGAAAACAGCAACTTTATGAGCTAGCAGATGGGAGACAAGAAGATGGAGCAAGAGAATCTCTTAATTCAGTAGTAATGTAATAGTGAAGATCTTAATTAAACTTGTATTGGGGAAAGTGGAAAGAGAAAAGGATAAATCTTTTTTTTTAAGTTTTTTGTTTTTTGTTTTTTTTTTTTTGCAAGGCAAATGGGGTTAAGTGGCTTACCCAAGGCCACACAGCTAGGTAATTAAGTGTCTGAGGTCACATCTGAACTCAGGTACTCCTGACTCCAGGGCTGGTGCTCTATCCACTGCACCACCTAGCCGCCCCAGGAAAGGATAAATCTGAAAGACATTCTGAAGGGGAAACAATTGAGAATAGTTGGTGACAGTTTGAAAATAAGGAAAAAAAATAGGAAAGAATCAAATATCTTTTCAATGGTCATTCAAAAATTTGTCAAGTGATTGTTGTGTACAGAACACATTGTTAGGCACCAGAGGAGATTCCTAGATTCTAGTCCAGGAAAATAGTATAATGTTATCTAATTTGTATGATTGGAGGAAGCGGGGGTAAACTGACAAATTCATTTTTGAAAATGTTGAATTTTAGTGCAGTACTAACACTCTAAACAACCCCTAATAAATAGTCTTGTCCCAAATTAAAGATACTCTTGAAATATTTTGCAAAACTTGCAGGTGTGATCTCAAAACTATATATAATCTTTTAGCAAGCTTGAAGAAAAAGGGTTATCAATTACAGAAAATAAATACCTTTTTTTCTTTAAAAAATGGAAAAAGGGACTGTATTTTGAAAACATTGATTCCTTATAAAATTCTAGAACAATTATTAAGCATATATACTTTCAGAACACTTAGGAATGCAGACAATGATTGATCACTAGGACTCAGCATGGGTTCACTAGAAAAAAAAATATTCCAAATTTACCTCCTTTTGTTTTTGTATAGGTACTCTAGGCTATTCTAGCAATAAGAACTGCTGGAGGATTTAGTTAGGGCATTTACTCCCTCTCCTTTGTTCACTAAAGGACTTCTCTGCTCTGGACCCCTCCACTCCCTTCCCCTCTCTCTGACATACCATCTATATGGGATTCTTATGAGAGGTTAACCACTTAGAAGGGAGAGTAGACCCTTTTTCTCACACTCTTTGGTTCACTGAGTCCCTTATCTGGCGTTCCAGAAGAGGGAAGGAATTGCTTAAAGTTTGGGTTTCTACAGTCTCCCTTAAGTGAGGAAGTAGAAAGGTACTAAATAACACAATTATGAATTATTTATGGGACAGGTAGACAAGGCTCAGTGTATGTTTTTTTTTAAGGTTTTTGCTAGGCAATGGGGTTAAGTGGCTTGCCCAAGGCCACACAGCTAGGTAATTATTAAGTGTCTGAGACCGGATTTGAACCCAGGTACTCCTGACTCCAGGGCTGGTGCTTTATCCACTGCACCACCTAGATGCCCCTCAGTGTATGTTTACAAGATTTAATCAGTAATATAATCTATAGCTACTGTTATTGAAATACAAAATAATTTGTGATATGGCTGAATTGACATTGTTATATTTCCTCTCAGTTCTATGTTCTCTTCTCAAAGTCCATAATCTACTGGTCAACCTCAGAGCTTGGGCTCTCCTTCTTGTTAGTGGTCATCTTCTCTGATGCAGAAACTTCCCTTACCACCTGTCAACTCCACCGGAATTATTCAAGACCTCTGGATTTCTTGAACTCACAAGGTCATCTCCAAGTCTAGAAATAACAATCTTGAGTTTGATGTTTGGTCATTTTCTCAGGAAACTTTTAAACGTTTTCAAAACCTTTAATGAAAGCAAATGGGACCTTAGAGTGGACATTGCCTCAGGCTACTTTAGCTGTCCAGGGTTGGGCAGAAGGAGAGAGGGTAATACTTCCCCCCCTCCCAATACACACACAAAGGGAAGCCTAGTGAAAAATAGAACTCCTTAATATATGAAGGACTAGAGAGAAGAGTAAGCCAGGGTAGAATTAGTCCCTTTATAGATAACTTCATTTAAGTCAATCCCTTGCTGCCATGTCAAAATCTCAGCCTTTCAGCACCAAGGCACATGTAGTTTGAAATAATTTCCAAGCCTCTCAAGTGTTGTTAATGTCTAAGTGGTTAACCAGAATCAGAGTAACTCTGCACACTCACCATTCTATTCCCACTTACACTCTTTCCCTCTATTAAATATTTGCTTTACTGGGCCAATCAGTTGGGACAACTTGGCACAGTTGTTCACATTCCCAGCTCCGGAAAGTTCTCTGGAATCCCTGGGAGGCTCAATATTGTCTTTCCATATGCTTCCTCCCATGTTCAGTGAGATTGATAGCACAATTCTTAATTGCCTCTTAAGTATGAGGTAAAAAAACCCCCGCAGTTCATTCAGCTGCATCCTTAAACAATCACAAATATGACAGTCTTTGAAGAAGACTTGGAGATCTCAATCTTCCCCAAATATAACCTTATGCAAATCCCACAAACAATATTTTTCAAAGTTTATAAAAAATAATTGCCTGTTTAGCATTTCTAGAGAGCCTGTCCTAATCCAAGTAAATAGAGGAAAAGAAAAAGAATAAAATTAAAATAAAATTAACTAAAGTGAAAAACAGAGAAGAAAAAGGGAAAACTGAACTTACTCTCCCAAAAGGAAACTAGTCCTAAATGAGTTTCCAGAATACTTAGGGGTCTCCCCTAAAGACAAAGGGTCCTGGGATTGACTGGAAGTTGACTATTAAGGCTCAGGTGAGAAACTGAACTAGTTTAAGTTTAAATTCCCCTGGATCTTTTTAGCATACAGGACAAAAACTTTCCCCAGTGGATCCCCTTCTAATACAAAGTGCTATCCAGATAGACTTTCAGATAACATTTCTCCAGGAGTCCCTACAAAGCACAGGTACTCAAACCTTCCACCATCATAGGGATCCCTGCCAGTACATAAGATAAACTGAATGAAAGTTCTGAACTCACCTGATGATAGGTTTAAATAAAAAAAAGGAAAAATTAATCTGTTGTGCCCTGAATTCCTGTGGGGCTCATGAAAGGGCACTATAGCATTCCAAATTGATGAGAATCAGTCCCTCCCTCAATACCAGAAAAGTTCCCCATACCTAACAATAATAACCAATGCTGAGCCCAAGGCACTGATGTACTCATCCTTTTGGTAGCTTCTTCATCTCAAAGCTTAATCTTTTCAGTGCTGAGTGTTGAGAGGCTTACTCAAGTGCCAAAGAAAAGGTGAATGTGGAGTTGGAAAGAGCAGCTTTGCTCATGCCTTGCTCACTATTACTGAGTTATACTATAACCTAACTCTAGCTCCCGGCAAGAGGCAGCAAGGAATAATGACTTGAAAGCCACCTTCTCAGTCAAGAAGACCCAGGCTCCATGACTTTTGGCAAATCCCTTTGCAGCACAGTGTTCCAGGCAATTATCTAGGACTAGAAATTGGAGATCTATACTGGTGGGGGGAGTTTCATCACCAGGAGCTTCCTACTTTGATCACAAATACAAATACAAATGACTTATGTTAGAGTAATGCCATATAGTATATGAAGGTGCTTCCTTCTTTGGGTATTATCAAGTTAGAGTAGAGACAGGGAAGTATCTTTGAGTTACATTCTCCAGTAAGTGTCAAAACTAGCATGGGTCACATCTTCAGCAATGGTACCTTTCTTGAGTTGTCCAACAAGGGAATATTTATCTGTTTCCATCATTTACCCACAAGAACATCTAGACAATGTTTCCTTTGAGAAACAGAAATGAGACAATGTATTCAGGACTCAAGCTTAATGGACAATTCCCACAGAAGAATAATGACAACAGCAGGAGAATTTTTATAGTAAGTACTTCTGTTCCTGGTTCACAAAATCTTTTAAATATTGCCAGGAGACTGTCTGCAATGGAGAATACCATCTGTATCCAGAGAAAGCATTGTGGAGTTTGAACAAAGACCAAGGACTATTACCTTTAGTTTAGGGGGAAAAAAAACCTGATACTTTATTGTCTGATCTTTCTATCTCTTATACTTTATGTTTCTTCCTTAAGGATATGATTTCTCTCTCATCACATTCTATTTGGATCAATGTATACCTTGGAAACAATGTAAAGACTGGTAAATTGCCTTCTGTGGGGGTGGGGGGAGGGAAGTAAGATTAGGAGAAAAACTAAAACTCAAAATAAATAAAATCTTAATAATTAAAAAAATAGAGATGTTAAGGCTGAATAAATATGCTTGCAAATGAAAAAAAATTCCCAAGAACACATCATATCTCTTACTTTGCTCTGACTTATGATCAATTTTATGATTAACAAAATGATCAAACATGGTTCCACAGGAACCATGATGAAGCATACTACTCCCCTCCTGATATGGAGGTGATGAATTATAGTAAGAGACATTTTTCAATAAACAAAAATCAATTTTCACTCTCCCCCCTCTCCATACCACCTTGTCCTTGAAAGTCTTATAACAAACTTACAGAGTCAAGTAGAATAAATTTTTTCATTGGCCAATCTATGTCTTCTTTTTTAGGCATGACCAATGCAGAAATTTACTTTGCTTGATTATGTATATTTGTTACAAGGATGATAGGGAGAGGTATGGAGAGAAAATAGATTTTCTCTCTGAAAAAATTAAATTAAATTAAAAATCTTTCTCTGAAAGAGCAGCTAAAAGTACCTAGGTCATCTCACTCGTCTTGGTCTCAGGGTTGATCAAGCCAAGGGACAGGTCATTCATTGCCTGTTTCCAAATATCCCCAGATATACATCAAGCTTTGTTTGTTTCCTTTCTGAAACAGTGTCAGTACAATGTTGTTTTTCTTTTGGCTCCCTGCCTTCCAGACACCTGGCTTTGCTGCTTATCATTGCATAAGGGTCATTCCATTCTATCCCCTTCCCTCCAAATCTCAGCATCTCTAGGGAGTACCTCAGTGAAACATCATTCAGCTGAAAAAGTTTATCCATCACTTTCTTCATCTTAGGCACTATGCTTAGATATTGGGAGGAGCTACAGTCAATCTTCAACTTTTGTGTGTGTGTGGGGATGGTGGTGAGGGGAGAGGGTAATGTTCCTATAAAATGTCACAAAAGTAAAAAATGTAAATGTTGATACATCAGACATGTGGGAAATAGGGGCTAGGTTCCTACAATCACAAAAACCATACTCTTAGAGACTGCTGAATATACATTTTTCTGCATATAATTCTTTATTTTAAGGTTTTTGCAAGGCAATGGGGTTAAGTGGCTTGCCCAAGGCCACACAGCTAGGTAATTATTAAGTGTCTGAGACCGGATTTGAACCCAGGTACTCCTGACTCCAGGGCCAGTGCTTTATCCACTGCGCCACCTAGCCTCCCACATATAATTCTTGATAGCAAAACATTAATTCTGATAATATGCACTTTTCCTAGCACAATTACCACAAAATAACCCATAAAATGCTGTACATAAAATAAGTTTGGTGGCATGCAAAGCATTTTTCCTCACTTGTAATTCCCTAGAATTCTGTGACTTTCTGTGCTGTGTGGGATAAATTTATCCTAAAAGAAATTCTCAGAGACTAAGTCTGAACAAAAGAAAGCCTTCATTTATTCTGGAACTAGATTTGAATTCAAAAAAAGGAATTTTCCTGATTGCAGGCCTGGCATACTATGTACTATGACATTGCCTAGATGCTCCTAAAGTCAGAGGATCTGGCTTCAAATCCCATTTCTAAATCTACAGGTGTAATCTTGGTGGCTAGACAGCGCAGTGAATGGAGTAGAGGGATTAAGATCAAGAAGACCTGAGTTTGATTCCTGCCCAAGACACTATCTTGGACTAGTCACTTAATCTTTCTCATACTGAGTTTGCACAGACCTCACTCATTTAAATCCAATTCACTTGCAAGTCATAGCATTAACTTTCTGATTTCATAGTCCTTTTCAAGGACAAACAACAATCTGTGAGCTGTCATAACTTCCCTACTGGAGACCCAACTAGCCAATTATAGTTAGAAAACATAGTTCCTTTTTTTCTTTTTTCATTTATTCCTTCCCTCCCTCCCTCCCTCCCTCCCTTCTCTCCTTCCCTTTTCTCCTCTGTCCACATAGGGTACCCTTACCTGCCATTGCTTTGCCCAAATGAATTTTAATTTTGATTGCTGAAAGTTTGCATGCTACCTTTGGGTTTATAGACTAGATTTCTTTCTCATAGACCATACTAAAAGCCCAAATCACTCTGACTCTCTTTGGCCAAAAATGTCCTAAGTCAAGCCTCATTTGGTTATTGTTTGGGCTGTGATGGCTCAGAGTCAGTGTAAATAGCAATTGTTTCTGTTTTGACCAAAAACTCTGAGGGTCTTCCCCTCCCAGATAGATTTTTTTTTAACCAGGTAAAAGAAGTTATTCTTTAACTCATTTCTTATTTAGACTTAATCACTGAATGGAATGACCAAGATCTCTCCCTGTATCCAGAGTCATCTCCAGTTGTTCTGATCCATAATTGGCCACTGGACCCAGATGCTCCAGAGAAGAAAGTGAGACTGGTGGTTTTGCACAGCACCTCCCCACTCAAAAATCCAATTCATTTGCAAGGTACCTTCAGAAGTCATTTAACCCATCCACGCCTATCATTTTATGGATGAAGAAACAGGCCCAATAAGGTTAAAGGACACCAAAGGATCATAGATTGAGCTGGAAGGGACTTTTTGAGTCCAACTTCCTGCACCCCAACTTGCTGATGAGGTTGCTGTTGTTGTCTTAAATGCCTCATCCATAAAAAGAACCAGTTATGAAATGGCAAGCCATTCCATATCTCTCCCAAGAAAACCCCCAAATACGCTTACAAAGAGTTGGACATGGCTGAGATGACTGAACAACAAAAACAACTCTCTTGCACCCTGGCAGCCACAGTGAGTCTAGGGTCTGTTTAAGTCAGAGAAGGTGAGAAGATGATTAATTTTTGCTTTGCTAAGTCAGAGTAATGAACAGAGAGCCAGGGGATCTTGGAGGTAGCAACCATGGAATCACCCTAAAGAGGGTAGCTTGGCATCCAACCTAATGTTTGCCCCACTGTCAGCTCCATTCAAATGGTGAAAGGCTTGATTCCATAGCAAGAAATGTGACAGCTATCATCTCCCTCATACCCATAGACTTTCAATAGATGGAGGGAGGATGGAGTTGTATATTGAATAGCAAAACTTCTTGACTTCTCTGGACAATAGTAGAAATAGAATACAACCTGGAGGGAGCTTTTTTCCTTTAGGTTGGAGTTGAAAAGGTTTTCCTTTCCATTTCACAATACGAGTGGTTAGTGCTTTTTTATTATGCTTTTACTAATCAAATTAAGCTGTTTAACCATGACCATGAAGTAATTGAAATGACATTAAATCTGGAAGGAATGGGAGAGACTAGTACTTGGAGTCAGAGAAATGAATCATCAGTCAATCAAAAAGCATTTATTAAGGGCCAGCCTAATGACCTGAAACTATGTTAGTTTCCCCCTCTCCTGCCCTCATACATACAGGACAATTGCATACTTAGTTAACTTGCTGTGTTGAGTGGGTCTCTATAGTTCTCCAAGCCCTGAATAAGTGAGTATGTAACTTAGTTAAATTCTAGAGGAACTAATAATGATGGGGTTCTTTCTGGTCTTTTCCCAAAACTGAATTGGACTTGTCTGATCCTCAGGCCTTCTAGTCTTTTTCTTTTAGAGCCTTTCTTGGTTCTTATTTAAGTACATTTTTAAATTAATCATAGTTTATAATTATAGTTCAATTAGTGTCAGAGAGGGCAGATGTTCTGGTTTTAGAGTCAGGAATAATTGAGTTCAAATTCTACTACAGACACATTAGCTGTGTGAACTTGGACATGCCACTTAAGTCTACCTCAGTTTCCTCATACGCTAAATGGAGAAAATAACAGTATCAACCTCCCATGATTGCTCTAAGGATCAAAGGAGATAACATGTTCAACTTTGCAAACCTAAAACTCTATATAAATCCCAGCTTTTATAATTCCATTCCTTTTTTCCCCCCTTTCTTTCTCTTCAGTGTTAGCCCCATAGAGATTAGCTCAATTGGGCATATTGATTAAGTGAAATAATTTTAAAAGGGCAATGTTTAAACTATTAAGGAGCTAACCCTGAGGAAGAGAGATGAGAAAACACCTTTCTGCCTTCATTTCAGAAGGGGGAGGGGGGCAGGGCAGGAGCTACCTATGTGGAACATTCAATAAAATATTGGATTTAGTGGATGTGGTGGCTGGTTATACAGAAAAGCTTTCCTCCTCCCTCCCTTCCCTTCATTTTCTCTTTGTTATAGGAAATGGTTCCCTGAGCAGAGGAGTGAGGAGGGATTTATTTAGGAAATAATGGTGATATAAAAACTAAAGATATTAATGAAAAAAAACTACCACAGCAGCAAGCATCCCCCTATTCCTAGTAAGGCCTGAAATTTCTCTTTTCCCTTATTTTCTCTTTAATGCTTATTCTTCCTCCACAGATAAACCAGATTTTTTTTTAATTTTTAAAATTTAAAAAATTTTTTAAAGTCACATGGAATGTGACAGGGGGAATAGGAGTAGATTCTCTTAGCTTACCACATTGACAGTCCAGTGTCTGCTGCTCCCATGGTGCTTTGCTCCTTGAACTTCTGGGTGGCCCAGGTGAGTCCTTGGCTCAAAGGTCAACCTCTCATTGTCCTCCCCTGGAAATGCTTTGAATCTGCATGTCATTGCTCCATAGGGAACTACCACCAGCTTCAATCACTTGAAGTCTCTGAGAGTCAAGTGGAACTTAGAATTGTGGTTCTCTAGTTAACTGTTCATATCTCCTTAGATCAAAAGCTCTTAACCTGGGGTTTGTGAACTTGCTTTGTAAAGATTTCTTTAATATTGATGAAAACAATTTTGATAACTTTAATTCATCATCACTAGTGCCTTTTATAATCCTACGTGTTTTATTTTATAAATTTAAAAATGGAAGTCCATGGAAGGGGTCCATGGACTTTATCAGACTCACAAAGGAGTTTATGACATGAAACAAAATTAAGAACCCCTGTCTTATGTAGAGAGAGAACACAGCATGCAGTGTTGACTGATGTGTCTCTAAAACTTTTCAGTCCCACAATGTCTTGTGTGAACTGTATTACTTTATTTACACTCCAAGGTTACCAGTGATTATTCAGTCCCACATTTCCCATCTCTTTGATGTCTCAGGAAACAGAGTGTAGGGCATAAACATTAGTTACTTGTGTCTTCTGAGGGCAATAGAATCACTCCCTCAAACAAGAGCTAGAAAAATGGTCTTCCTGGCTGAGTTCCCAGGCTGGCTCATTCTTTAGAGGGATTTAGTAAGTATTTGAATCCCACTCCTTAGGGATCAGAGAGTTCCACAAATAGTTGGTTCTAATTCTTATTAGGTCGCACTGATAATCATTAGGAGCATCCTGTTTTGAGACAAGGCCAAACCCATGGTCAAAAACACCCCCACCACCCCAATAGTCCTTTATTAGGAGAATTGTGTCTTCTGCAAGGCTGTGTTAAACTACTCATGGACTCATTCCAGTTCCCACAATAACTGTTCTTCCCAAGGATACACAATCAATTAAAAAGCATTTATTGAAGACCTACTCTGTGCCAAGTATTGTGAAAATTCTGGGAATATAAAAAAAGGCAAAAAACAGTCTTTGCTCTTAAGGAGTCTGATGGGAGTCAATCCCAGTCTAATGGGAGTCAATCAGTCAGACAACTGATATTAAGTTAAGCATCTATTATGTGTCAGACACTATAGACACTGGAGATATAGAGAAAACAAAACAAAAACCCAAGAAATCAAAAAGCCAAGAACAGTTCTTTCTCTCAAGGAGCTCCCAGTCTAATGGAAGTCAATCAGACAATCAACAAACATTAAGTTAAGCATCTTCCATGTGCCCAATACTTTGTTAGGCAAAAAATAATGTCTGCTCTCAATCAAGCTCTCAGTCTAATGATGGAGACAACATCTGAAAATAATTTACAAATAATATAGACACAGGATTAATTGGAGATAATCTCAGGAGGTAGCACTAGCATTAAGCAAAGGCCAGGAAAAGCAACTTAAAGAAAGTGGAGTTTTAACTGAATCTTGAAAGAAGCCAAGGACACCAGAACATGGAGGACAGGAGGCACAGGGGATGGCCAATGATGTTGCCCCATGGGAAGTTGTCAAAATCAAGAATACTAAGATTCGACTTCCAGCCAAGATGGTGGAGAGAAAACAGGCACAGTTTTAAAGTCTCCTTATCTTCCCTTATAAATCATATGAAGCAAACTTCTTAACAGAAATCTGATTGACAAAATCCTGATAGAAAAGCCAGGAGAAGAATATCCATCTCAGGATCTGTCTTCCGAGATCATGGGTGAGTCTGGGTGCAGAGGGTGGACTCTGCCAGGAACATGGATG
The DNA here is from genome assembly GCF_037893015.1 of Macrotis lagotis. Classification (NCBI taxonomy): domain Eukaryota; kingdom Metazoa; phylum Chordata; class Mammalia; order Peramelemorphia; family Peramelidae; genus Macrotis; species Macrotis lagotis. The sequence continues at coordinate 202,757,623 of NC_133661.1, read as the reverse complement.
AGGACAGCTTGGGAGCCTGGATCAGCCTGGGATTAGTCTGATTAGCAGTGGGGCTGGAGCCTGGGAGCCTGACCAGCTTGATCCACTGTGGGGGGGCTTGGGTCAACTGGGGAGTAGAGGCAGAGGCATTGGTGGTGGTGCTGGTCATCTGGAGCTTGCCAGTAGGGCTGGAGGGAGAGTTTCTGAGCAGGAGAGTTGCAGAGATGATCCCTGAGCCCCTCTGGTCAGGAAGCCTTTTCCCAGAACAAACAATTACAGACTACCTCTGACCCAGGCTAAGGCCAAGCAGCAGAACCACCTCAACTGACAGTAGGGAGAGTGATCACCTCACCTCAGGGTATAGTCCACTACTGATCAAAGACAAAAATATTTAACAGCTTCAATCACTCGCTCTAGGCCAAGGGAGAGGGTCTCAATCAAAGTCACAGACACTCCAGAGAAAGCAACCAGCACCCCTTATTGGCTGGAGATATTACACTCAGGGAGCAAAAACTCTAGTACCTCCTACTGGCTAGCTGGAGATATTGCACTCAGTGAACAACACCTCTAGCACAACCTACTGGCCAGCTGGAGATATTACACCCAGTGCGTAAAGCCTTTAGGGATCCCAAACACCAAACCCCTGTGAACCAATCCCTCCCCAACACAAGGTTTAGGATAATGAAGAAAGGCCAGTGAAAAGGAGGGTCTATAGAAAAATTCTTGGAAAGAAAAGACATTAGCTCAGAGAGACCTAGAACCTCTGAGGGGAATATGACCTGCTCTCTAGCACAGAAAGACTTCCTTGAAGAAATAAGGAAGGAGTTTAAAATCAATTGGAAAATTTGGGAGAGAAAATTAACACCTTGCAACCAGAAAACAAATCATTGGAAAATACAATTGGACAAATGCAAAAGGAAAATAATTCTCTCAAAATCTCAATTAGTCAAATGGAAAACTCTTTCAAAAATAGAATTGACCAACTGGAAAAGGAGTTGCAAAGGGTAAATGAAGAAAAAGTCTTTTCTAAAAAAAATGGAGTCTGTGGAAACTAATGACTTCATGAGACAGCAAGAGTTTGTTAAAGAAAACCAAAAAAAAAAATAGAAAAAAAGAAGAAAATGTAAAATACCTCATCAGCAAAACCACTGACTTCAAGAATAGATTGAGAAGGGACAGCCTGAGAATTATAGGTCTTCCTGAAAACATTGAAGAGAAAAAAAAGCCTAGACTTAATATTACAGGATTTAGTGATGGAAAATTGCCCTGATATCATGGGACCACAGGGCAAAATAGTTAGTGAAAGAATACATCAATCCCCTCTGGAAAGAGATCCTAAAATGAAAACACCCAGGAATGTTGTGGCCAAATTCTAGAACTATCAGATAAAAGAGAAAATCCTGCTAGCAGCCAGAAAGAAACAATTTAAATTCCAAGGAGCCACAGTAAGGATTACTCAGGACCTGGCTGCATCAACATTAAGGGATCAAAGAGCCTGGAATGAGATATTCTGAAGAGCAAGAGAGCTTGGAATGCAGCCAAGAATCTACTATCCGGCAAAGCTAAGCCTTCTCTTTCAGGGGAAAAGATGGACATTTAACGAAATGGAAGACTTCCAACAGTTCCTGATGAAAAGACCAGAGCTAAATAGAAAATTTGGACATCAAACAGGAGGTTCAAGAGACATATAACAAGGCTAAAAAAAAGGGAGGGTAAAGAAAAAAAAGTGCTATCCAATAAGATGAAACTGGCTATATCCCAGCATAGGAAAAAAGCTTCTCATAACTCCTGAGAATTGTAACTCTATCAGAGAGAACATACTTAGCCAGAAGTGATGGACACTCATGACTTAGCTATGAGATTGCTACATAATGGGATGAAACTGGCTATATCCCTACTTGGGAGAAAGACTCTAACAACTCTCAAGAATTGTAACTCTATTAGAGAGAATATATTTAGCCAGAAGTGATGGTTACGCAGTATTTTCTATGACTTAGATAGAATGATTTAAAAACACTTCCTCCTTAAAAAGGGGGACAGGAAGGTGATGGGAGGAGGGAGGGAATTGAATGTGGTAAATCTCATTACATTAAAAGATACAAAAGACTTATTGTAATGGAGGGGAAGAAGGGAGGAGATCAGAAACACCTGAATCTTCCTATTAACAGACTTGGTTTAAAGTTAACTTACCCACACACTCAGTTAACTTAAAAAAAAACATCTTACCGTTCAAGTATTAAAAAGGGGGAAAGGGGAGGGGGGGCAGAGACAGGGAGGGGGAGAAAAAGGGAACTAACAGAAGGAAGGGAATGAAAAAGGGAAAGGGGAAAGAAAGGGGAGAGGGGTGGATATAGGAGGGCAAACACACTGAAGGTGCTGGTATTCAGAAACAAAATACTGGGGGATATGGATAAAGGGGGAAAAAGGGGGAAATACAAACAGAGGGAAGGTAGCATGGAGTGCAATAAAGAGTTAGCAATTTTGAATGTGAATGGGATGAACTCTCCCTTAAAACATAAGCAAATAGCAGACTGAATTAAAAACCAGAATCCTACAATATGTTGCTTACAAGAAACTCATTTGAAGCAGAGAGATACATATAGAGTTAAGGTAAAAGGCTGGAGCAAACTATATTTTGCTTCAGCTGAAATGAAAAAAGCAGGGGTAGCAATCCTTACCTCAGACAAAGCAGCTGCCAAAATAGATAGCATAAAAGAGATAAGGAAGGAAACTATATCCTCTAAAAAGGTACCATAGACAATAAAGTGATTTCAATACTGAATATGTATGCACCCAATGGGATAGCATCCAAATCTTAGAGAAGCTGAAAGAACTTGAGGAAGACACAGACAGCAAAACTCTACCAGAGGGAGACCTCAACCTCCCATTCTCAGATTTAAATAAATTGAAACATAAAATAAACAAGGAAGAAGTTAAGAAGGTAAATAGATTGCTAGAACACCTAGATATGATAGACTTATGGAGGAAATTGAATAGAGATAGAAAGGAATATACCTTTTCTTCTGCAGTACATGGCACTTATACAAAAATTGACCATGTACTAGGGCATAACAACCTAATAATCAACTGCAGAAAGGCAGAAATAGTGAATACATCTTTCTCAGATCATAATGCAATAAAAATCATATGCAATATTGGGCTAGGGAGATCTAGACCCAGAACTAATTGGAAATCAATAACCTCATTTTAATTTATTTTTTAGTATTTGTAAGGCAAATCAGGTTAAGTGGCTTGCCCAAGGCCAAACAGCTAGGTAATTATAAGTGTCTGAGATCAGATTTGAACCCAGGTACTCCTGACTCCAGGGCCAGTGCTTTAGCCACTGTACCACCTAGCTGCCCCTGAATAACCTAATTTTAAAGAATGAGTGGATCAAACAACAAATTATAGAAAGAATTAAATATTTTATCCTAGATAAAGACAATAATGAAACAACATACCAAAACCTGTGGGATTCACTCAAAGCTGCTGTCAGGGGATATATTATGTCTTTAAATACTTACATGAATAAATTAGAGAAAGAGAAAATCAATGAGCTAAATATGCAACTAAAAATTAGAGAAAGAACAAATTAAAAACCCCCAATTAAATACCAAATTAGAAATTATAAAAATTAAAGGAGAAAATTAGTAAAATCAAAAGCAAGAAAACTAATAAATAAAACCAAGAGTTGGTTTTATGAAAAAAGCAATAAAATTGATAAACCTCTGGTCAATTTGATTTTAAAAAAAAGTAAGAAGAAAACCAAATTGCTAGTATCATAAATGAAAAAGGTGAACTCATCACCAATGAGGAGGAAATTAAAGTAATAATTTGGAATTATTTTGCCCAACTCTATGCCAATAAATTTGATAATCTAAGTGAAATGGATGAATATTTACAAAAATACAGGTATCCCAGGTTAAATGAAGAGGAGATTAAAATGCCTAAACAACCCTATCTCAGAAAAAGAAATTCAACAAGCCATCATTGAACTTCCTAAAAAAAAATCTCCAGGGCCTGATGGATTCACAAGTGAATTCTACCAAACATTTAAGGAACAATTGGTTCCAATTCTATATAAACTCTTAAGTTGTTTTTTTTTTTTTGCAAGGCAAATGGGGTTAAGTGGCTTGCCCAAGGCCACACAGCTAGGTAATTATTAAGTGTCTGAGGCTGGATTTGAACTCAGGTACTCCTGACTCCAGGACCAGTGCTCTATCCACTGCACCACGTAGCCACCCCTGAGATCCAAAAATCTTAAATAAAATCTTAGCAAAACTATTGCAACAAGTTATCACTAGGATAATACATTATGACCAAGTAGTATTTATCCCAGGAATGCAAGGTTGGTTCAATATTAGGAAAACTGTTGGTATAATTAATTATATCAACAACAAACCTACCAGAAATTATATGATTATATCAATAGATGCTGAAAAAGCTTTTGACAAAATACAGCACCCATTCCTCTAAAAACACTAGAGAGTGTTGGAATGAATGGACTGTTCCTTAGAATAATAAGCAGTATCTATCTGAACCCATCAACAAGCATTATATTCAACAGGCAGAGGCTAGAGGCATTCCCAATAAGATCAGGGGTGAAACAAGGATGCCCATTATCACCACTACTATCTCTATCATATTAGAAATCGAAGGAATTAGAATTGGGAAAGAAGAGACAAAACTCTTACTCTTTGAGATAATTTGATGATATACCTAGAGAATCCCAAGAAATCATCCAAAATACTACTGGAAACAGCAACTTTAGCAAAGTTGCAGGATATAAAGTAAACCCTCATAAATCTTCAATTTCATACACACACACACACACACACACACACACACGACTAGCAAGATACAGCAGAAAGAGCTAGAAAGAGAAATCCCATTCAAAGTAACCTCAGATAATATAAAATACCTGGGAATCTATTTGCCAAGGCAGACTCAGAAACTTTTTGAAAACAATTACAAAACACTTCTCACACAAATATAATCAGATTTAAATAAATGGGCAAACATCAACTGCTCATGGATAGATCGAGCTAATATAATAAAAATGACAATTCTACCAAAACTAAACTATCTGTTTAATGCCCTACCAATCAAAATTCCAAAAAATTACTTTAATGAGTTAGAAAAAGTAATAAGTAAATTCATATGGAGAAATGAAAAGTCAAGAATTTCCAGGGATTCAATGAAAAAAATGTGCAAAGGAAGGTGGCTTAGCCCTACCAGATCTAAAATTATATTATAAAGCATCAGCTATCAAAACTGTCTGGTATTGGCTAAGAAATAGAGTGGTGGACCAGTGGAATAAACTAGGTATAATAGCAGGAAATGATTATAGTAATCTCCTCTTTGAGAAACCCAAAAAGTCCAGCTAGTGGGATAAAAATTCTCTCTTCGATAAATACTGCTGGGAAAATTGGAAATTAGTATGGAAGAAACTTAGATAAGACCAACACCTCACACCCTATACCAAGATAAGATCAAAATGGATACAGGATTTAGACATAAAAAATAATACTATAAGCAAACTAGAAGTTCAAGGAGCAGTTTACCTGTCAGATCTATGGAAAGGAAAGCAGTTTATGACTAAGGAAGAGATGGAGAACATCACTGAGAAGAAACCAGATGATTTTGATTACATTAAATTAAGCTTTTGCACAGACAAAACCACTGTAACCAAGATCAAAAGAAATGTAGTAAACTGGGAAACAATCTTTGCGACTAGTATTTCTGACAAAGAATTCATTTCTAAAATATACAGAGAACTGAGTCAAATTTAAAAAAAGCCATTCCCCAATTGACAAATGGTCAAAGGATACAAACTCCATAGTTCTTTCTCTGGTTACAGATGGTATTCTCCATTGCAGACAGCCCCAAATTGTCCCTGATTGTTGCAGTGATGGAATGAGATATTCCATCATGGTTGATCATTGCCCCCATGTTGTTGTTAGGGTGTACAGTGTTTTGGGGGTTCTGCTCATCTCACTCAGCATCAAGAACTGTGGAGTTTGAACAAAGACCAAGGACTATTACCTTTAATTTAGAAAAAACCCAGATATCTTATTGTCTGATCTTACTATCTTTTTTACTTTATGTTTCTTCCTTAAGGATATGATTTCTCTCTCATCACGTTCAGTTTGGATCAATGTATACCATGGAAACAATGTAAAGGCTGGCAAATTGTCTTCTGTGGGGGTGGGGGGAAGGGAAGTAAGATAAGGGGAAAAATTGTAAAACTCAAAATAAATAAAATCTTTAAAAAAAAAAGAATCCTGGGGCAGCTAGGTGACACAGTGGATAGAGCACTGGCCCTGGAGTCAGGAGTAACTGAGTTCAAATCTGGCCTCAGACACTTAATAATCACCTGTGTGGCCTTGGGCAAGTCATTTAACCCCATTGCTTTGCCAAAAAAAAAAGAATCCTAAAGTTCTAATCCAACAAAATGAAACAAGAGGTCTGATCTTTTCAGCAAAATAAACTGTGGATCAACAGTAATTTTTGACTATGCCATTGATTAACACAAAACCAACCAGATTTAGGGGCAACTAGGTCGTACAATAGAGTACTGTGTTTGGAACCAGAAAGACTCATCTTCATGAGTTCAAATCTGGTTTCAGATATTACTAGCTGCGTGATCCTGGATGAGTCGCTTAACCCTGTTTGCCTCGGTATTATCATCTGCAAAATGAACTGGAGAAAGAAGTGGCAAACCACTCTTAGTATCTTTATCAAGAATACCCCAAATGTGGTCATGAAGTGTTGGAAAAGGCTGAAAAACTAAATCCAGATGGTATATAGCTCTGTAGACTTGCCAATTGCCCTATTTAATACCTCATTTGATCTTCTCAACAACCCTGAGTTGTAGGGTCTATCATTTATCAAACTCCTACATAAGCTAGACCCCTCCTAACTTGCCAGTCTTCTTACACCTTACTCCCTTACACCTACTCTTCCAACTGTTGACATTGACTTCCTGGCAATTCAGTGAGCAAGATACTTTATCTCCTGGTTCTGGGCATTCTCTCTGCCTGGCTGTCCCTATGCCATGAAGACTCTCCTTCCTATGCTCTGACTACTGATATCTCTGGATTCCTTTAAATCCCAATAAAAATCCTATCTGCAGTAGGAAGCCTTCCCTAATCTCTCTTAATTGCAATGCTTTCCCTTGGTTAATTATTTCCTACTTTTCCTATTTGCATATTTTTTGATTGTCATTCCCCCCATTAGATTGTGGGCTCTTTGAGGGCAGGGGCTATCTTTTGCCTCTTTTCTATTTTTCTATTTCCTTAGTTTTTTCCTATTTATTCCATTTGCATATTTTTTTGCATGTTACTCCCCGCCCCTTTCCCATTAGATTGTGGGCTCTTTGAGGACAGGCCTGTCTTTCACTTCTTTTCTATTTTTATATTCTCTTGGTTAAGTATTTCCTATTTATCCTGTTTGCACATATTTTTGCATGTTGTTTCCCCCATTAGATTGTGAACTATTTGAGGGAAGGGGCTGTGTCTTACCTCTTTATATTTCCATCATTTAGCATAGTGTCTGGAATATAGTAGGTACTTTATAGATATTTATTGAATTGAACCTCCATTTTATAGAAACAGACTCAGCAAGATGAAATGACTTGTTCAGGGTCCACAGCTAATGTTTGAAGCATAACCAAACTTCCATCTTCTTGACTACAAGTCATTATTCATTATGGATGCTGCCTCTCATAGTAGAGCCTCAAATAGAACATTTCTAATAACTTCAGAAGAGAAGAGTTCAAAATATAGCATCCAGATTTACTTAATAAACCAATCAGCTCAATTTATGAAAATAAAAAGAAATCTTTTGAGCAATGTTTTGTTTATTTGTTTGTTTTGCCTTTTTAACGTCTGTATCCTAGCAGTCAGCTTTTCAAATGGGAGAGTAGTTATCAATGACTCCTAATTATAAATACATAGTCCATAGTGATTAAAATAGCTTTTATTAGCTCTTCTTTGCAAAGAAAGACCCTCTCTCCTAATGAAAGAAGTCCCCAAATTACAATGTTCAATCTCATATGCAATTTGAACGATTTGTTCTTCCCCTTTGTTCCAATCATTGACTGGGATCACAATCTAATAGATACATTCACCCCATATGTTTTTCCTGCCCTCCTCATTTGAGTAATGGGCACAGGGGAGTGAATAGTAATATGCATGAACTTCCTTGAGCAGGCACACTTGTAAAGGGTGAGTGGGATAAGGCCTGAGATTTCTTCAGTAGAATATTATAGATTAGAAATAGTTGAACTGTGTATTGTATCTCTCCTGCCCCTCCTCCCCTGACAAACAATGTCTGGGAAATCAGTGGACTTTACCATGACTGAAATGTAAAGAGTCAACTGACCCCATCTCATCTGTTGTAGTCTGGATGTCCATACATTCCTCAGGACTGGAAGGGTAATCCTGTCTCTGTTTGAATTGCATGATTTTCTTTAGATTAGTTTACTCATTTACATTGTGAAGACCACATTCCTCACTAATGAGAATGGGGGGGCGGAAATTGCATTAGTATATATGACCCTTAGGGTCTTTGTCTCTTTGCCTCATTCTCCATCTTTAAGGCTGAGAATCAAATAAAACTTTTTCTCTTCATACCTTGAGAAATCTCCAAAATTTATTTAAGTTGTTACATTCATCCCACATGGTTGCAGGATTGTTTTAGCATTGTATGCCCATTGGGGGCTCTGATCTTTCAGAACTTGGTAAAAAAAAGGTTCTCCTCCCCAAATTTGGCAATTTACCATTGTCTGGAGTCTTTGGTTTCCCCTCTGTGTGCAAGTGACCTGAAGCAGAGAGACTTGGTAGGAAAAGAAAAGCGAATCAGGCAAAATCCTGAACAGTCAGTGAGGACTAACAGTCAGCAGCTTCTGTGCACAAAGAAGTAAGACCTTGGAATCTGAAGGCAATTGATTCCTGGAGGGTCAGGACCATTTGGGTGACTGAAAGTTGGGGGCGAACACACTGGTTTGGGTGTAAGAGACTTGGATCTAAAGACACTTGATCCTGAGAGGTCTCTGTCAATATTTAAAATTGGAAGAGCTCAGTTCAAGCCTTCCCCCATGGTAGATAAAGTGAATAAGAAGATCAAGGTACCAGTAGGGAGAAGATTGAATGATTGGAATAAGTTACCAAAACATAAAGGGAAAAGTAAGAAGAAAATGATTAAGTATTGTTGTCTTGTATGGGGAAATAAGGATATAGGAGAAGGAACTATTTGGCCTCTTTATGGCACTGTTGAAGAGTGGGTATGACAAAAATTGAACTTATCTGGCAATGGAAAAGAAACTGTTAACCCGGAGGATGTGGTATATGCCAGTTTATGGCTTCCAGGGGGAAAAGATGTTCTTGAATCAGGAGAATAAGACTAAGGGAGGGAAGGAAGTAGCCCCTCCCTATAAAGAAGATAAGTTAAACATTTTTGTGAAAAACAAGATACTTTTAAATAAAGAGGAGGTGGAATATACAGCATGTTGGATAATTGTATATACTAAATTATTTCTAAGTAAGTTAGATATAAGAAACATAGGTGGGATCCTCTGGCAATATTGTCTCTACCCTACACCCCACCCCATGATTCTCAGTCTACTCCAAGTTCTCCAACTTCTCTTAGAGAAGTGGAGGCTAACAGTAGAGTCTAAGAGGAAAGTGTAAGTTTGGAGAAATATTTTCTAAATTAAGGAAGGAGCTGGAGTAATGCAAAAGGGATATGGAGAATCTCCCTTTATTAACTAATCAAAAGTCTTTGTCCTTGTTTCTATTATGAGAGGTGCCAATGGGAGGATAAGGAGGGGGAATAGGTTATGTGAACACCCCTTTAAGTACATCAGAAGTCAGGGCATTCAAAAAAGGATATGACATCATTAATAGAGGATCCAGTAGAACTATCTGACCAACAGGAACAATTCTTAGGGCCCAACCTCTTCACCTGGGGAAAATTAATGTCAATCTTAAATGTCCTCTTCACAAGGGAAAGAATCAGAGAAGGAGTGGATGGAATGAATGTTTTAAATGTAGTAGAATAGGACATTTAAAAAGAGAATGCCCTGAGTTGGAGAAGGATGCACAGATCATGCCCCTCATGACCTTTGAGGAAGAGGACTAGGAAACTCAGGTGCTCTTGTTCCTCAACCCAACCAAGAACTCCTGGGAAACCTGGGGAGAAATGTGTATGTTTGTTCTATGTCCTGTCTTGTGTGAACGTCTGTGTTGCGTATTTCTGGGTCTGAGGACCCAGCTTGTTTTAAACTGGGGGAACTGGGAGTTGGGCCAAGGAGTTTCAGGCAGCGGAGAAGGAAGTAGGTATGCAGAGGCTCCCACATAGAAATCAGCCCCTCCCTCACTAAGATGGTGGTAGTGGTGCTGGTGTGTAGAGGTGAAGAGAAAAGAGGAGGGTGATTCTTAAAGAGAAAAAGCTGTGGTCTGGGGAGAGTTTAGAAGAGAGAAAGAACAGTAAAGGGAAAGATTGAGAAGTTATAGGAGGGAAGATTTCTTATCCTTTTGAGTGCCTGGGGAAGATCCCATGCTTTCTCCCTGGGTTGGGGGAAGGGAGTGGTGGGTTGACAAGTAGTGGTCTTGATCCCATCCACCATCTTGTTAGGATTTGAACTCTATACTGAGTCCACCTAAGTGCCCACCCACCTATTGAGGGGGGGGTGGAGACAGGAGACTTCGAGTACTTAAATCTTAAAGGGAAAGAGACCCCTCCACAGGTGGAATATGTGATTGGGAATAAATAAATAAAATCTATGGGTTAAGAGACTCAGTTATTAAAAGGAAATCACATTTAATGAATATCTGCTGGCCACATGACCTGAGTGATGACTCATTATTTTTAAGGTTTCTGAACTAGAGTTTTCGGAAGCACAGTGAGGATTTTAAAAGAGGGATACTAGTGTTTTAACATTCTGACAAAATTTATACAGAATGGGTGGAATTAAATAACCTAGATTATATTATATTAGGATTATAAACTATTTTGACACTATTGTAACTATTGCAAGGAGTTAAGTAGTTTGGAATTTTAAACCTTGTTGTAACACCTTTGGGTTAAAGAAAAGTGGTATTGTGTTACTAAGAAGAGACATATCTATGTTATTAGGGATGTTTACTGATTTCTTTTGAGAAAAAAGCTCTAAATTGTTTTAATATTAAGCCTAATAATGCTAATCATTGTATTTTTATTTTGGATAGAGCTTTGGAATATGAGTGCTGAATTCTCTGTATAAGGTACTCTAAAGTTTTTTTTTTTATCAAACTAAACTGTTGGGAAGTTTAGTTGTAATTGCATTGGGGTTTTAAATGTATTACATATATGAGATTGGATTCTGAGAATCTGGGTAAAGACGTCTGGAAGACAAAAGTGTAAAGATCATGGGATATTCACTTTGCTCTTGTTCTAAAGGGAATGAGATGTTTTAATAAGAGTCATGATTAATGTATATTAACAATGTATGTTTAATTTTAAAGAAGTCAAGAATGTGGATTTCTCTCTTGGTAACTGCAGACAGCTGATATGGGGGGCTCTTACTGATGCTGTAAGGTAACATTGATGAATAAGATGTATTTATCAGTTATGTGATATTCTTTTGTAACTGCAAAGAGATTATATTTGCAACATTTAGTTATCTCTTGTGAATGTTCTTTAAATACTATATTGTTAAAGCCTGGGATTAATGTGTGATTGCTTTGGAGGGTGATAAGGGAAATATCAAAAAGTATGACCCTTTCTGGGATAGATCTATGGGTTCATGAATAATGTAAAAATGAAAGGATTGCTTTGTACAGTCTAGTAATTTGTATGTTACTCTTTTTGCTATTCTATTATAATGAAATTAATAATGCATGTTGGAAATTTAAATACACTTATGATATTCTAATTGTTTTAAAGAATTCTGAAAAGTAATTTGTATGTTAGGGGGTGGCTAGTTGCTTAAAAATTATGTATAGAAGTTTTTAGTTATGTAAGTGAATTGGGGATATTTTGGATACATATATATATATATATATATATATATATATATATATATATATATTCTAAAGCTATGACTGTTTGCTTCGAAGTAAAAGCACTATGTAATATGGGAAAGATAAATATAAGATAATTTGAGATTTTTCTGTGCACTCTCCTGGACAAAGGAGGTGTTAATTTTTTATAAAATACAACAGGCTAGAAGGAGGTTTCTCTCTAGCCAAGGGGAATCTGACATATTTATATAGAGATGGATTAGATATGATTTCAGACAAAGGGCTGTCTCTTGTAAGAGGTAGGAGATGAGGCCTGTAGGGCCAGTCATAGTTAGGATACCTAGTTTTAGGCAAAGATCCAGGAAGGATACTCAGAGTTTTAGGTAGGGGTTTCATTAATTGGGACTCCATTAAGATTATAATTGGAATTTAGTGAGTTGTATTCACTGGAAGTTCTAACTAGGTAAAACAGCTATGTTAGATCACAGGACTTTTAATCAATTTTCTCTTATGTCAGATACCAGGATGGTCAACAGAAGGAAATGCTACTGGGTAAATGTCATGTTCTTGGAGCCAAGGAAGCCAATGGGCTAAAGATGTCAGTTCACAAGAATGTGCAGCTGAAGGGGCAGCTTCTCTGTATGACTGATGTTGGACCCCTTTGACTTGATTTCCCCAAAATGACATTTGAATAATATCTCATCTGGAAGAATAAATCTGGCCTAAGACATCTAACTTACCCACATGACTTCTGCCTGGACACTGACATTCAATGCTTATATCTGTAAAGGAATTTTCCTTTAATGTCCTGGATCTTTATAGTTACTAAGCAGAGCAGAAAAAGAAGTTTTAGGTGAATTGGATCTAATAGCCAGAGATAGGTTGGGTGTCTGGCTCTGACACCTGCTATCAGCTCCATGTTAAGATAGGAAGTAAGTTTCTTTAATTTATATTTAAAGGGGATATTTAGGTAAGAAGAGTGGAAATTCTTAGGATAATTACAGTTTCAAGGTCTAATTTATGGAAAGGAATATGAGTTAGAGAAGTATATCAGGAATCAGAAAATTGGTAATATTTTGAGGGGAAAAATAATTTTGGTTAAGGATGTTTGAGTCATTATTGTAATGAGAGCAAAGGTTAAAATTGTTTTATTTTATTTTAATTAGTTTTTGCAGGACAATGGGGTTAAGTGGCTTGCCCAAGGCCACACAGCTAGGTAATTATTAAGTGTCTGAGGTCGGATTTGAATTCAGGTACTCCTGACTCCAGGGCCAGTGCTCTATCAACTGCGCCACCTAGCTGCCCCAAAATTGTTTTATTTTAAACCAGATGCTGGGTACTCTTAGAACAAAGATGACTGTTGAATGTATATGTTACAAGCTTGAGTCAATGTGACAATTCTCATTGGGTATTCGCTCATGTAGCAAAACACTAATGGAAGTTTATTATGTTAAAAGTGATGTATATGTGTCAATATGGCAATAAGGAAAAATATAAATTGTAATAAGCTCCAGAACCTCATTGTTTTGTGATGGAAATATGTGTTTTGATCTGAATAAGATGTTAAGCAATTTCTTTACCAGAAGACAAGGTCTCAGCTAGTCACCAGAGCTAGAGAGGACTTTTTTGGAACAGATTCAGAAGATGCAAAAGGACATTGTATGTCTCCAGGGGAGAAGAGAAGAGAAGAGAAGAGAAGAGAAGAGAAGAGAAGAGAAGAGAAGAGAAGAGAAGAGAAGAGAAGAGAAGAGAAGAGAAGAGAGAAGAGAAGAGAGAGAAGAGAAGAGAAGAGAAGAGAAGAGAAGAGAAGAGAAGAGAAGAGAAGAGAAGAGAAGAGAAGAGAAGAAGAGAGGAGAGACACTGGAACAGTTCATCTCCATCATTTCTTGCCTATCTATACATTGTTTATCTGTAACTTCCCCTTGACTCTGTAAGTGTGACACCCCTACTGATGCCCTTCTCCTTATGGAAAGGAGGAGGGGAGGCAGGGCGAAAATGTTCTCCATTGAAAGAAAAAGAGGGAGTTTATTGGATAGCATGATTATATCCTACATGAGTCTGTATATCCTATTTAGGGAGAGCCCTATCTCTGATTTAGACAAGGGGGTATTATTTTTAGATGGGAGGAGAATCTAGCTTACAGAACTCATTTCCCAGTCTTTTGGTGTGGCTAATGTTGGACTTGTGATAGTTCACATCAGTTTGAGAATTGGCCTTGGGTGGCAGTACCCCTGGGTCTGACCTAGATTCTCAGTCCTTGGTCAGAGGTGCATTGTGCCACAGGATTCTGATCCAGAGGAGAGAAACACCAGTGGCATTTGACTGAGTCAGTTTAGGGTGACTATTGTTTATAACTGATTGGCCAGAATATTTGCCTGGGGAGTAGTGAATGTCTAGACATGTCCAGAAGCAGGGTACATATATTCTGGGCTGTAAAACTTAGAGATAGGTGACCTCAGACTCATGTGAGATTAATGATGGTACCTGGATCCTTTGTAAAGATAAGCAAACTTTAGGGGTGGCTAGGTGGCATAGTGGATAAAGCACCGGCCTTGGAGTCAGGAGTACCTGGGTTCAAATCCGGTCTCAGACACTTAATAATCACCTAGCTGTGTGGCCTTGGGCAAGCCACTTAACCCCATTTGCCTTGCAAAAACCTAAAAGTAAATAAATAAATAAAAGATAAGCAAATTTTGTTAAGGGACATTTGTTAAGGGAAACTGTGATTATGAGTTAGTGTGGACTTGCCAGGAAAATGCTGAAATGGCCATTTGCAAGAAAAATAATTAAATAACATCCCTAGGTATATTAGCTATTCTTGGGTTTGGTACATACAATGGCACAAAATCAGAAATTTATTTTGGATCAATTTTGGAGCCAGGAAGACCCTTCAAAGACATTGGCTTAAAAACTTGCCAGTGGAAGGAGGTACAGCAACTTTGGAAATGTGCCTATTATCATGATGATTATATGGCCCATTTAAGAGGGCCCCTTGGAAGTAAGGAGAAACAGTTTTATCCATTTGTTGGAAACTATATTCCTGGAAGACTAACTAGCACTAGAGGGACATTATTAGATTTGTAGGACTACTGCCTCATCTAGTTGTCCAAAGATTTGATCAGGGAGTTATCTAGACTTAAGGGCCTACTACCTGGGCACAGGATGGAAACTGGGGATATAGGACCCCTATCAATATGCTGAACAAAAATAATTAGGCTCCAGGCAGTTGTAGAAATTATTACTAATCAAACAGCTAGGGCCCTAGATCTTTGGCCAATCAAGCAACCCAATCCAGAGAGGCAGTCTTACAACACAGATTGGTAATGGACTACTTATTAGCTGAAGAGGGAGGAGTATGTGGGAAATCGAATCTATCCACATGCTGTATTAAGACTGATGATAATGGACAATTGGTTAAAGAAATCACTAAAGACATTAAGAAATTAGCCTATGTTCCTGTGCAAACTTGGAACTCTCCCTTTGGTAATTATTGGTGGTCCTGGTTTAACGGAATCTGGTGGAAGCAGATTCTTTTGTTCCCCTTAATCGTACTTAATGGAATTATCTTACTGCCAATTTTTCTGCCCTGTTTAATTCAATTGATAACATGAGTGGCTCAGGACAGTCTTAATAAAATGGTGACAATCACTTCCAATCTTAACAACATAACTTATGAGGATGATGACCAGATGAACCAACAATGTGAGTTTATATTACAGAAATTTGAAGAAATCTCATCAAAATAAAGAGGAAGGATTGAGTAGCATAAGGCTTGAGATTTCTTCAGTAGAATATTATAGATTAGAAGTAGTTGAACTGTGTGTTATATCTCTTCTGCCCCTCCTCTGCTGACAAGCAACTTCTGGGATATTGGTGAATGTTACCATGTTCGAAATGTAAAGAGTCAATTGACCATCTCTTATCTGTTGAAGTCTGGATGTTCATATATTCCTTGGGGATGGAGAGGTAATCCTGTCTCTGAATTATATGCTTTTTTCTTTAGATTATTTTACTTGTTCAGATTGTAAAGACCACATTCCTCACTAATGACGATGGGTCAGTTGAGGGGGTGGAAATCAAGTTAGGATATATGACCCTTAGGGTCTTTGTCTCTTTACCTCATTCTCCATCTATAAGGTTGAGTGGGGCCTGCTTCTCAAGAATCGAATAAAGCTTTTTCTCTTCATACCTTGAGAAATCTCTGAAATTTATTTAAGTGGTTATATTTGTCCCACACAAGGACAAGGACCCCTGACTAGTTGGAGCTAGTTTTTGACTTCCCCCTGTGTAGGGAGGCTTGAAGTCAGGTGAGGAGACCTCACTCATCTCAATGACTGGTCAGTATTCATTCTTTTGTTTTACATTCACATACCTGCCCATAGGTACCAACACTGCCAGACCCCAGTCTTTGTAATGCAAACTAAAAATCTCCCCTTACATTTTTGTGGAAGCCAAATGCTCCCCATATTCCTTACAGTAGTGGAATTTTCTTTGTCAATTGGACTGAAACCATTCTCTAAACTGTAGGTGGCTAGGACTGCACAAAATAGACTAGAAACAGGAGAGTTAAACAGAAATTTAACTAATTTCAGAGTGAGGAAAATGATGTTTGCAAATGGAAGCCCCCATCTGTTCACAAGAAGGAGGACTTATTTACATACTGTACTGGACCATGACATAATCATTTTTTTAAATTTTTATTTTTAAAATTTATTATTACTATTATTACAATACTTTTGTTATAAGAGTAAACATAAATCCCCCTCCCCCCAAGAAGATGAGAATCCTCAAGAATAGTGAGAGAGAAAAAAAATGTATTTCAGTCTGTGTTCAGATTCCAATGGCTTTGTCTCTGCGAGTTGCTTTCTTTATCAAAAGTGCACCAGAGAAGTTTCTTCAGTATTTTTCCCACAGTTGCTATTACTAGCTGTACCACCACTCTATTCCTCCCCACTCTCATTTATTCTATTCTCTCTCTCTCTCTCTCCTTTCATCCTGGACCATTCTAAAAGTATGTTGTATCTGAGTACCCTCTCCCTCGATCTTCCCTCTCTTCTGTCACCTATTCTCCCCTTCCTTCCTCCATTCCCCCTTATCCCATCTCTTTCCTCTCATTTTTCTCCAGGGTAAGATAAATTTCCTCACCCTATTAAGTGTGTATGTTATTTCCTCTCTGAGCCATTTCTGATGAGAATGAAGGCTCACTCATTCCCCCTTGCCTTCCCCCCTTTCCACTCCATTGAAAAAGCTTTTTCTTGACTCTTATGTGAAATTTCTTATCTTCTTCTTCTTTATTTCCTTTCCCTTCCGCCCAGTACTTTCTTTTATCACCCACTGACTCCATCTTTTTACTATATTATACCATTATATTTCACTCCTTCCTGTGTCCTGTCTATATGTGCTCCTTCTAACAGCTCTTATAAATGAGAAAGTTCATATGAGTTATCAATATCTTCTTCCCATGCAGGAAGACAAACAGTTCAATATCATTAAATTCCTCATAGTTAGTCCTTCTCATCTACCCCCTCTATGGTTTACCAGAGTCCTGTACTTGAAGATCAAACTTTCTGTTCAGTTCTGGTTGTTTCAATAGGAAAGTTTGAAAGTCCCCTGTTTCACTGAAAGTCCATCTTTTCACCTGAAAGAGGATGTTAAGTTTTGCTGGGTGGTTGATTCTCAGTTGTAAACCAAGATCTTTTGCCTTCTGGAATAGTATATTCCAGTCCCTATGAGCTCTTAATGTAGATGCTGTCAGATCATGTGTAATCCTGACTATAAAGCCAGGGCAGCTGAATTGTTTGTTTCTGGCAGCTTTTAAAATTTTCTCTTTGATTTGGGAGTTTTGGAATTTGGCTATATTATTCCTGAAGTTTTTCTTTTGGGATCTCTTTCAGGAGGTGATTGGTGAATTCCCTCAATTTCTATTTTACCCTCTGCTTCTAGGATCTCAGGACAATTTTGCTGTATTATTTCTTGAAAAATGAAGTCTAGGCTCTTCTGATCATGGCTTTAGGATAGCCCAATACTTTTAAAATTATTCCTTCTGTATCTTTTTTTGAGGTCAGTTGCTTTTCCAATGAGATATTTCACATTTTCTTCTAAGTTTTGGCTTTTTTGGAAGAGTTTTATTTCTTCCTGATTTCTTGCAAAGTCATCAGCTTCCTTTAGTTCCATTCTGCATTTGAAGGAGTTATTTTCTTGGGAGAGCTTTTTTATCTCCTTTTCCAGCTGGCCAATTCTGTTTTTTAAGGCATTCTTCTTCTCCTTGTTTACCTTTTGTTTTGCTTTTTCTATTAGGCCTAAACTGGTTTTTGACACATTATTTTCTTCAGTATTTTTTGTATTTCTTTCACCAAACTGTTGACTTGGTTTTCATGATATTTTTCTGCATCGGTCTGATTTCTCCTCCTAATTTTTCCTCCCCCTCCCTTAATTGTTTTTCAGAATCTTTTTTGAGCTCATCCGTAATCTGAACCCATTTTCTATTTCTCTTGGAGGTTTTGGATACAGAAGCTTCAATTTTATCATCATCTCTTATAAATGAGAAAGTTCATATGAGTTATCAATATCTTCTTCCCATGCAGGAAAACAAACAGTTCAATATCATTAAATTCCTCATAGTTGTTTGAAAGTCCCCTGTTTCACTGAAAGTCCATCTTTTCACCTGAAAGAGGATGTTAAGTTTTGCTGGGTGGTTGATTCTCAGTTGTAAACCAAGATCTTTTGCCTTCTGGAATAGTATATTCCAGTCCCTATGAGCTCTTAATGTAGATGCTGTCAGATCATGTGTAATCCTGACTATAAAGCCAGGGCAGCTGAATTGTTTGTTTCTGGCAGCTTTTAAAATTTTCTCTTTGATTTGGGAGTTTTGGAATTTGGCTATATTATTCCTGAAGTTTTTCTTTTGGGATCTCTTTCAGGAGGTGATTGGTGAATTCCCTCAATTTCTATTTTACCCTCTGCTTCTAGGATCTCAGGACAATTTTGCTGTATTATTTCTTGAAAAATGAAGTCTAGGCTCTTCTGATCATGGCTTTAGGATAGCCCAATACTTTTAAAATTATTCCTTCTGTATCTTTTTTTGAGGTCAGTTGCTTTTCCAATGAGATATTTCACATTTTCTTCTAAGTTTTGGCTTTTTTGGAAGAGTTTTATTTCTTCCTGATTTCTTGCAAAGTCATCAGCTTCCTTTAGTTCCATTCTGCATTTGAAGGAGTTATTTTCTTGGGAGAGCTTTTTTATCTCCTTTTCCAGCTGGCCAATTCTGTTTTTTAAGGCATTCTTCTTCTCCTTGTTTACCTTTTGTTTTGCTTTTTCTATTAGGCCTAAACTGGTTTTTGACACATTATTTTCTTCAGTATTTTTTGTATTTCTTTCACCAAACTGTTGACTTGGTTTTCATGATATTTTTCTGCATCGGTCTGATTTCTCCTCCTAATTTTTCCTCCCCCTCCCTTAATTGTTTTTCAGAATCTTTTTTGAGCTCATCCGTAATCTGAGCCCATTTTCTATTTCTCTTGGAGGTTTTGGATACAGAAGCTTCAATTTTATCATCATCTGAGTATGTGTTTTGATCTTCCATGGGACTCTGGTCAGATTCTTCTTTTTCTGTTGTTTACTCTTTTCCTCAGCCCAAGACTAATTTACAGCACTTCCAAGGCTTTGGGTTTTTTTTTTTTATTTGGGACACCCCACTGGGGCCTTTATTCCTCCAGGGTCTTATGCTCTCTTGCCTGTACTTTGATATGTAGATGACCACAACATTTCCCTCTGCCCTGGAGCTGTAAGGAGGAGTCCTGTTTGGCTATCTTAGTATAGAAGCCCAAACTGCAATCTGGATCTGAGTGTAAGCAAACAGCAGAGTCCTACCTTGAGGGAGAACAGAGAAATTTCTGCAGTCTTCCCTGACCCCCTTACTGTCTGTGGACTGTGTTCTAGAGGTTCAACCTACTTTCTCCAGATTCTTGCTGCAGGTTCTGTGGCTCACTCCACACTCCTTCTGGTGTGGCAGAATTCTCTTTCTACCCCTTCGAGCTGTTCTGGGGCTGTGCTGCTACTGGGGCTTTTTCCAACTCCTGGTCCTGGTGAAACACACCTTTCCCACAGAACTTCTAAGTTGTCTTGGACTGGGGAAATGTATCACTCAGTCTTTCTGTGGGTTCTGCCCCTCTGAATTTTGGCTTGAGTCATAATTGGTTGGCTTTTGGAGTTTTGGGGGGAAGGAGTTCCTAGGAAATGATGCCTTCATGCCCCCATCTTGGCTCTGCCCCCTGTATTCGACATAATCATTTTTTGGTCTTCAGCCAGTTCTCCTGATTGGCATATAGTAAAGACACTTTAGGGGCAGCTAGATGGCACAGTGGATAGATTACCTAGCTGTGTGGCCTTAGACAAGTCACTTAACCCCATTGCCTTGCAAAAAGCTAAAAAAAATTTTTTAAAGACACATGCTTAAGTCCAGTGGGAATGACTAGTCTCAAGTCTTGGGGGTCATGATTATACTTCAGTGTAAAGAGTTTTGTGATGGGAGCGGGACCTGGTAGAGATGAGGAACAGGGATTGTGAACTTGTCAAGAGACATGATGGCTATTGGCTCTCAAGTCTCTCAGAAATAGGGGAAGTTAAAAATCTTAAATCCCTTGGTGAATACTTAGTTCTGGCCAAAGCAATATACTTTGCCAAAGGGTGAGATGCTCCAGAGCATCTTAACTAAGAATTATTGTTATATCGAGTTCAGGACATAGTCTACTTATTAGACTTTAGCTCTGGGGAACAGGGTGTCTCCAAAATATTTTGAATCTTATCTGGGTGTTGACATAATTAGATGTTTAAACTTGATCCCGAATAAATGTGAATGTCATTGTTTGGCACATCCTTTAAAAGCCCCAGCTTAGTATTTCTCTAGTATCTCCCCTTTGAATTGTACCTGATCTTCTTAGCTTTCATGAGAATCAATTAAGGAATGGAATAATTTTGCTCCCTCAAGGAAAATCTAGGTCCTGAAAAGCTTGCAGGAGGACAAAGTGAATAGGGTATTATCTCAGTGGCAACATACTGGAAAGGGGGCTAAAGTACTCCACTAAACAAAGGTAGAGGGGCGGCTAGGTGGTGCAGTGGATAAAGCACCAGCCCTGGAGTCAGGAGTACCTGGGTTCAAATCCAGTCTCAGACACTTAATAATTACCTAGCTGTGTGGCCTTGGGCAAGCCACTTAAGGCCATTTGCCTTGCAAAAACCTAATAAATAAATAAATGAATAAATAAATAAACAAAGGTAGAAAATTTCAAAACAAGACAAAGAAAAAAGAGAAGAAACATTCCTAGTAACATGGGCAGGCTGCACTTTTTCTCCTAAATGTCCTTTTGCCATCAAACCCATATTCATTTTGAGGTTTTCCTTTTTCTACTTTTTCAAACCCTGCCCTAAGGATGACTTCTATTACCAAGGAATATCATTTAAATACAATGACACAATGATTCTTTAATTGAAGGACTGAAATTTAAGAATACCTTGGAGGCCAGGTGGTTTAGTGGCTTAGTGGATAGAGCACCAGCCCTGGAGCCAGGAGTACCTGGGTTCAAATCCAATCTCAGACACTTAATAATTACCTAGCTGTGTGGCCTTGGGCAAGCCACTTAACCCTATTTGTCTTGCAAAAACCTAAAAAAAAAAAAAAAGAATACCTTGGAGGACCAAACAAACTGTTGTATCAGTTGATGCTCTTGATAATTTTTAGGGAAAGTTGGTAAACTCTCCATTTCTATGGGAGATAAGTTCAGAAGATCTCTTTGCCCTCATTTGCTCATTCTTTCCTTTTTTTTCCTTTTTTTTTGTGGGGCAATGCTTTAAGTGACTTGCACAAGGTCACACATCTAGTACATATCAAGTATCCAAGATCATATTTGAGCTCAGGTTCCCCTGACAGCCAGAGCAGGTGCTCTATCCACTGCCTCCTTATTTATTTATTCCAACATTTGACTCCTGGTCAGAATTCATAATGGAATTTGTAGTTTGTAGTTAAAGGACATAGATTCAAATCCTACCTATGACCTATAATAACGGGTATATCATTTGCTCCTTTTAAGTTTAAGTTTCTTTATCTACAAAATAAGGTATGTGTTTGTGGGGAGGGGAGCAAGAGACTGATAGCTAAGCTCATAGAAATTGATTTCTAAATTTCTAGTTCTACATCTGGGGCAGCTAGGTGGCTCAGTGGATAGAGGGCTGGTTGGATTTAGGAGGATGGGAGTTTGAATTCAGTCTCAGATATTTGCCCTTACTAGATGTGTGACCTTGGGCAAGTCACTTGACCCTGATTGCCTCACATCCAGGGCCATCTCTAGTTGTCCTGATCACTGGACCCAGATTACTCTGAAGGAGGCAAGTGACTAAGCACAGCACACCCCTCACTCAAATCCAATTCACATGCTTGCTGTGGTATCATCTCCCTGATGTCGTGATCTTTTTCTGCATCATCTATATTGGTATTTGAAAAAAGTTTCTTCATAGAAATATTATCTTCAGGTACTTTCCCAAGTCACCCTTTTGAGAAGAAACTCTTCTTGAGTTCTCTCCAACCAGTTTTATATCGGCTTCTACCATCTAGGGAAGGGGCAATTTCTGGGGCCCCGAAAGAGTTGTAACTAAGACCAGATAACTGACTTTGTCCCAGGTGCTGACAGTTAGGGTGAGTTCTTTCCCATAATATCCAGAAATTGCCATTCCTGAACTTTGAGTTCTGGCAGTCAATTCTCTATGCCTTGCATGCTGGAATTGGAGGGAAAGATGGGACCCGGGAGAGAGAAAGGAAAAGGATCTGGGCCAGTAGAGTGCCCTCTACATGGCTACTGTTTTTGTCTCAGGTTAAAAAAAAAAATCACAGTTAATGCCTTTGCTCCAAAATCCTTGTTCCTGGTTTTTCCAGGCCTCTCTGCTCTCTTTTCATTGAAGCACAGAAGATATTTACATAAGAATATTTACAATGTCCAAATTATTTTTACTTGAGGGAATGATAGGGCAGCTAGATGGCAGAGTGGATATAGTGTTGAGTCTGGAGTCAGGAAGACTCATCTTCCTGAGTTCAAAACAGGTCAGAATGATTTATTCACTGTGTGACCCTGGGCAAGTAACTTAACCCTATTTGCCTCAGTTTCCTCATTTGTAAAGTTGGAGAAGGAAATTGCAAATCTCTTTGTCTAGAAAACTCCTAATGGGATCACTAAAATACAAAAATAAAAAATCAAATACAACTGAACAATTATACCATCTCTTCTAGATATTTTCTGTTTAATCCCTTTTTGATCTGGGGGTTTGTCCATTAGCCTAAATACTCAGTAGTCAATGTCTCACAAATTACTTCTAACTGATGGCAAATAGAGTTACTGCTGGCTCTAGTGTTCTCCCAACCCTTCTCTCTCCTTCCCTGCATCTTCCCACTGCCCCAAACTTTAGAGGATGTGGTTCAGAAACATTGGAAGATCTAGCATGGGTGTTCAAACTTTTAGCTCTTTTCTGAGCCATATTGCCCAATAAAAAAGTTGTTATGGGTCACACATAGAAGTTAAAATTTATTTAAGACTATGTAACCTAGTGAGTATAACAATAAAATATAATAAAGCATAATAAAAATGAACACAATAATAAAACATTTACATGTTAAACAAAAATAAGAATATGCAATTTTAATGTGATCACTGAGCCTACCTTTCTGATACCAGTGTAGCTATATCTGCTTTGATAGAAGTTGTAGTGATGTGAAGAATATTTTCTAGATCCTTATCTGAAACTTTTAGTTCTATTTTTACTTTCTTTTGTGTTTTATATGGGGAAAAAAGTTGCTCACAAAAAAGACATCATGAACTGGCCATGTTTGTAAAACGTCAAATATTTTTCTTTAGGCTGGTACAATTTATGAAAGTTGTATAAAGACACTTGAATAAATTTTTCTTTAAGTTGCATATCTGTTTTCAACTCTGCACATTCTGTTTGCAAGTTTTCAGGTAATATGTTGATATCAATTGAGAATGGAGAAGCAAATATACTGAGGTGTTTTCTAAAATTTTGAAAGCTAGTCTTAAAGTCCTGTGACAAAATAGCAATTAATGTTGCACATTTTTCACTGTTTATGTTGCATGGTCTGTGATGCTGTAACATTGGCTCATGCACTCACCTATTACTTCATTTTCAGGTTATGCAACATGGGCCACATGAATAGTCTTTGAGGCCCACAGGCAATAGGTTGGACACACCTGATCTAGATCTCTTAATATGTTTGCTGTAAATGCTGAAGGGAGGGGAGGGAAGCTGAATTTGATCTACAGCTGTCAAATTAATACTGATTACTGACTCCAAAAAGATTAGCAGATATTATCTTCGAAGAGAAGAAGGCTGGTTGAAAGGTAGATTTCCTAAGGAGTCTGTCTCTGCAACTGGAAGTCCAGAGATGAAAGCAAACTGGCAAGTTTCTATTACATCTTTAAGGAGAGGAATCTCAGGTTCAATTTAAAACACAGGAAGCGGATTTGCTAATAAGAATTGCACAAGTAACCTACAGAATATGACTAGGTTTGTCATCCTCCAGAAGGCACTAACCAATTCAAGGTGATCTTCCTGATTGGGTAAGAAGATGAAAGGAGTAGAGAAATATCTTTTTCTACCCTTACTTGGGGAAATTTTCATTTAATTTTTTCTTCAGGGCAGCTAGGTGGTACAGTGCATAGAATGCTGGGCCTGGAGTCAGTTTTTCAAGTTCAAATCTGGTTTCTGTCACTTATTAACTGTGTGACCCTGGGAAAGTCATTTTTCCCTGTTTACTTTGGTTTTTCTCTTTTAAGAAATGAGCTAGAGAAGGAAATGGAAAACCACTTTAGTAACTTTGCCAAAAAAACCTCCAGATAGAGTCACAAAGATTCAGACATGATTGCACATCATTTATCACCTTCAAACACAATTTCCATTATTTGTAAAGCTACCTCAACTAGATAGTTTAGAAAAGTAATATAATTAAATGAATTTATTACTAAAGTGTGAATGATTGATAACTACATAATTTGTATATCTTAAAAATATAATGTTTGTAAATCCCAATAAATCTATAATTATTAGAAATGTAGTCAGTGAAACTATTTAATAAAATGGATAGGGAGACTAATAAGTAAGCAGACTAAGTCTGTTTTTCTAAGGTCAGGTTTACTAAGCTGTACCAGCTAGATCATAGAGCAGAAAATGTTATATTCCTTTTTTAGGTTTTTTTTTTTTTTTGCAAGGCAAATGGAGTTAAATGGATTGCCCAAGGCCACATGGCTAGGTAATTATTAAGTGTCTAAGGCCAGATTTGAACTCAAGTACTCATGACTCCAGGGCTGGTGCTCTATCTACTGCACCACCCAGCCGCCCCAATATAACATTCTTAAGGAGACAGAGGCAGATTCTAAGAGACCGGGGTCCTCTCCATGGGGTCGATTTAAGAATGCCAGGGAGGCTGAAATACTGGCTGTCCTTAAAGTTTGGTTCAAGGCAAATATGATATCTATGAAATGAGACACAGGAACACACACACACACCAATTTAACACATACACATATGACTATATGCATATACACCCATGACACATACATCTATTATATATGCATATATACACATGTAAATACATAAATAGTATTCTGTACTGCTAGGTGGTATGGTAGATGGGGTTCTTGTCCTTCAAATCTGGCCTCAGACCCTTATTAGTTATTTGACTCTGAACAAGTCACTAAATACTATTTACCTCTATTTTCTTATCTTTAAAAATCAACTGAAGAAATGGCAAACTATTTCAGTATCCTTGCCTAGAAAACCCCCAAAAGGAGTTATGAATAATTGGACACAACCAAATAAAACAACACTTTTTACAAGGGAAATTTCTACTGAGTAGAGGTTAGGTGGAGAGAAATAATGGGGAAACTATTGTTGTTATTGCTTTTGTTTTGATGCTTCATTCTTTTTTTTTTTTAAGTTTTTTTGCAAGACAATGGGGTGAAGTGGCTTGCCCAGGGCCACCCAGCTAGGTAATTATTAAGTGTCTGAGGGCACATTTGAACTCAGGTCCTTCTGACTCCAGGGCCAGTGCTCTATCCACTGTGCCACCTAGCTGCTCCTGCATTTCTTATTATTGGTGCCTTGGAGCAATTTTTTTCTAATCATTCAAAGTTTGCTATCCTTTTCTTGAAGGCAGTTTATATACTTTGACTTGTCAGAATAATGTTAGATAATGTCTGGAGAATGTTGGAGAATGTGTCTTGGTTTTATACATTGTCCCATAGTCTCACCTTTCTCTAGTGCCTTGACTCCAAAACTAGTTCTTGTTTCAACATAACACAAGGCAAACTCCCTACTTTTAAGTGTCAGTGTAACTGTGGTTTGAACATAAAGCTGAGAAATTGCTTGAATGGGCAAAGTATTTATCTACATTGACATCTTTATCTATATAGCCTTATCTGGAGCTTTCTTTGCACTGTAAACCCATAGTTCAAAGATTTCCCTTTTAGTATCAAATTCCTCTTTCACATCCAAGTCACTGGACTTTGATAACTCTGGAAGAGAGATTGAGACTGATGCCTTCATGCAGCTTTGCCTCACTTAATTCTAATTCACAAGGAAGTCAAGATATCACCTTGTGATACTGCTGTTCTTTGAAAATGCAGGATGAACACATCATGGGGAATTGGGATTGGTGCATATGAGCAAGGGTATTTCCAGAAGTCTGGTCCACATGCACCAAAGTCTAAACAAGACTTAAAATGGAGTCACACAAGCAGATTCTGCACAAGTAGAAGACTTTGCATAATCCCCCTTAGGTGCTGACCATATTCATGGTGTATCAATTAAACTTGTATCAAACTTGTCTTCAACTGCATTATCTTAATCTCTATTACTTTTAATTTGGGAGTTGGCACAATAAATAATCCCTATAAAGAAGACTAATAGAAAGCCTACAAATATTTCACTCATGAAAAATCAAGATAGCCATGACATTAACTCCCCATGGAGACCATGGTTCTTTCCTATCTGCCTGATTCTTCATTTCAGTCTTTCTGTTCAGAGCCTAGATGGGTATAAATGCCATTAAAATTGACAGGACCCCAAGTGCAGCACTCCTGACCTATGTGAGTGTGTATATACCCCTCCCATCTATCCAGGAAGAAATCCAGATAGAGGTAGACCATTTTGTAAGACCACAGACCTGAGTCTATGAACCTCTGTACTAGTGTCCTCCATAGCACCCATGATCTCATTGACAAACACCTGTAAAAACTTATTGATTCTCTTAAGGAGGGCTATCCTATGGGCAGCCCTATACATTGGCATGCTAAAAATGACAAAGTCAATCCCAGATTCTCCTACTAAAGAGGATAAAAAAAGAGATACTTAGATGACTGAGGGCTTGTTGTAGAAGTCATCCTTATAGGTAAGGTGAATGTGGCCCAGAGGCCAAAAAGAACCTTGCTCCTTCCTGCAAAAATTTGAGAACCTCATAGTATACATTATTATTACACAAAAATAAAATTCTGGGGGCCTATACTAAAAACTCATCAATGAATGCCTAGTCCTCTGGAAATAAAATATTCTCTACAAATTCCTGGTCCCATAGAAAGTCATGTTCTTATATAGGGACATGGTATAGCTACAGCCTGTCTACTAACCCATTATGTGACTGTTTTGTTCTGGTCATAGCATAGTAGTGGTGGTCTTATAGTATAATGTAACTATAGCAGGGGTATATTAATAATTTTCTTCCTTGAATGTAAAGGTTGTTGTGGAATTCTCTTCCAAACCCATGGGAGCTCAATTAGCTTTATGCTTACAGCTTCTTGAATTGATGGCAAATGAATAGTCACACAAGTTAGTCCTGACTATCTTGTCCTATCCTAAGGTATTCTTTCTTCAAGGTGAAAGGGATATGAGTATCCAGCAATTATTTCACTTAAAGGTATGATTGGCATTTGGGATCAAGAATAGATGAAGGTGGTGCAGTGGATAAAGCACCAGCCCTGGAGTCAGGAGTACCTGGGTTCAAATCCGGTTTCAGACACTACCTAGACATTACCTAGTTGTGTGGCCTTGGGCAAGCCACTTAACCTCATTTGCCTTGCAAAAACCTAAAAAAAAACCAGAATAGATGAAGGATAAATTCCTGATTATCAAGGTCAATACATAAATAGATGGCCAAGGATCACTGATTGAAATTTGGGGTCTCTTTTTAGCCTAACTAGTCTTGACATACAAGTGACTTCCTGGATAAATTTGAGATAATCTCAGAGGGAAGACTCTATGATTAAAGGGAGAATAGGACAGAAGGTATTCCAGGTGGGGGACAGCCAGCAGATGTCTGAAAATGGGAGATGGTGTCTGGGTATGAGGAAACACAAGAAGGCCAGTGTCACTGGATCTCTGAGAATATGGGGGATGGAGAGTAAAGCATAAGAAGATCAGAAAGGTAGGGAGAGACCAAGAGGTTATGAAGGGCTTTGAAAGACAAACAAAGAATTTTATATTTGATCCTGGAGGCAATAAGATGCCACTGGTTGTGATTAACTTTTTTTTGGGGGGGGGGTCCTTTGCCATCAGGACCAGCCTGGTTTCTTTTTATCTCTGAACAAGAGAGCTATTTTATTTTTTCCTCTCCAATCCTTTTTTTGGGGGGACCAAGCCTGTGATTTTATTGATATAGGAAATCACTGTGAGAAAACTTTCACACTGTGAGGAAAATTCTCCACCATCAGTGATGAGTCCCTTTTCTGCAATTTAAAGTCATAGTAGCTCCCTGGGACAGAAAGTTTAAAAGACTATCCAGGAGGGATTCTTTTTTCTTTACTTATAGCTGGGATGTGTCTAGCATGTAATAATAATAATAATAATAATAATAATAAAAAAAAAATACTTGTTGACCATTTGAGATGATTTATCCAGAGTCCACAACCAATATTATGTCAGAGGCAGGATTTGCATCTTGGTCTTATGTGTCTACTAGGACGCATTTCCTCTCATCCATTTATCTCTTCTCAAGACCCATTTGGAGCCTTGGAAAGACAATGTCCAACTAAACAGATACAGTCAGTCATTTATGCAATTTTAGATTTTAAAGGGAAATGTTTGCACCCAATAATTTTCAGTGCCCATACATTCCCAGTGTATTGTAGGCTCCCAACCCCCACACATCCCAATGATATTTCCTGAGTCTGGGGTTTCATACTTTTAAAAATAGCTTATGACTGAAAAACAGCTGCTGCTAAGCTCTATGGGTATCAGGATGGAAACATGAGCTAATGGTTTCTGTCAGTGCCCCTGGCCTTCAGTTGTCCTCAATTATCTGGGCTTGGAAATTGAGCTTTAGCCCATGGGACTGTGTGACCAAGGAATGCCCTATAGTTGAGGAGTGGAAGGCTCTGCCTGACTTCCTCTAACCTCCTTCAAGGTGCTAAAAGAGCTTTCTTTCCAGATAAAAGGCTCAGATTCTTTTACTGATGAGGAAACTAAGACCTAGATTCATTCTGATTTGTTCAAGGTCACTCTGGTTATAAGCAGCAGAAGGAATTTAAAATACAAATTATAGCTTATCTCTTTTTCTTCAGTCTGACTTTAGTTTCTTTCTTGATTAATAATTAATAAGGCTTATCTTTAGGAAGAATCTTGATGGTGTTGCTTTCTTATTCTAGCAAAGTTCTCTTGAACTGCCTTTTTATTCTTTCCAAATGCTCTTCCATGAAGGCAATTGGTTTTTATTATTGAGAACACGTAGTGTGCTGGAGATTTGAGAGTTTTCTAGGTTTTGCTCAGTCTCATTTCTAGAGGGGCATAGCTAGGCAGTGTGTAGGCAAGAACAGGCTGAAAATGAGCCAGCAGGTTCCAGGAGGCAGTTTATACCTTGGAAATAATACATCTGACCCCCCAAATCACCAGGGGGTTGAAGAAGACAGTTGGATGGGAAGAGAGTTAAAAGATTCTGAGGAAATACAAGATCTGGGACCACCTTTCTGCCCATCTTCATTTCCAAATATCCCCCAGGATTCTCAGGTAGGTCATTGTAATATTGTACTTGGAAAATGTAATTCTTTTTTTCCCAATGTATTTTTTTTTCCCAAAGTACTGTGATCACTATGAGAAGAAAACAGGAAATTTTTTTTATAAACTTATGTCTCCTTCTGGCTTCATGTAATATTTTGCTCTGCATCTTTATAAGTATTATTAATTTAGACCTAGAAGAGCTCTAAGAGGTTATTTAGTTCCAACCACCCCTTATTACTGATGAGGAAACAGGCCAACATAGATTAAATGACTTGTCCATCATCATTCAGATAATAGACAGGATTCAAACTCATGTGCATAACATTTAATTCAGAACATTTTCCTATGCACCCTATTTTCCAAGGCATTTATCATGGAATAATGTGTTGTTTATTATAATTCTGTTGGTACCCATCCAGGGAATGGACTAGAGCCAGCTTGGGCTAGTTCATGAAGAAGACTGTTAAATTTTCATTGTGAACATTTATATTTTTGAAATCAGAAAATGTCATGAGTTAGGATCAGTACTATTTTGTTGATTACCTAGACTTAAGAAAGTAATAGAGGGGGCA
Organism: Macrotis lagotis; assembly: GCF_037893015.1. Classification (NCBI taxonomy): domain Eukaryota; kingdom Metazoa; phylum Chordata; class Mammalia; order Peramelemorphia; family Peramelidae; genus Macrotis; species Macrotis lagotis. The sequence goes on along the minus strand of NC_133661.1, from coordinate 202,727,025 downwards.
ACTAGGTAGTGCAGTGGATAGAGTACCAGCCCTGGAGTCAGGAGGACCTAAGTTAAAACTGACCTCAGACACTTGATACTTCCTAGCAGTGTGCCTTGGACAAGTCATTTAACTCCCATTGTCCCCCCCCCAAAAAAAAAGAAAGTTATGGAGAAAATTGAACTTCAAAGTGTGTCCTATATACATTGTTTTTGGAGAAGAGGAGATGGTTGTTAAACATTTGCTAACATACCTGTACCTATCCCTCAGTAAGATAACATGAGAGCAGAGACTGTTTTCCCCTACCCTCCTACAGTGTGCACACAGTAGATGCTTAATAATTGTTGAATGATTGAAAAATGATCTTTTTACCTCCTGCCTGTACTATTGTTTTTGTCATTTTGTTGTGTTTAAAAATACAAAATGAAAAATATGTACAAAAAATTTTAAAACAAAAAATTTTATAAATATATTTTGTTTTTTAAAATCATTTATATTTCCCAATATATCTTTTTTCCTTTCCCCTTCCCAGAGTCATTCTTTATTCTGAAAGTATTTTTAGAAAAATACTTCAACAAAATCATCCAGATATTTAAAAATTCTAACTTCATCTGTAGTTTTCCATACCCATGATCTTCATTCTTTGAAAGAATAGGAGGTACATTCTCAAATCTTTTCTTTGATACCTTTTTTTATAGCATCCATTTTTAATTCTTTTGCTATTTTTTCCATTTATATTGCAGCAGTTACTATATACACTACTGATATATATATAGATATATATAGATATATCTATATATCTATATATATATATCTATATATATATATATATAAATATATCTATTTTCCCACTCTAATATATATTCTCCTAATTATGGCTACTTCATTTCAAATCAGTTCATATAATTCTTTCCATTCTCTTTGTCAAATTAATCATTTCTTTTAATATCTTAATATTCATTACATTTATTCATCACAACTTATTTAGCCATACCCCATTTGATGGGCATCTATTTTGTTTCCAGTTCTTTATTGCTACATAAAGTACTGTTACAAATATTTTTATATAAATGGCACCCTTCTTTTTGCCATTGACCTCCTTGTGTCATATGCCTAGCCATGGCATCTGAGCTAATGAATATGGACATTTTAGTTACTTTTCCTTCCATAATTCCAAATTAATAAAATTCATAAATACATTTCAGAATTGTTTGTTCAATCCATAGCTACATCAACAGTGTCACTTGGGTTTCTGTAATAGCTTCCTAATGGGTTTCTCTCATCAGGTCCTCCCTTTACAATCTATCCTCATACCCTCCAAAGTGATTTCCCTAAAGCACAGATATAACTATGTCATTCTCCAACTCCATAAACCACAGTAGTTCTTTATGGTCTCTAAGATCAAGGGTAATTTAAAGCCCTTCTTAACATATCCACACAACTACTTTTCCAACTAAATTATATATTGATAACCTTCATGTTCATTACAGTCTGAGCAAATTGGCTTTATCTCTTATTTCCATACCTTTAAATGGACTATTTTGTATCCTTGCATCTACTCCATCCTCACCTCCAAGTCTCAGAAAATCTAGCTTTCTTCAGTCCTCAATTCAAGAGCTTCCTTTTATATGAAACTTTTTTTTTTTAGGTTTTTGCCAGGCAAATGGGGTTAAGTGGCTTGCCCAAGGCCACACAGCTAGGTAATTATTAAGTGTCTGAGACCGGATTTGAACCCAGGTACTCCTGACTCCAGGGCTGGTGCTCTATCCACTATGCCACCTAGCTGCCCCTATATGAAACCTTTTACTGATTCTCATAGCTACTAGTGACTCATCCTCCCAACCCTACACTCAAATCCCAAGTACCCGCCCCCCCCCACACCTTTCAACACTCATCTTGTATCTATTTTGTATATTCTTATGCTCTGACCATTTTCCAAAAGTCTGGCTGCTCCGTTTTGCCCTTAGGGTTCTAGGGATACTGTTGGGGAGATTGGAATATCTTTTCTTTAAAGCTATCAGCTCTTGCTACCATTGGTTATTATTTTCCCCACTGCTGGCCACCACCATTAGCACCTTGGCTTCTCATTTAGCATCAGTTAATTTTTACAAAGGACATATGCTTTGAAGCTGTAGCAAAAACAATAGGACAGGGACAGCTAGGTAACGCAGTAGGTAGAGCACCGGCCCTAGAGTCTGGAGGACCTGAGTTCAAATCCGGTCTCAGATACTTAGTAATTACCTAGCTGTGTGGCCTTGGGCAAACCACTTAACCCCATTGCCTTGCAGAAACCTAAAAAAAAAAAAGCAAAACAAAAAACAATAGGACAAACATTTCCTATCCCCTCCCCCAAACCTCAGAAGAATATTCTATTCTCCCTTACTCCACCTCCATCTCTGAGGGGAATAGGTTCACATTCAATTATGTTTCTATGTAATATTAATCCTAAAAATGTTCAGATGCATCATGTCAGATGAGTCCTTGTCTCAGCTAATGCTGGGTTAGTTTCTGAAGGTCACTCCTGAAAGTCATTCCTTGCTACTTAGGGCACTGGTGCTGAGCTACCTACAAAACTCAAACTTTAGAACAATGGTCCTAGGACATCAGTATACTAACTCTTTTGGGCTTTCAAAGCTAACAAGGTTGGGGACCCCAATCATTTTAGCTAAAATGGACCATACATTGAAAGACAGTATTATCTCTCATTGGATGTAGTCAGTAAAGGAGCTACTGAAGAGAATGAGGCCAGGAGTATGGTTATTAGTATTTTTATAATAAAAAAATAATAATAACAATAACTTGCATTTACATAGTGTTTTAAGGTTTGCAAAGCACTTTGTAAATATTATCTTATTTCATCAGCATAACACTCTAGGAGGTAAGTGCTGCTATTGTCCTCATTTTATAGTAGAGGAAACTGAAGCACAAAGATGTTATGTGACTGACCCAGGGTCACACAGCTAATAAATGTCTGAGATAAGACCTGAATTCAAGTCTTCCTGACTCTAGGTCTAGTATTTCTCCAATTAATTGCCTTTTGCAGGTACTCCCAGTTTTAGTTCTGCAGTCAACTGAATAAAGCTTCTCCTAATGCTAGTACATAGTAGACTTGAACTAACTTGTAGAATTACTATGCATACTTAAGAATTTCTATAGTACTTTTATTTTTAGCTTCATCATTCTTCTGGAAGCAGGTTCTATAGTGTCTTTAAATGATAGAAAATATCATCAGAGACTTTCAGTCATGAACCAGTCTCCATTTTGTACCTACATATGTACTTGAGAACAATAACTTTCACCTTGTTTTTGTATGCCCAGTGTGACACAATTGTCTAATTTATGCTTGATTGATTGATCTGTAAGATATTTTGCACACACATTCTCATACACACACGCACACAGTCCCAGATACAGACACAGATACACACAGACACACACTAATATATTGGTAAGGTGTGAGATTTTGTGATGGTTGTTTGTCAACAGACCTGAGCAGGGTTACAGAGTTGATGGTTGCCTATGTGTTATTCCTTGAAGGAATTTACAAATACCTGTCTAGCAGTTCCAATAGTTTCCCTTTCACTACCACTTTGATCCTTGAAATTCTCATTAGAAGGACCCTACTTTATGTTACAACATTCTGGAAAGGCTACTGTTAAAAATGTAAGTCACTTAAGTAACATGTTGACATTATCTTTAAGTTACCAGAGCAAGTAGTGATTACCTAGGAAAACATTAGGGTTTACTGCCCTGAATTATTATTGATCTTTTTTGATGCGTTCCTATTGATTTCCTGACTAGATATAAATTCCTTAAGGTCAAATAAGGTATCTCAAAGGCAGGGATGTGTATTTAAGGTCTCAAGATTGTTAAATTTTCAGTTTAAGAATTATACCTCATGGGGCAGCTAGGTGGCATAGTGGATAGAGCACTGGCCCTGGAGTCAGGAGGACCTGGTTCAAATCTGGCCTCAGACACTTAATAATTGCCTAGCTGTGTGGCCTTGGGCAAACCACTTAACTCCATTTGCCTTGCAAAAAAACTAAAAAAAAAAAAAGAATTATACCTCTGAAATTAGCAATACTTGTTTTGTTGATTATCTAGGAGATATGCTAGAGATTAATAATAGAGATTAAATGCTAATCAAATGTAAAAGTATATTGTGGGCCAAGAAGGAGTGATAGAGAAGTTCTTAGTTAAATTCTTCTAACATTCCCCTCCAAACAACTTAAACATAATACCTCAAATGGAATTGTGTGGTGACTGAGCCAACAAAAGATAAGAATGGGATATCCTTCCAGCCCAAGACAAGATAGGAGCTAGGAAAGAGATATTTGTGACATGGGGAAGGAGGGTGACCTGGAATCCATATAAGTGAAGCCTTGGGACTAGGAGGTGGTAACAGAAGTGGCAGCAGCAGCTTTGGGAGTTCTCAAGCCAGAGCTGGTAATGGGACTTAATAGTTAGTCAGAATATTAAAGAGAACTCCTCTGCTAACAGTGGACAAAGAACCAGACATTATTTGTCAACTCTATTATCTATAACCACTTCTTTGGGGTTCCCATCTGTGCTTTGGTGATGCATATATTCCTGTTATTTGCCTCTTGATTTATTCCCCCAACTTTTTTTCCACAGCAGCATCTGTGGACTCTTCATTGACTTTATTTATGATCCTGCTTACTCTTTGGGTCTTGATCTCATTGAGTCAGTCATACTGAAATTAGATCACAAGTTCCCTTAGAGTCTATTGAAGTGGGCTATGGTACTCAACTATGTTTCAGGATCTTCAGTTGAAGATCCAGAACAACAAGATTAATCCAGTCCCCAAATCCTACCCCACACAGAGTTGTCACTCTTACCCCATGCTGACCCTTCAGGTCATTCAGATGCAGTAACATGACAACACCCAGTGTTTGGGACCCTGGCCAAGCAATGATCATAGGAACTCACCTGCCCCACCTCCCTACCACCCAACTTCTGGCCAGTTTTATGTTCAGAGCACTGTTTCTGTCTCCTTGTTTCTGTCTCCTGCCATTCCCAGGGGAGTTGTCTCTCACAGTCTCCAGTCTGCCAATGGCCAGGGCAGTTGACCCTGGGTGACAGTGCAGCCTCAGCACCCATGGAGGAGTCAAGGTCCAAAAGCAATGATGGACTCTCAAGGAGAGCAATCTTTATTCACCCCATCTGAGTCCTTGCCTAGTCCACAAGACTTCATGTGTGAAGTCACAACAGCAACCTGTCCCTTCTGGGCTAAAACTTCTATGTGGTTACTAGTTGTTTTTCTTTAGTTTTTCTTTATGATGATTTCTGTAGTAGTTCTTTGAGTGCATTCCTTTGACCATTTCTCAGATCATCACACCATACTCTCCTAATCTTTTCTGGCCTAGAATAGTAAAACATAGTCCCTGGGAACTTTGACCTTCCCCCTCACCTAAATAAAACCAACAAAAAAATACCAAAAAACCCAAAATTGTCCCTCCAGAGCAGAGAAGAGAATTTTCAGTCAAGAGGGAATGGGAACCCTGCACTGTATACACCCACTTTTGGGTTTGAGGGCAGAGAAAAATACTTTCAGTTGAGAGGGAGTAGAAACCCCAAGGGACAATAACATTTCTTTCACCAAGTCATCAGGGACCTAGGGGAACAGTATTGTTTTTGGTTCCAAGAGAGGAGCAATATTGATTGTTGGGATCAGAGGCCTTTCCTGGATAAGGATCAGAGTGCAAATTGAGAGAGCAGTGACCAAATCTCTCTCCAGATCACACCACCTTGAAAACACCATATTCCTAGGATTAACTCTAAAAGCAAAAATATGAAAAAGTCTGAAGCTTGAGACAGCACTCTCTTATCCCCACCACCCCCCCAAGTTGGTGACAAAGTCCAATATTAACAGAAAGTTCCAAATCAAGAAATAAAGTGGAAAAAAGAATAAACAACAACAAAAAGAACGTGACCATAAAAAGCTATTCTGGTGATAGGGTAGATCTCAAGACATGAATTAAGAAAACAAAGAAGACAAAATAACTACAAGCAAAGTTTTCAAAAAAAAAAGAAGTGAATTGGACACAAGCCTAAGAAGAATTTCTGGAAGAGTTCAGAAAGGATTTTTCAAAATTAAATAGGGGCGGCTAGATGGCGTAGTAGATAAATTAGTCTGCTATATTTGGTCAAACATTTAACTAATTCAGCCCTTATATGATGACTAGTATGTTTTCTTTTGGTGAGGCATGTGATATTAGCTGGTATTGAATAAAAAGGGAAAAATCATGAGACAGAAAAAAAACAACAAATTTGAAAAAGAGAAAATAGTATGCTTTGATCTGCATTGATTCCATAGTTCTTTCTCTGTATGAAGATGACATTTTTCCATGACAGGTCTTTTAAATTGTCTTTGATCATTGTATTTCTGAGAAGATGTAAGATTCATTATAGTTGATCATTGTACAATGTTGCTGCTAAGATATACAATGTTCTCCTGGTTCTGCTCACTTCACTCAGTTCATGTAAGTCTTTCCAAGTTTTTCTAAATACATGCAAAGATAGTTTTAAACATTTATCTTTTGTAAGGTTTTGATTTCCACATTTTCTATACCCCTCTTTTCCCTCCTCCCTCCCCACGTCAGCAAGTAATCTGATATAACTTAATCATGTTTAACATAGTTCCATATTAGTCATGTTGTGGAAGAAGAATCAGAATTAAAAGAGAAAAAAAATCATGAGAAAGAAAAAAAAACATAAAAGTTTTAAAAAGTTAAAATGGTACCCTGTGGTTTGCAGTCATATTCAGTTTTTTCTCTAGATTGTGGATGGCATTTTCCAACACAAGTCTTTAGAATTGTCCTTGATCACTGAACTGAGAAGAGTTAAGTCCACCATAGTTGATCATCACACAGTATTACTGTCAATGTGTACAATGTTCTGGTTCTGCTCACTTCTTTCAGTATCAGTTCATGCAATTCTTTCTAGGTTTTTCTGAAGTCTACCTACTCATGATTTCTTTTTTTCTTTCCTGGAAAACTTTTTTTTATTGTGGGTGAAGAAGCAGGGCAGCTGGACAGTTTAGATGATTCCAATCTTGTTGGCAACATCTAAAGCATCATAGTCTGGAGCAAGCCAGACATAGGCCTTCTTCTTTCCATCAGGCTGGATCAGTGTGTTGACCTTGGCCACATCAATGTCATACAGCTTCTTTACAGCCTGCTTGATTTGGTGTTTGTTGTCCTTGATGTCCACAATGAAGACCAGGGTGTTGTTATCCTCGATCGTTTTTCATAGCAGACTCGGTGGTCAGGGGGCGCTTAATGAGGGCATAGTGATCAAGCTTGTTTCTCCAAGGGGTACTTTTCCGAGGGTATTTTGGCTGCCTTCGAAGCCTTAGTGTCTTGGGTCTCCGGAAGGTGGGCGAGGTTTGGATCTTCTTCTTTTTGTGGCTGTGGACGCCCTTCAACACTGCCTTCTTGGCCTTCAAGGCCTTGGCCTTGGCTTCTCTCTTGGGGGGGGCGACGGCTTCCTTCTTGGCCTTTGGCGCTATCTTGGGGGAAAGGGCCTACTCATGATTTCTTACAGAACATCAGTACTCCATCACATTCATAAATCACAATTTATTCAGTCATTCCCCTATTGATGGGCATCCCCTCCAATTCTTTGTCATCACATGATAAATATTCTTGTATATATATATGGGTTTCCCCCTTTTTATGATCTCTCTGGGATACATATATAGCAGTGGTATTGCTGGATCAAAGGATATGCACAGTTTTATTGTTCTTTGGAAAAAGTTCCAAATTGCTCTCTAGAATGGTGGGATCAGTTCTTAGAATTCTATCAACAATGCATTAGTGGGGTGGCTAGGTGGCATAGTGGATAAAGCACCAGCCCTGGAGTCAGGAGTACCTGGGTTCAAATCTGGTCTCAGACACTTAATAATTACCTAGCTGTGTGGCCTTGGGCAAGCCACTTAACCCCGTTTGCCTTGCAAAAAAACTAAAAAAAAAAAACAAGCAAAAAAACAATGCATTAGTGTCCTAGGTTTCCCCATATCCACTCTGATATTTATCATTTTCCTTTTCTGTCATCTTAGTCAGTCTGATAAATATGAGGTGGTATCTCAGAGTTGTTTTAATTTACATTTCTCTAATTAGTAGTGTCTTAGAGTAATTTTCATAAGTCCAATCTATAGATAACTTTAATTTCTTCATCTGAAAACTGCCTGTTCATATATTTTGACCATTTATTAATTGAACAGTGACTTGTATTTCTCCATTGTAGTTTTCCATTTATTTTAGAAATGAAGCCTTTGTCAGAGACCCTCACTGTAAAAATTCGTTCTCAGCTTTCTACTTTCCTTTTAATCTTGGTTTTACTGGTTTTGTTTGTGCAAAAACTTTTCAATTTAATGTAATCAAAATTATCTATTTTGCATTTCATTACATTCTCATTCTTTTCTTTGATCATAAATTCCCCTTCTTTCCATAAATCTAACTGGTTTTTAGAAAAGTAGATTCCTTGCTCTTCTAACTAACTTATGATATTACCCTTTCAGTCTAATCATGTACCTATTTTGACCTTTTCTTTGTATATAGTGTGAAATGTTAGGTTATGCCTAGTTTTTGCCATAATAGTTTCCAGTTTTCCCAGCAGTTTTTGTCATAGTGAATTCTTATCCCAGAAGCTAGAATCTTTGGATTTATTTTTTAAAAAAAAGTAGATTTGGTATAGTTATTTATTTTTATTATTGTGAACCGAATCTATTCCACTGATCCACCACTCTATTTCTTAGCAATACCAAATAGTTTTGATAATTGCTACTTTGTTGCATAGTTTTAGATCTGGTATGACTAGACCTCCTTCCTTTGCATTTTTTTCATTAATTCCCTTGATATATTTGATCTTTTGTTCCTCCAGATAAATTTTGTTATTATTTTTTCTAGCCCTATAGAAGAAATTTTGGGTATTTAGTATTTTTTTAGAAAACCTCAATTAGGGTCACACAAGAGTTGGAATGACACATTTAGCAGATAGATGGTGCAATGGATTTACAACTAGGCTTAGAGTCAGGAAATGGCAAACCACTGCAGTATTTTTGCCAAGAAGTGGATAGAGTGCCAAGTCAAGAGTCAGGCCAAAAGTCAGGAAGACCTGAATTCAAATTTGACTTCAGATACTTATAATTTATGGAACCCTGGGCAAGGTATTTTATCCTGGTTACTTCAGTTTCCTCATCTGTAAAATGAGCTGGAGAAGGAAATGGCAAAGTACCACAATAGCTTTGCCAGGAAAACCCTAAGTGGAGATATGAAGAGTAGGATATGACTGAAATGACCAAGCAACAACAACTGTCCTAAATATTTTTGCCTTATTTCCTCTATCTGATCAGAAGTTCCTTGAGGAGAAGGGTTTATACTCCTTTTGTATCTTCTTAAGTATCTAGTATAGTGTTGGGTCAAAGGTTATGATTATCAAATATCTTCTGAGTGAATGAATGATGGAGTGGGCTGCTAGAAATGATCTTTATACACTTTGAAATTTTCTGCTGGATTGTTTCCCAGGAAAGTCATTTAAGTCTCAAAGTCACCCATTAGTGCTGCTGCTGGTATATAGGAGATATTTTTTATTCTTTTTTGTTTTATTTTAATTTTTTAGTTTTTGCAAGGCAATAGGGTTAAGCAGCTTACCCAAAGTCATACAGCTAGGTAATTATTGTCTGAGGGTGGATTTGAACTCAGGTACTTCTGACTCCATGGCTGGTGTTCTATCCACTGCACCACCTAGTCGCTCCTACATATAAGATTTTGTGGGTGGAGTGGGGTGCAGGTTGGCAAAAATAATGGTTGGCCATGGGAATCAAAGAACTTTTCCCTCCATTCATGGACTCAGATAATGTTGAAATATCAGGAGGGAAGGTTTGAGCTTGAATTCTAGGGCTGTTAGACCTGTGGAGCAGGTGGCTGCTTATGAAACAAGACTTGAGGGAACCTGAAGACATGCATGTCCAAAATTTCTGTCAATTATGACTCAGCCCTTTTCACCTACCTGGCAAAATGACCACAGTTAGAGTCACTGTTAAGAGTCAACCACGGGGCAGCTAGGTAATAATGTGATAATGTGATCATAATGTGATAAAATAGGATATAGACAAGATAAATTAGAGATTTATCTCAGGGAAGGCACTATCATTTAGAGATTAAGAAAGGCTTCTTGCAGAAATTGAAATTTTTAACTGAGACTTGAAGGAAAAAGTCAGGGAAATAAGGAGTCAAAGAAAAGGAGAAGGAAAATTCTGGGTCTGGAAGATAGAGAAATGACCTGTATATTTTGTGCAAGTCTTGTCTCCTTGAGTTTATTAGAGTAGCTAGCTGTGGATGAGAGATAGAAACAGGAATTTTCAGCTGGGAGGATGGTGTATCTAGAAGAAAATATCTAAAGTCTGAGATGAAGAATGCAGCCATGCCTGGGGTAGGTCACTGTAGGAAGATAAAGATGGATGGTACACTGAGTCATGATGATGTGAGATTACACGGATGACATCATATGTTGTCCTAGGCTTGGACTTCTGGAATTTATCCAAGGGAATCTGTACATTCCTGTATGTATATGGATACTTCCCCCCTTCTCTCCCCTCCTACATCTTCCTTTAAGGAAGCTCCAGTGACTGATAGGGAACTCAGCATCTCCCAGAGATAATCCTTTTCTCTTCAGGAGGCTTTGAACTCTGACCCACAGGGTTTTTTAATGTTGATTTTTTAATACTGAGTTTCCTTGGTGAATTGATTGGACCCCTGAACTATTACGATCAAGCTTGCTGGCCTGATATTTTAAACTTTTTTTTTTAATGTTTTTGCAAGACAAATGGGGTTAAGTGGCTTGCCCAAGGCCACACAGCTAGGTAATTATTAAGTGTCTGAGGCTGGATTTGAACTCAGGGACTTCTGACTCCAGGGTGGGTACTCTATCTACTGTACTACCTAGCCGCCCCTTTTTAAAAACTTTTTAATACTTTATTTATTTCTTTTCCTAACTACATGCAAAGATGGTTTCAACAATGATTTTTGGGTAAGATACTGAGTTTCACAATTTCTCCCCCCTTCCTTCTCTCCCCCCTCCCCGACAAAAAGCAATATAAGTTATGGGTGTATAACTATATTTAACATATGTTCATACTAATCATGTTGTAAAAGAAGAACTAAATCAAAAAGGGAAAAAATCCATGAGAGGGAAAAAAATCATAATACATAAAACAAATTTTAAAAATTGAAAATAGTAAGCTTTGGTCTGCATTCAGACACCATAGTTCCTTCTCTGAATGTGGATGGTATTTTCCATCACAAGTCCTTTGGAATTGTCTTTGATTATTGTACTGCTGAAATGAACAAGTCCATCATAGTTGATCATCACACAATGTTGCTGTTAATGTAAGTAATATTCTTTTGATTCTCCTCACTTCACTCAGCAAAAGTTCATGCAACTCTTTCTAGGCTTTTCTGAAATTTTGTTCCCCTGTGATTTCTTACCTCAGTTTGTTCAGCTATTCTCCAACTGATGGATATCCCCCTCAATTTCCAGTTTCGTGGTGGGAAACCACAATGAAAAGAATTGCTATAAATATTTCCGTACATGTGGATTTTTTTTTTTTTACTCTTTTTTGTGATCTCTTTGGGACATAGACTTAGTAACTCTCTATGCCTTTCAATGGCTCTCCTCATTTCTCTTTAGTTTTCTGGACCTTTTAGTTTCCCTAGTTCTTTTCAAGATGTAACTCAAACCCTACTCTCTCTAGGATGTCTTTCTCTTCCCATTCCCCTCTATTATTTTATACCTTCATCTATTCTGAATATGTCTTGTATGTACCTGGTAATTTACATGTTGTTTCTCCTATAAAATATGAACTCCTGAGGGCAGGAAATATGTTTTTGTCTCTCTTCATATCCCCAGTGCCTGTTGTATAGAGTACATGTCTAATGAATGCTTGTTGAATGCCTGATTCCAAGTTGGGAAGGGTTGGTTATGTCACACTTAGTGTCTATGCGTAAAGATTACTTGGCTCCAAGTTAGCAGCCTTTACCTGAATATCTTCATCCTGATTGACATAGGAAATGCTTTCCCTAATTGCTCATTCTTAACTCTTCCCAGAGTCTTTATGTATCACGTTGTGGACTCCACCCTGTGCTCCTTTTCCTTCTTTAACATTCTCTGATTTTTGCTTTTTATTTTATTTTATTTGGTTTTTGAAAGGCAATAGGGTTAAGTGACTTGCCCAAGGTCACACAGCTAGGTAATTAAGTATCTGAGGCTGGATTTGAACCAGGTCCTTCTGATTCCAGGGCTGGTGCTCTAGCCACTGCACCTCCTAGCTGACTCGTGACTTTTTTTTAAAAATAAATTAAAGGTTGTGGCAACCCTGTGTTGAGCAAGTCTATCAGAGCCATTATTCCAGTAATGTGCTTATATTGTGTTTCTGTGTCACATCTTGGTAATTCTCACATTTTTTTATACTCTTTAACTAATCTTATATCAGTTCTACTGATAAGTGCACTGATTTTTGGTATTACTATTGTCATTGTTTTGAGTTGACACAAACTGAACCTATTAAAGACTGCAAATTTAATAAAAAAAAAAGTGTTGTGTGTGTTCTGATGGCTCCACTGACCAGTCATTCCTTGTCTCTCTCCCTTTCCTCAGGTCTCCCTGTTCCCTGAGACACTCACTACCCTCCCCCTTTCCAGACATAAGGGATTTAGTAGAGAAAAAAAGAGATAGTACTCCCATCCCTGACCAATTTGAGGAATATGTCCTTTCTTACAACTGTCTTAGAATTGACTCCTGGGAAGAGGCAGTTAGATGACACAGTGGATAAGAACACTAGAACTAGAGTCAGGAAGAACTGAATTCAAATCTATTCTCAAATATTGACTAGCTTTATATCTTGAACCATTCAGGTCCTATGGGCAAGGTTGTGGCAAGGATCAAATGAGATATTTGTGAAAAGTGCTTAGCACAATAGTTCTATATAAAGATTTATTTCTCTTCCTGTTCTACAACTCCTTTTCTGGTTTTTTCTTTTTTTCAAGGGGAATCCTGCTCAGGACAAGAAGATCTGAGAATTAATTCTCAGAATCTGTGAATCTCCCTGAAATTCAACATCCTCTCTCTTTTCAACGATCAACCCTACAGACAGGCAGCATAAGATAGTAGAGAGTGTATTGGGTTTGGAATCAGAACAACTGGGTTCAAAAGCCATTCCTGATGCTACCCATCTTTTCTTGGGAAGTCACAACTTCTCTGGGACTCAGATTCCCCATCTGTAAAATGAGGAATTTGAATTAGCTGGCCTCAGAGCTTCCTTCTTGTTTCTTGTCTTATGATGGAATTTGATTAATATATTATACAATTGTATATTTCATATGTCATTATATCATTAATTATGTAATCATTAAAAATCCTATTTCAATTTAAATATTTCAATATATTATAATGTACATATAGCATATAATAATAATGAATATTGCTATGATGGAATTTGATCAAATTATGCTGGGTCATAGTTGTTAGAGAGCAGACCTCAGAGTCAGAGAGAGATCTGGGTTCAAATTGTTCCTCTGACATATACTGGCCATAAAATACTCAACAACTATTTTTATCCTGGGCAACTATCTTGAGATTATAATTTTGCAAAGGAAGCACTAATCTGCATAGGTAAAGAAAGTCTCTCTCTAGGAACTTCTTATATTAATGAAATCATGGGTAGGTTAAAAAAAATGAAACATTATGTACAAGGCAAGTAACTGGGTACTATTTGGATAAATGAGGAGAATGTAGAGATAAGGAATGAGTGAATTAGAAAGCATTTATTAAGTACTTACTAGATGTAAAACACAATATTAAATTGTCATTCAGTCATTTTCAGTTGTATCTGACTCTCTGTGACCTCATTTGGGATTTTCTTGGCAAAGACATTGGAGTTGTTTGCCTTTTCCTTCTCTAGCTCATTTTACAGATGTTTAGATATGCATTATCTTCTTCTATTGGAATATAAGATCCCTGAGGGCTTGGATTCTCTTCAATTTTTTTTTTAATTCTCAACTTGTCAGGTATCAGAGAAATGTGGGAACTGAAGGTTGTATACAATGTGCATCAGATGAGATCATTGTATCAGTTGGATTTAATAGTTTTTCTTCATTTTTTTTTTAGATATTTTTGCAAGGCAAATGTGGTTAAGTGGCTTGCCCAAGGCCACACAGCTAGGTAATTGTTAAGTGCCTGAAGTCAGATTTTAACTCAGGTACTCCTGACTCCAGGGCCGGTGCTCTGTCCGCTGCACTACCTAACTGCCCTTGTTTTTTCTTCATTTTAAGGAAGGGTTCTTTGGTAGGGAGGACTTTATATTATAAATGACTATAAATCAAAAGGCACTGATAAAACTTTAAAAAATTTTAAGAAAGGTCTGGTAACACCATTAGAGAGGAGATAAACTCAAGATGCAGAACTGCAAATACATTTTTGAGCATGACCAAAATGGGGATCTGTTTTGCTTGACTATACATATTTGTTACAATGATTTTTTTCTTTTTCTTTTTTTTTCCAGAAGAGTAAAAGAGAAAAAAAGTGTTTGCTAATAGGAAAAAGAACCAAGAATGCATGGGTAGGATTTTAACTAAAGAGACTTTACCTAGGTAAGATGATCCAGGCAAAAGGTAATATGAGAAAAGATGGAGATGGGATGGTCAGTGAGTCACTTTGACTGAAGCACTGGCTAAATGAAAACATTTGAGATAATGCTGTTAAAGTTAGCCCAATCTTAAAACCATGAAGGCCAGGTTCAGGGTTCAGGCTTTAAAGGCAATTAAAAGATTTTGTGTCAGGAAATATTATGATCAGAACTGCATTTCAGGAAACTTAATCTGGGCAGTATAGCAGAGAGGTACCATTTAAGTGATGGAGAATCTTAATGTCAGAAATATCTGAATTCACTTCCTGCCTCTGATCCACCCTATCTGGGTGACTATAAGCAAGTCATTTAACATCTCAGTGTCCAATGAAGCATTGAGAAATTGTAAACTATAGTGGGGTTATTGTATTGGTGAGAAAATAAACCTTCCTCTTGCATAGGCTTGAACCTGTTGCTCCCCTGTCCAAAAATCTTCCGTGGTTCTCTGTGGTGTTCATTGTGGGATTCAAGGCCCTCTATGATCTGGTACCACTTTATCTTTCCATGCTCTGTTCATCTAACATGACTTGTGCTTTTCCACTTTAGCTTATACAACAATCAGTGTCAGAAATATCCTTTTTACATTTTATTCTTTTTAAATTTTTTAATTATTTATTTATAACCTTATTTTCTTTTGAAATTTTGAGTTCCAAATTCTCTCCATGCCTCCTACCCTTCCCATACTGTAGCCAATTGATTGATTTTGGTTATGCCCATGATGAATCACAATTCAGACCTGGGAATGTAGATGTAGAAAAATAGGGATTTATTAAAAGAAGTTGCAACACATAAGAAAGTGATAGGAAAGTTAAGAAGAGTTTGGAAAGGGAGAGAGAGAGAGAGAGAGAGAGAGAGAGAGAGAGAGAGAGAGAGAGAGAGAGAGAGAGAGAAGGGCAAGTAGCCATGAGGCTTGGGTTAACCAGGCCGCATGGTGAAGCCCATGGAGCTCTATGTGGTTTACTGAAGAACCAGAGGAAAGCCCATCCTTCTGGATGTGAGGCTGGAAGAAGCAAAGGCTCGGAAGGTACTTCTTGTTAAATAATCCTCCATTGTAGGCTGGACAGAGGGTGGTGCTTGGGGTGTAGTCTTTTCACCTTGGACCAAGTAACTTCCAATGGCAATCTACACGCTGTTCCTTCCTGTCTCAAGATACTTGATGTACACTTTTAACACATCATTTCCTGCCCAACAGTGTTCAGGCCATGACTAACAAGGTCAAGGTGGAAATGGGGGATAAGATAAAAACAACAGGGTCCAAGGGAGGCAGAATCTCAAGAGCAGGGACCTCCACACATTTGGAAGATTTTATTTCTGCTAATTCACTATTCTCTACATCATTTCCCTGCATCACTATCATTGAGAAGGCAAATAGAAGGATATCAACTACTGTATTTCCCTATGCACCCTTTTTTCAAAAAATTTGAGGTCTAAAAATTGGGAGTATCTTATACTATGGTTGTAGGGGTTTTTTTACTTGTATTTCCCACTTTTTCATCCTTGTTGTCTTTATGTTCATTGTTTCTTATTTGTTGGCAGTATATTGGGTTACATTTTGCCATGTTCTACCCAGAAATGGCTCAGAAAAGATTTTTGTACAGTGCTGAATTCAAGTTCAAGGTGATCCAGTTTGCAAAAGTGAATGGAAATCATGCTGCAGAACGTAAATTTGGTCCTCCTCCAACTGAGAAAAGAATCTGAGACTGGCTGTGGGAAGAAGAAACCTGTCTGAAAACATCCTGGCAGAAGAAGGTCACAAGAGGCAGGTCATCCACATGACCTGGATTAGAGAGGAATTGAAGAGCAAAGAACCATTGGGATTCCTGTGTCCACATAGATGGTTCAGCAGGCAGCAAGAATAGCTAATAAAAAAGAAGCGCCTGATTTCAAAGGAGGACACAAGTAGTGCTTCAAGTTCATGAAACGGAATGGATTAAGTGTTCATCCATGCACCAGACTTGCTCAGGGTGTGCTTGGTCAACCCCAGACCAGAGCACAGGCAGAAAAGCAAACAGAGCCTCTCTGTGTCAAACACAGATGAGGACAAGCTAATGGATGGGAGTTTTATCAAGTGATGAGGAGCTGAATGAATTTTATGATGTGTAAAATTGAGTTCAATAACTTTAAGTAATACTTTTTTTCAAATTTTGGGTCCCAAAATTACAGTGCCTCTTACACATGAGAACATCTTATACATGGGGAAATATGAGTATTGTACATATGAAATCACCCAAAATATATTTCCATATTAGTCATATCTCAAAAAAGCAAAGAAAAAGATAAGAAAAGAAAAAGAAAGAAAATTATATTTCAATTTGCATTCAGAATTCATAGTTCTCTTTTTTCATCATGAGTCCTTTGAATTTGTCTTGGATCATTATATTGATCAGAGTAATCAGATCTTTCACAGTTGATCATCATTACAACATTACTGTTACTGTGCACAATGATTTGCACAATGATCCAGATTTTCTCACTTCACTTTGCATTAGTTCATATAAATTTTGCTATTTTTTTCTTCTGAAACCACCCTTCTCATCATTTCTTTTAGCACAATAGTACTCCATCACAACCATATGACACAACTTGTTTAGCCATTCCCCAACTGATGAGTATCCCCTCAATTATCAATTCTTTGGTATCACAAAAGAGCTGCTATAAATATTTTTGTACACATAGGACCTTTTCCTTTTTTAAAATCTCTTTAGGGGCACAGACCTTGTAGTGTTATTGCTAGCTCAAGAGTATGCAGTTTTATAGATCTTTGAGCATAGTTCCAAATTGCTCTCCAGAATGGCTGGACCAGTTCATAACTCCACCAGTAATTTATTAGTGTACCTATTTTCCCTTATCCCCTCCAGTCCTTGTCATTTCTGATAAGTATGAGAGAGTACTTCAGAATTGTTTTAATTTCCATTTCTCTAATCAATAGTGATTTATAACATTTTTTCATATTACTATTAATAACTGATTTCTTCTTCTAAAAACTGCCTGTTTATATGCTTTATCCATTGGGGAATGGCTCTTATTTTTATGAATTTGCTTCAGTTCCATATATGTTTGAGAAATGAGACTTTTATCAAAGAAACTTGCTATACATTTTTTGTAATACTTCATTATCATGATACTCATTATCAAAATGTACTTTCCCTACTTATCTCTTTTGATTAGATCAGTTTTGACTTTTGCTTTGTATTTAAAATACCCTTGACATTTTTACTTCAGTTGAAGTTAATAGCTTTCTTTCTAGTCCTTTAACTCTCTGTGTCTCTGTTTTAAGTGTATCTCTTGTAAATAACATATTATTGGATACCGATCTCTAATTCATTTTGCTGCTATTCCCATTTTATGAATGAACACTCCCCATTCACTTTTATAATTACTGTATATTTCCTGACATCTTATCCTCCCTTTATCCTTTTCTTATCTCTGTTTATCCCATCACTTTTCCAAAGTCTGTTTTGCTTTTGACCACTGCCTCCCTTAATTTGTCCTCTCTTTTATCATTCCCCACTTTTCTCTCATCCCCTACTATTAATTCTCTCTTGGGTGAGGTAGATTTCTATACCCATTTAAGCATGTATGTATCTTCCTTCTTTGTTCTTGTTCTTTTTTTTTTTAGGTTTTTGCAAGGCAATGGGGTTAAGTGACTTGTCCAAGGCCATACAACTAGGTAATTATTAAGTGTCTGAGGCCAGAATTGAACTCAGGTACTCCTGACTCCAGGGCAGGTACTCTGTTTACTGTGCCACCTAGCTACCCTATATCTTCCCTCTTTGAATCAGTTCCAGTGAGATTCAGATTCAAGCATTGTCCACCACACTACATTTTCCCTCTATTATAAAAATTATTCTTTGCAAGCCTCTTTTATCTTAGAAAAATTTTCCTATTCTACCTCTTCCTTCTCCCTTCTCCTGGTGCATCTCTCTTTCTCATTCCTTCATTCTCCTTTTGTTTGATATTTTTGGGATTATTCCAACATAAAAGATTCACACTCATTCCCTTTGTCTAGATGACCTCCTTCTAACTTCCCTAATTATGATAAAGATCTTAGGAGTTTTATTTATCATCTTCCTATATAAGAATGTAAGCAGTTTAACCTTATTGAATCTCAAATAAATGCTCTTTCATGTTACATTTTTATGCTTTTCTTGAGTCTTGTGTTTGAAGCATATTTTTTTCCTGTGTTCCCCAACCACCAGTTCTGTCTCAGGTGGATCACATTCTTTTTTTTTTTTTTTTTTTTTTTTTAGGTTTTTGCTAGGCAATGGGGTTAAGTGGCTTGCCCAAGGCCACACAGCTAGGTAATTATTAAGTGTCTGAGACTGGATTTGAACCCAGGTTACTCCTGACTCCAGGGCTGGTGTTTTATCCACTGCACCACCTAGCCACCCCCTGGATCACATTCTTTATGATAAGTCCATCACAAAAGCTACTTCCATATTTTTCCGCCATTGCTGTTGCTGATCGCAACTCCCTCCATTCATACCTCCCCACTACCATATACCATATTTTCTCTCTCTTCTTTCACTCTGTCCCTCTTCTAAAATGTGCTGTAGGGTAGCTGAATGGTACAGCAGACAGATCACTGGCCCTGGGGTCAAGAGGCCCCGAGCCCACATACCACCCCTAAGGCCCAGCAACTACCTGGGCCCGTGGTCCAGGACAGACCACCCAATCCCAGCCAGCCCCTTGCAAGGAGTAAAAAAGAAAATGTATTATATCTGACCACACTCCCCAACAATCCACCCTCTCCTCCATCACTCACATCCCCCCTTCCCCCTGTTCCCCTTCTTTCCTTTTTACTCTAGATGTTTATATCCCATTGAGTGTATATGCTGTTTCTTCTTCAAGCCACCTCTGATGAGAGCATAAGTTCCCTCATTCCCCCTCGCCTTCCCCTTCCATATCATTGTAATAGTTCATTTCAATAAAAAATTATCTTAGCCTATTCCACTTCTCCTTTCTCTTACTCCCATTACATTTCCCTTTTAGCTACTGACTCCATTTTTGCAATATATTATATCTTCAAATTCAGCTCTCTCCTGTGCTTCACCTATAAAAGCTTCTTCTACCTGCTCTATTAAATGAGAAGTTTTATATGAACATTATCAGTATCATTTTTCCATGTAGGAATACAAACTATTCATCATCATTAAGTCCCTCATATTTTATCCTTCTCCTCCACTCTCTATGCTTCACCTGAGTCCTGTATTTTAAGGTCAACCTTTCTGTTCAGCTCCGGTTGTTTCAACAGGAACAATTGAAATTCCCCTGGTTCATTGAAAATCCATCTTTTCCCCTGGAAGAGGATGTTCAGTTTTGTTGGATAGTTGATTCTTGGTTGCATTCCAAGCTCTTTTGCCTACTGGAATATTATCCAAGTTCTATGAGCCTTTATGTAGTTGCTGCTAAGTCCTGTGTGATCCTGACTGCAGCTCCACAATATTTGAATTCTGTTCTTCTGGCTGCTTGTGATATTTTCTCTTTGACTTGGGAGTTCTGGAACTTGGCTATAATATTCCTGGGGGTTGGGTTTTTTTTTTTTTTTGGATCTCTTTCCAAGGGAGATCAGTGGATTCTCTCAGTTTCTAGTTTGCCCTCTGCTTCTAGGATATTTGGGCAATTTTCCTGTAAGAATTCTTTAAAAATAAGGTCATGGCTCTTTTCCTGATCATGACTTTTAGGTATCCCAATATGTTTTAAATGATCTTTCCTGAATTTGTTTTCCAGATCAGTTGTTTTTTCAATGAGATGTTTCACATTTTCTTCTAATTTTTCATTCTTTTGGTGTTGAAGTATTGTGTCGACTTCTTGTAAAGTCATCAGCTTCCTTTAGCTCCATTCTACATCTGAAGGATTTGTTTACTTCAGAGAGCTTTCTGATCTCTCTTTCCATCTGGCCAATTCTGCTTTTTAAAGCATTCTTCTCCTCAGTAACTTTTTGAACTGTTTTATCCATTTGACCAATGCTAGGTTTTTTTTGTTTTTTTTTTTTTAGGATTTTGCAAGGCAAATGGGGTTAAGTGGCTTGCCGAAGGCCACACAGCTAGGTAATTATTAAGTGTCTGAGAGCGGATTTGAACCCAGGTACTCCTGACTCCAGAGTTGGTGCTTTATCCACTATGCCACCTAGCCGCCCCTCCATGCTGGTTTTTAACATGTTATTTTCTTCAGTATTTTTTTGGATCTCCTTGACTAAGCTACTGTTGTCTTTTTCATGTTTTTCCTGCATCTCTCTCATTTCTTTTCCCAATTTTTCTTCTTCTATCTTCCTTACTTGATTTTCAAAATCTTTTTTGAGCTCTATCATAGCCTGAGCCCAATTTCCGTTTTTCTTGGAGTCTTTAGATGCAGAAGCTTGTACTTCCTCATTTTCAGATTGTGTATTTTGATCCTTCTTGGGATCATAGACTATGTATTTCTCAAAGGTGTTCCTCTTTTTTTCTCTGTTTACTCATTTCTCCAATCTGTGCCTGGTTTTGGGGTGCTTCCTGAGCTTTTGGGACACTCCCACAAGAATCTCAGTGTGTGAAGCTCTAACTTCCCTCCTGGTGTGTAAATGACCACAAATACACCCCTCTGCCACGGGGCTGAGGTGTGGGGGGCTATTCTATGGGGGGGCCTAGACTGTGATCAGGATCTGAATGTGGTCAGAGTCCCAGAGTCCTGTTCCAGGTACAGAGGACAAACCTCTGAAGTCTCTTTCCACTCCCCTATCTTTGGTGGGCTGAGCACTCAAGGCTCAGTTGCCTGGGGGCTCCTGCTCTCTGGTTGCAGCCACTGCTGCTGAGCTGACTGTGCTGAATGCAGCAACCACCCTGAGGGCCTGGGCTTCGTGTGCTTGGTATGGCAGAGGTCCCCTCTGCTGATCCTCCATTTTGTTCCCGGTGCTCCCCTGGGGTGTAGGTCAGGAAACTACCCCCATTGCCATGAGCTGTGGCTCCCAGGCACTCTGGGGCTGCCTTTGGGAGGCTGAAGTTTCTTCACTCTTGCAGGCTGCCCCTCTAACCCCATGGAGCAGAGCCTTTCTGCTATTTTCCAGGTTACCTTGGTCTGGAGAATTGCCTCACTGGATTTTTCTGTGGGTTCTGTTTCTCCCAAATTTAGTTAGAGTCTTAATTTTAAGATTTTTGAAATATTATGAAGAAATACCTAAGAGAAGCTCTTCTCCTGTCACCATCTTCAAGGTCTAATCTGAAGGTCATATTTTCTATCTCCTCTATTCGATTAAATACACTTTTACTCAGGAAAAATTATACTGAATTTTGCTAGTTAGATTATTCTTGGTTGTAATCCTAACTCCATTGTCTTCTAGAATATCATATTCAAGCCTCTGAACCTTTAAGGTGGAAACTGCTAAATCTTGTGTGATCCTGACTATGACTTCATGACATTTGAATTCTTTCTGATTGCTTGCAGTATTTTTACCTTGATCTGGGAATTCTGGAATTTGGTTATAACATTCCTGAGATTTTTGTTTTTAGAATCTCTTTAAGCAATTTCTGTTTTACTCTCTGAATAGAAGATATCAAAACAGTTTTCCTTAACAATTTAATAAGATGTATAGAATCTTTTTAAAATCATGACTTTCAGTAAATCCAATAATTCTTAAGTTGTATCTCCTCAACCTATTTTCTAGGTCAATTATTTTCTGATAAGATATTTCTCATTTTCTGCTATTTTTTCATTCTTTTGACTTTGTTTTATTATTTCTTGTTGTCTCATGGAATCATTAGCTTCCATGCCCAATTTTAATTTTAAAGAAATTACATTCTTCAGTGAGCTTTATCTCTTTGCCCATTTGACTAGTTCTGCATTGGGGGGGGGTTGCAAGGCAATGAGGTTAAGTGACTTGCCCAAGGTCACACAGCTAGGTAATTATTAAGTGTCTGAGACTGGATTTGAACTCAGGTCCTCCTGACACCAGGGCTGGTGTTCTATCCACTGTGTTACCTGGCTGCCCCCCACCTTAGTTCCGCATTTTTAAGGACTTTTTTCCTCAGTGAATTTTTCTGCTCTTTTTACCATTAGGCCAAAAAGATATTAATTTTCTTTTGATAATTTTTTGGCATCATTCTCATTCCTTTTCCCAATTTTTCCTCTACCTTTTTTTTAAATCTCTTTCTTTAACTCTTCCAGAAATACTTGTTGGACTTGTACCCAAATAGTATTTTTCTTTGATCATTTCCTTTTGAGTTTGTGTCTTGGTCTTTCCTGCCACCATAGTAGCTTTTCATGATCAAGTTATTTTTCTCTTTCTTCCACATTTCCCCAGTCTATTTATTGTCTTTGAAATTTATGTTAAAGTTGGTGTTTGCTCACTAGAGGATAATGAGGTACTTTCCCAAGTTTTAGACTTTTTCATGTTGCAGTTTCCAGAGCTAGTTCAGGGAATATGCCAGATTTCAGGGCTTCCAAGGCAGGGTGACCCAGGGAGGGGTGTGGTCATTGTTCTCCTGGTCTGTGCTCTGGTCTTTCCCCTTACTTCCCTACAGCAGCAAGCACTAGCAGTCCTCCTGGCCTGGAACTATGACCGAGAATTTCTTATGGGAATAGAGTTATCAAACAGTGCCAGTTGCATCCAGTGCAGCAAAGAATCCCCTGTAATTTCTTTCTGACTAGTTGTCCAAGCCACCCTTATAGTCTCTAAGACAAGAGCATCTGAAGCTACTGATGCTTCTTTGCTACCTCCTTGCTTTACCACTGATGCACCTGCTCTGCTCTGGGCTGGTTCCCATCTCAGTGATACTTCAAAATTTCATTTGAGGAGTTATTTTAAAGTTGTTTGGAGGGGAATGTTGCTATAGTTTGGCTGGGTTGATGCCTATACTCCACCCTTTTGATTTGAATTCATACTTATCCTTTAATTTCTAACTCAAATCCAACCTTCAAGTTGCCTTCCCTGACATCCATCCTTCCCCACCCTGATTTCACAAATTACTTGGTTCTGTAGCACTTATCGGTGCTTTTTTTTGAGCCAGAGTTATCTGTGGATATATCAAATTCCCTACTGGATTGAAAATACCATGAGGACAGAAGTCTTGAAATTTAAACTTTGGAACTCTTCCAGAGCTTAGAACTGTGTTATATGAGGAATAGAAGTTGAATACATTTTTATTGAAGGGCATTAAATAGAATCTAAATAAGAGTCTATTGCACTAGATCGGGTGAGAATTAATGAGGACACCTGATTAGGTAGGTGACATTGGGAGTAGAAATCTGGGATAACCAGTGCATTGTCAATGACTATTATTGGCACATTGAGTCCTGTTTCACCACCCTATGTGATTAGATCCCAAAGTAAATCTGTCAACTCTAGTTAGATTGTTAGAGCAGGAAGATTCTTCATAGGTTATCTAGTCTGACTTCCTCATTTCATAGATGAAGAAAACTGAAGCCAAGAAGGAGGACTCATAGTGCTGGAGATGGAAGAAACCCTATAGTCCAGCCCCTTCATTTTTCAGATGAGGCAACTGAGTTGAGAAAAGTCTAGATACTCTTCTTGGTCTATACCTTTCTCTCTAACCCCACCCTAAACTTAGGAAGTTACCCAAGAATGTACTGATTATTCCCTGAATTTGTCAGCACCGACATTTAACTTATGGATGAGGTATTGCTCTTAGAATCAGAAGAATCTAATCCTGTTTCAGACCTTTACTAGGCCATGTGACCTTGGACGAATCACTAAACCTTTATATGCCTCAGTTTAGTCATCTATAAAATGGGGAAGCTGGACTAATGGTCGCTAAAAACCCCTCCAGATCTAACTTGTTGAAGATCCTACATTAGGTTCTTTGGTGAACAAGTGAAATAGAAGAAACTATTCCAGAACCCAAAGAACTCACAATCCATCTGGGAAGATAGAATTAAGCCACCTGAAACAATCAGAGAACTATGATAAGACCATTTTTTGAGAAGTCATTTAATACAAGTGAATTTGAAATTTTCCTGGTGACAAGGAGTCATTGAAGATTTTTGAATAGGTCTATGCAAAATTGATCTTCCTGTCTCTCAATTCTTTGCCCTACAAAACTTCCCCACCCTGCCATGACAATCATATGATTATTAAACTAGTGATAGAGGGAGTTATCCTGTACTTCCTTCCATAACTTGAAGATTTGTGTTGGCACATTCCAGGATGGTGAGAGGACTGGATATTATGCCATATGCCAATAGAATTTGGGCTAGACCTGGAGTGAGGAAGACATGAATTCAAATCCAGCCTCAGACATTCAGACACTAGTCATGTGATCCTGGGCACATCATTTAACCTCTTTTTGCCTTGATTCACTGGAGAAGGAAATAGCAAACCACTCTAATATCTTCACCAAGGAAACCTCAAATGTGTACGGGTTCATTTCAAGAAGGGGGAGTGCAGCAACCCAGCCAAACTGTACCAACATTTCCCTCCAAACAATTTTAAATAACTCATCAAATCAGCTACATGGTCTGCAGGGTCATGAAACATCAGAACAACTGATCAAGACAAGGCATAGGAAGTGACATGAGAGTTATTCAATTATTTGGACGTGTCAGATAGAAGATTATACTTATTTTATTTTTTGTTTCCAGAGGGTAGAATTAGAAGCAATTGGTGGAAGTTAAAGATAGACAGATCAAAACTTGATTTTGAAAAATCTTAGCAATTAGGGATGTCTAAAAATAAAATGGGCTTCCTTAGGAGGCAGTGGTTCCCCATCCTGGAAGTCTTTATTTCCAGGCTGGATGACCATTTCCAGGAAATATTACAAAGGAAATTACATTGTAAGTACATGAAAATTTTGTATTGCATAAGAATATAAAATTTATATTTTTAAGTATATATATTTAATATATTGCAATATTTATTGTCATTATAGAGGGGATTTTTGTAACTGTGTGACTGATACAAAGGTATGCTCTATTTTAACAACTTTCCAAAAAGCAGGTTATGCTTTTCAATTTAATCTGCATTATTAACATTTTTCTCCATGACTAGACAGCACTAAACCAAATTCTGATTTGTAGTATTTGCAGATTTCTGGGGTATAAATGTTCACATGGAAAAATTTAACAATCAGGGTGGAGCCAAGATGGCAACAAGAACAGATCCTGTTTTAGGTGCTCTCTCATAAGTCTTTGAAACTAAGGACTTTAACTAAATTTTTGAGAGACAGAACCCACAGAGGGACCCAGTGAAGCAGTTACCTACTCAAGGTAACCTGGAAAAGAGCAGAAAGGCTCTGCTCCCCGGGGTCAGAGGGGCGGCCCGCCAGAGGGGTGGTCTGCCAGAGTGAAAGAACTTCAGCCTCCCGGAGGCAGCCCCAGGGCGCTGGGAGCCTCAGCTCACAGCAGTGGGGGAATTTCCTGAGCTATGCCCTGGGGAGCACCAGGCACAAATTGGGGGAACAGCAGGGGGGGGACCTGTGCCAGAGCAAGCACATGAAGTCCAGCCTTCAGGGCACACAGCAACCAGCATGGCCACTGCATTCCAGATCCAGGAAACATAAGCAAGCAGAGCAGGTAAGCAGGAGCTCCCAGGGCATGAACCCATGGAGTTGAGGGAAGGGAATGAGACTGCTGAGCTGTGTCCTCTGCCCCTGGAACAGGACTCTGGGGCTCTGAACACATTCAGATCCTTATTTCAGTCTAGGCCCCCCCAAAGAATAGCAGGGCCCCCCCCACCTCAGCCCCATAGCGGGGGGGGGGGGGGCGCATATGGTCATTCATAGACCAGCAGGGATGACAGAGCCTCACACACTGAGACCCTTATGAGAGTGTCCCAAAAGCTCAGGAAGCACCCCCAAAACAGGCGTAGGCTGGAAAAATGAGCAAGCAGAGAAACAAGAGAAACACCATTGAGAAATACATTATCTATGATCCCAAGAAGGATCAATATACTCAGTCTGAAGATGAGGAAACACAAGCTCCTGCATCTAAAGACTCCAAGAAAAACAAAAATTGGGATCAGGCTATGACAGAGCTCAAAAAAGACTTTGAAAATCAAATGAGGGAGTTAGAAGAAAAGCTGGGAAAAGAAATGAGAGAGATGCAGGAAAAATCTGAAAATGAAGTCAGCAGCCTAGTCAAAGAAATCCAAAAAAAAAGTGCTGAAGAAAATAGCATGCTAAAAACCAGCTTAGGTCAAATGAATAAAATAGTTCAAAAATTATTGAGGAGAAGAATGCTTTAAAAAGCAAAATTGGCCAGATGGAAAAAGAGATAAGAAAACTCTCTGAGGAAGAACAAATCCTTCAGAGAAAGAATAGAACTCAGAGAGATTGCTGAATTTACAAGAAATCAGGACTCATTACTTCAAAACCAAAAAATGAAAAATTAGAAAATGTGAAACATCTCATTGAAAAAACAAATGATATGGAAAACAGATTTAGGAAAGATAATTTGAAAATTATTGGAATACCTGAAAGTCATGATCAGGAAAAGAGCCTTGACATCATTTTCAAAGAATTACTGCAGGAAAATTGCCCTGATATTCTAGAAGCAGAGGGAAAAATAGAAATGGAGAGAATCCACCATTCTCCCCAAGAAAGAGATCCCAAAAAACCAACCCCTAGGAATATTATAGCCAAATTACAGAACTCCCAATTCAAAGAGAAAATATTACAAGCAGCCAGAAAGACACAGTTCAAATATTGTGGAGCTGCAGTCAGGATCACACAGGACTTAGCAGCAACTACATTGGAAGTTCATAGGGCTTGGAATATAATATACTGGAAGGCAAAAGAGTTTAGAATGCAACCAAGAATCAACTACCCAGCAAGGCTGAATGTCCTCTTCCAGGGAAAAAGATGGACTTTCAATGAACCAGGGGAATTTCAAATGTTCCTGTTGGAATGGCCAGAGCTGAACAGAAGGTTTGATCTTCAGATACAGGACTCAGGTGAAGCATAGAGAGTGGAGAAGGGGAAAATATGAGGGACTTAATGATGATGAACTGTATGTATTCCTGCATAGAAAAATGACACTGATAATACTCATATGAACCTTCTCAGTTAATAGAGCAGGTAGAAGGAGCTTTTATAGTTGAAGCACAGGAGAAAGCTGAATTTGAAGATGGTGTAAAATGGAGTCAATAGAAAAAAGGGAAATGTAATGGGAGAAAGAAAAAGGAGAGGGGGGAATAGGTCAAGATATTTCATATAATAAGATTTTTCTTTATTACCATGAGCTATTGCAATGATATGGAAGGGGGGAAGGCAAGGGGGAATGAGGGAATCTTTGCTCTCATCAGAGGTGGCTAGGAGAGGAAACAGCATATATATACTCAATGGGGTATAGGCATCTGGAGTAAGAAGGGGGGCAGGGGGAAGGGGGGGATGTGAGTGATGGAGGAGAGGATGGACCATGGTGGGAGAGTGGTCAGATTTAACACATTTTCTTTTTTACTTCTTGCAAGGGGCTGGGATTGGAAGGCCTGTCCGGGACCATAGGGCCAGGTAGATGCTGGGCCTAAGGGGTGGTAGGGGGGCTCGGGGCCTCTTGGTCCCAGGACCAGGGATCTGTCTGCTGTGCCACTCAGCTACCCTACAGCACAGTCAGAGTGAAAGGAGAGAGAAAATATAAGTACATGGTAGTGGAGAAATAAGAAAGGAGGGAGTTGCAATCAGCAATGGCAATGGTGGAAAAATATGGAAGTAACTTTTGCAATGGACTTATCAATAAAGAGTATGATCCACCCGCGACAGAGTTGTTGATGTTGGAACAAAGACTGAAGCACATTTATTATTATTTTTTGGGGGGGGGGGTGCAGGGCAAATGGGGCTGGGTAGCCTGCCTGGGGCCACATAGCAGGTGATCGTTGGGTGCTTGAGGCTGGATTTGGACCCGGGTGCTCCTGGCTCAAGGACCAATGCTCTGTCTGCCACCCAGCCACCCCTTTTATTATTAGTATTTTATTTTATTTTGGGTCTTTTCTTTCTTTTTTTTTTGTTTTTTGCAGGGCAGTGGGGTTGGGGAGGCTTGCATGTCACTCAGCTGAGTGATTGTTGGGTGTATGGGGCCAGATATGGACTCAGGTGCTCCTGGGTCCAGGGCTGGGGTTCTGTCCATTGTGCCACCTGACCATACCTACAATTATTACTATTATTTTTTTAATTTTAATTTTTTCTCTCCCCTTTACTTTATTGCTCAAGTGAGTCTATATTTTTTGGGGGAGGCGGTATTTTGTTATTTGTTTACTTTTTTTTTAAGTTTTTTCAAGGCAAATGGGGTTAAGTGGCTTGCCCAAGGCCACACAGCTAGGTAATTATTCACCACCTAGCTGCCCCTTTTGTTTACTCTTAAACAAGAATATTTTATTAATGTATAAAAAATATTATTTGTAAAAAACAAAAGTGCATACCCTTTGATCCAGCATACCTCTCCTTGGTCTATACCCTGAAAAGATGATGAAAAAGGGTAAAAACATCACTTGTACAAAAATATTCATAGCAGCCCTGTTTGTGGTGGCAAAGAATTGGAAATCAAGTAAATGTCCTTCAATTGGGGAATGGCTTAGCAAACTGTGGTATATGTATGTAACACTATTGTTCTATTAGAAACCGGGAGGGATGGGAATTCAGGGAAGCCTGGAGGGATTTGCATGAACTGATGCTGAGTGAGATGAACAGAACCAGAAAAACACTGTACACTCTAACAGCAACATGGGGGCAATGATCAACTTTGATGGACTCACTCATTCCATCAGTGCGACAATCAAGGATAATTTGGGACTGTCTGCAATGGAGAATACCATCTGTATGCAGAGAAAGAACTTCGGAGTTTGAACAAAGACCAAGGACTATTACCTTAAATTTAGAAAAAAATAAAACCCTGACATCTTATTGTCTGATCTTGCTATCTCTTATACTTTATGTTTCTTCCTTAAGGATATCATTTCTCTCTCACCACACTCAATTTGGATCAATGTTTACCATGGAAACAATGTAAAGACTGACAAACTGCCTTCTGTGGGGGTGGGGGTGGGGGGTGAGGGGAGGTAAGTAAGATTAGGGGAAAAATTGTAAAACTCAAAATAAATAAAATCTTTAATAAAAAAGGAAAGAAAGATTTAACAATCAGCTTTACTTTGCCTGTAGGACTTATCATTCTAGCTGTTATTTGAGGTTCCTTACAACTCTGAGGTTGTGTATGTTTTTATCCCTATTGCTGATACTTTTTTTATTTCCTTTCTGCCTTTCCATCAAAGCTTACTTCTCTCTCATGCAAATCCCACCCATCCCTGCTCATGTCAGGTTGACATCTCATGTCTGTCAAATGAATTCTTTGGTTGCATGAATTGGGGTGATGCTACAGTATTTGAGGTCTGAATTGTAGAGTTTAGTAGTCAGTTCTTGCTTTTGTTCTGTTGTTCTTTGAGATCCCTACCTGGGGTTTTCTAGGCAAAGAGACTGGAGTGGCTGGCCATTCATTTTCTTCTCTAGCTCATTTTACAGATGAGGATACTGAGGTAAAAAGTGTAAAATGAGTTGCCCAGATTCACAGAACCTGAGTTCAGATTTGAACTCAGTTCCTCTTGACTCCAAGTCCAGTGCTTGCTACTTAGTTCTACTTTCTCTTATATTGCTTGATCTCTTTTATATAAAACCCCTCCAGGACAGGAACTGTGTCTTTTATCTCCTCTTCTTGTTTAATAATAATTGTTAGCATTTATATGATTCTTTAAGGTTACAAGGTGAGTTATGCATATTATCTTCTATGATTTTCATAATAACCCTGAGAAGTAGATACTGTCTCTGTTTTATAAAAAAGGAAACTGAACCAGACAGAGACCAAATGATCACACAGCTCAGATGTGTCTAAAGCTGATTTGAACTCAGGTTTTTCTGGCTCTCAACACTCTACCCACTGCATTTAGTAGCTGTCATTTCCCTAACAGATCCTCCAACGTCTGGCAGACTTGGCATATGGTACACACTTAGTAAATCCTGCTTGGTCAGTTTTAGCAGCTTCAACCACTTGAGTGAAATAAAAAGTCAAGGAAGAGAAAAAGTCATGGCATTATGGATAGAGAACCAATCTTGGAGTTAGGAAGACCTGGCTTCAAGTCCTGCCTACTGCAATGAATACAAGACTTGAATAAATCACTTGACTTCTCACATTCCTAGGCAACAAGTCACAAATTGTTCTTCTATACTGGGAGAGGAAATTTCCTAACTGAAACTTCCCAATATTAATAAAATCCCTGGTACAAATTATAGAGCAATAAAAACCAAAGTTCCTCCCTTTATGGAGCCTTTGTACCATAATTAACATTGACTGAGCATACACTGGGTGCAGGATCTTGAAGTGATTAGAGTACAGTAAATTACTTAATAAAAACTCATAGGCCCACTAAGACAAAAGGAAAAGTTTAAAAAAAAAAGCTAGACTTCCAGAAAAGAACAAACAGAATAAGATATTACATACATGGTGTGATTGAAGGTGAAGACCTAAACTTCCCCCATTCACCATTTGAAGTTGTTCATTTTTGAGGTTAATACAAAGAGAGTCATAGTAAGTAATCTTGGAATCCAGGGCAAACACCATAAAATATGACCTTATAACATGCAATTAAGAAAAATTCAATCAACAGGAGAGGAAATTGGGATAATGGACCCACTGTGAGACCCCAGTACCTAAAAATCACCTAGTCGAGCCACCAACCTGGGGAACTGGGAGCAGGACTGGGGAGATCTTCATAGAGCACTCCACCTAGTAGCTTCTTTCTTTAACTAGTTATCCTTACTAACCAGGTGCTAGACTCAGTTGTTTCTACACTATAGAACAAGACCTGTACAAATGGAAATGTACATTTTTAAATTGTACTATCATTAAAAATCCTTATATGAAATGTTGTCTTCTAAATTTTGGTGTCCTAGTACAAAGGGCTAGTTGCTTTGACCTACTTAGTTTTTGATTGGAATTCCCTATTAAATATAAGTACTCGGGAGAGACATTTAAGGAGGCTTATCAGTCACGCACACCTTAGCATGAATTAGTTTAACTATATTACTTTCCTCTTGATGCAGAACTGGGAGATATAGGACCCTAGGTACACTAGTAGAGAATTATAGGGCTGCTTCCCAAGTCCCAGACAAAGGAGCCCCAGATTGTGGTAGGAACTCCTCAGAGAGCATACATCCCCTTTTTTGTTCTGGTCTTTTTTTTTTTCCAGAGGTATAGCACAAGGACTGAGAGTCAAGGGACTCACTTTAAATAAAAATGTTTGAAAATTGAATTAAAAAAAGAGAGATTGATGGGGCTCAACTGACAGAGGGGAGACACTACCCTAGAGAGTCCTAAAGAGACTGTCAGCAGTATTGGTCTCTATGGGAGACAGGTAAAGGAGGAAAACTTGATGATGATGACTATAGGGTCAGTCTCCTGTGGGTTAGAGTCCCCAGCCCTCAGTCAGTTCCTTCAAGTTGTTTGCTGAAATTGCAATGTCAGCCTAGATTACAACTCTTAGATACCAGCCTTATGTGGCCCAAATCCTTTCCTGGCAAACCTTCAGAGTACTGTTGCATATAAGGAAGTAGGTTAAAGTTGTGGGGAGCTTAGCCAGCTGTCAGCATCTGGGCCATGGACCTCAACATCAGGGAGGTGATGCCATGACAAACACATGAATTGAATTTGAATGGGGGGGGCTGTGCCAAGTCATCATCCTCATTTTCTCCTCCAGAGCCATTTGGGTCCAGTGGTCACATATGAAGCAGAATGATGGGAGATGGTCCGGGATGAGAGGGCAGTCAGTGTCAAGTGACTTGTCCAAGATCACTCAGTTACTGTCAAGTGTCTGAGGCCGAATTTGAATACCTGTCCTTCTGACTCCAAGGCCAGTGCTCTATACACTGTGTCACCTAACTGCCCTTAAAATCAGAGTGGCTATTAAATGAACAAATGAATGAAAAAAGCATGCCAGGGGCAGCTAGGTGGCGCAGTGAATAGAGCATCAGCCCTGGAGTCAGGAGTACGTGAGTTCAAATCTGGCCTCAGACACTTAATTACCTAACTGTGTGGCCTTGGGCAAGCCACTTAACCCCATTGCCTTGCAAAAAGAAAAAGAAAAAAAGAAAGAAAAAAGCATGCCAAATACTATGGTGAGTATTGGGGGGCGGGAGGCAGAGGGAGGTTATAAATAGAAAATGAAGACAATTCCTTTTTTCCAAGGATTTCACACTTTAAGATGACAAGTAGACAGAGGTCAGCTACAGGTAAATAGAAATGCCCAGAATCCTATAAGACTATAGCATGAATGAGAAGACCCAGGAATTCTTAGGATGCATGGAGTGATTACCTTGCAAGAACATACCATCATCATTGGTGAGGGGGGAAGTGTGGACCTAAGCCTCAGAAAGAAGAGGAAATTTCTTCCGAGAAGGATGGGTATGGGTAGAGATCCTGCCAGAAGGAGAAGAGGAGCAGGGGACCTTGATAGGAAGGAGTGGGAGTGGACTTTGGGTTAGAGAAGGAGAGAAAAGTCAGAGGATGGTCAGACTTGAAGCCAGCTCTGGTTGGGTCCCTCAAGGAATCCTTAATAGCACCTGGCATGATCTAGAGTAGGGGAAAAGGGAAAAGGAGGGTGAAGATGTAGTCCTTCTATCTCAGGAATAATTCATATCTGTGACAGCCATTATTAGTTCATCCTGGGTAAACTAGGGGCTTATTCCCTAGATTTTGATAGAACAACTTTGATAGGACAATTTATGCAAGGATTAAAAAACAAAACTATAAGCATCCCTCCCCCTTTTCTGTCACAAAGTGGGAGGATTTGGGACTCTGCTAGTGAGAGAACCTTCTGCTTAAAAGGACAAAAGGAATCTCTTGTGGTTCATGAGCTCATTTTTTCCAATTACAAGCAAGGATAGTTTTCACATTCATCTTTTTGTAAGCTTTTGAGTTCCACATTTTTCTAACTCCCTCCCTTCCATTCTCCTACCCCATGAAAGCAAGGATTCTGATATAGGTTATACACATACAATCATATTTAACATATTTCCATATAAGAATTATTGTGAAAAAAGAATCAGAACTAAAGGGGAAAATAACCTTGACAAAGAAAAAAAACATAAAACAAGTTTTAAAAAAATGAAAATAGTATGCTTTGGTCTGCAATTAGATGCCATGGTTTTTTCCTCTGAATGTGGAGGGCATTTTTCATCATAAGTCTTTTAGAATTGTCCTTGATCACTGAACTTCTGAAAGGAGCTAAGTCCATCATAGTCGATCATTATATAATGTTTCTGTAAATATGTATAATGTTCTGGTTCTGCTCACTTCACTCAACATCAGTTCATGCAAGTCTTTTCAGACTTTTCCTCCCAATGAGCTCATTTTTTCATATAGCCATACCCTTCCATGTCATAAACAAACCCATTCCTCTCCCCTCTAAAAATAATCTGTCCTTAACTGTGGTCAAACT
Organism: Macrotis lagotis; assembly: GCF_037893015.1. Taxonomy (NCBI): domain Eukaryota; kingdom Metazoa; phylum Chordata; class Mammalia; order Peramelemorphia; family Peramelidae; genus Macrotis; species Macrotis lagotis. The sequence goes on along the minus strand of NC_133661.1, from coordinate 202,692,940 downwards.
TTGCCAGAGATTTTATCTTTTCTGGTTATGTTGCAATGAATTTGGGATATTGCATGTTCTTGTTAGTTTCTGATATCTTTATTACATCTGATTATTACATACCTCAACCACACCCATGAATAAAGAATCACTCAGAGTTTCAAAATCTTAAAAGATTATCCTTACCTTAGGGAGTCAGTGTTGCGTAAGAAATGGAGCTCTAGGGATGAGAAAGTGTGAAGTGTAAAGGACTTGTCCATGGTTAAGGGACAGAACTAAATTTGAATCTCAAATCTTCTGACTCTATCTTCTCTTCTTTATAATATGCTCACCTCTCTCAATCTTTGTAAATTGTAGGGTGAAAATAGGACCTACCTCACAAAGATATTGCAAGAATTAAATGAGATAAATATAAATAGTGTCTATTACAAAAGTCTTGGAAATGATACCCTAGAAGTCTCAAATGTCCAAACCATGAAATGACATCCAAATATGGAATATCAATCAATTAGTCAATCAGCGAGCATTTATTAAGTTCTTATGTACCTGGCACTATACCAGATATTGGCAATACAAGATAAAGTGAGAAATAGTCCTAAGTCCTCAAAGACCTTGTATTCTAACCAAGCAAGCAAGATCTACAAAAACCGGCATATCAGATAAAGATGTATCAGATGAAAAGACATATACTAATCTGATCTTAGCCAAAAGGCAAAAAAGGGTGTATGGGTATTTAAGGAAGACTACCCCCTTTGATATGAAGGCTTGCTAAGTCCTTTTCAGTGCTGTTCATCCACATTTGGTGTCCACTTGGTGCTCAGCTCTGACCTGGTGACACTAAGAAACTGAATCAGGCACACTGACCACACCCTGGTAAACTATCTAAGCAGACAGGCCAAATTGGTTGAGTATAAATGGGTTAGGGGGGTATTTACTTCAAATGTGTGAAGATATCCCCCAGTGGAATGGGTAGATGAGAACAATTTGTCACATGGATGGTTGAAGCATCTATTGGTGACTCTTAGAGCTTGGTCAAATATTGAAGAATCCAAGGTCAACAACTGCTTACCAGGCCATCATCAGTCATTTTGACTTTTATTCTGCCACTGGAATGCAATGACTCTGGAAACATATCTTTGTGTACCTCTGTCTCACTTAACTCCAATTGAAATGCAAATCAAGACTTTACCTGTAATGTCTTTGGAAATAAAGGCAAGACAAGCAACAGTATAGGTATATACAAAATATATGGGCAGCTAGTATTGTAAATAGATTACTGGATCTTTACCTGAGTTCCTTTATCTTTTCTGAGTTCAAATCTTATCTCAGACATTTATTAGCTGTGTAACCCTAGAGAATTCACAACATTGTTTGATTCGGTTTCCTCATCTATAAAATCAGCTGGAAAAGGAAATGGCAAACATATCTTTGCTAAGAAAATTCCAAGTGGGGCCATGAAAAGTCAGACACAACTGAAAAGACTGAACCTTCTCAAGAAGACCTGTGTGAGGGGGTGGCTAGGTGGTGCAGTGGATAGAGCACCGGCCCTGGAGTCAGGAGTACCTGAGTTCAAATTCGGGCTCAGACACATAATAATTACCTGTGTGGCCTTGGGCAAGCTACTTAACCCCCACTGTCTGTGATTCAATATGTATGAAGGGGAGTAATATTTAATAATACTGGAAAAATAGACTGGGGCCAGGTTTTTACATACCAAAAAGAACTTATGCTTTATTATAGAGGAAGTATATTGAACAGGTGAGTGACATGGTAATCCATGTGCTTTAGGAAAATAAATTAGACACCTGTATAAACAGAGCTATCAGACACCCTTAGGGATCTTAGAATAGCAAAAGCTCCCATTTACTTATCAAGAGTTTTATTATTTCTGAATACATTTCTCCTTGCTTACCCCACCCTGAGACATTTTTCTTGTAAGAATATTAAAAAGGAAAAACAAGTTCATCAAAACCAGAACATCAGTTATATCTGATCGAGACCATCTGTATTTATTCCACATTCATATAAATCACTTTTTTATTGGATTTTTAAAAATTTTTTAAATATTTAATATTTATTTATTCTCATTTTGTACAAATGTTTTTTATACATTAATAAAATATTCTTGTTTAAGAGTAAAGAAAATGCCCCCTCCCCTCTAAAAATATAGACTCACTTGAGCGATAAAGTAAAGGGGAGAGAAAAAAATTAAAATGAAAAAAATAATAGTAATAATTGTAGGCGTGGCCAGGTGGCGCAGTAAACGGAGCACCAGCCCTGGAGCCATGAGCACCCAAGCCCACATCCGGCCCTGTATCACCCAGCCATGTGACATGCAAGCCACCCGAACCCCACTGCCCTGCAAAAACCAAAAAAAAGGAAAAAAAACCCAAAATAAAATAAAATAGTAAAAATAGTAGGAGTGGCTAGGTGGCAGACATAGCATTGGCCCTTGAGCCAGGAGCACCTGGGTCCAAATCCAGACTCAGACACCCAACGATCACCCTGCTATGTGGCCCCAAGTGGGCCACCCAGCCCCATTTGCCCTGCACCTCCCCCCAAATAATAACAATAAAAAATGTGCTTGAGTCTTTGTTCCAACACCAACAACTCTGTCTTAGGTGGGTCATATTCTTTATGATAAGTCCATCGCAAAAGTTACTTCCATATTTTTCCACCATTGCCATTGCTGATCACAACTCCCTCCTTTCATATTTCTCCACTACCATGTACTTATATTTTCTCTCTCCTTTCACTCTGACTCTGCTGTAGGGTAGCTGAGTGGCACAGCAGACAGATCCCTGGTCCTGAGGCCAAGAGGCCCTGAGCCCCCATACCACCCCTTAGGCCCAGCATCCACCTGGCCTCATGGTCCCAGACAGGCCATCCAATCCCAGCCCCTTGCAAGAAGTAGAAAAGAAAATGTGTTATATCTGACCACTCCCCCCCCCCCCGTGGTCCATCCTCTCCTCCATCACTCACATCACCCCCCCCTTTCCCCATCCCCCCCTCCTTACTTCAGATGCCTATACCCCATTGAGTATATATGCTGTTTCCTTTCCTAGCCACATCTGATGAGAGCAAAGATTCCCTCATTCCCCCTTGCCTTTTAGCATGCTATTTTCTTCAGCATTTTTTTTTTTGGATTTCTTTGACTAGGCTGCTGACTTCATTTTCATATTTTTCCTGCATCTCTCTCATTTCTTTTCCCAGTTTTTCTTCTAACTCCCTCATTTGATTTTCAAAGTCTTTTTTGAGCTCTGTTATAGCCTGAGCCCAATTTCTATTTTTCTTGGAGTCTTTAGATGCAGGAGCTTGTGCTTCCTCATCTTCAGACTGAGTATATTGATCCTTCTTGGGTTCATAGATAATGTATTTCTCAATGGTGTTTCTCTTGTTTCTCTGCTTGTTCGTTTTCCCAGTCTAAGCCTGTTTTGGGGGTGCTTCCTGAGCTTTTGGGACACTCCCACAAGGGTCTCAGTTTGTGAGGCTCTGTCCTCCCTCCTGGTCTGTGAATGACCACAAGCTCCACCCCCCTCTGCCATGGGGCTCAGGTTGGGGGGGTGGCCCTGCTGTTCTATGAGGGGACCTGGACTTCGATCAGGATCTGAATGTGGTCAAAGCCCCAGAGTCCTGTTCCAGGGGTAGAGGACAGAGCTCTGCAGTCTCTCTCTTCACTCCCCAATCTCTTTTCACTCCCCTCCCTAGGTTCAATGGGCTCATGCCCTGGGGGCTCCTGCTTGCCAGCTCCACCTGCTTCTGTTTCCTGGATCTGGAATGCAGTGGCCACACTGCTCTCTGTGCTTTGAGGGCCGGGCTTCACATGCTCGCTCTGGCAGAGGTACTGTTAAGGTCCGAGAGAGATGCCTCCAATTACAGAACAGAGGCACTCCACACGATGGAGATGCAATAGCAAGGGTTTATTAAACTAGCTCGAGCTAGGGTTCTGTCCTAGGTCAGGGCTAGGATCCTGGAACCCCGAGTAAAGTGAGGAGAGACCTTATATATGGTTTGGTAGGGGAGTTTCAAGCATCTGCCTGCAGATTGTCTTGAGATGGTGTGGTGTGGTCTTATTGGATGCAGGTCCTTGGAGAAGCCCCCTTGATGCATGGTCTGAGGGCTGACCAGGCAGACTCTTCAGGAGCTGATCTGGCAGAAATCCAGCTAGCTGACCAAGCAGGGACTTAGGGGCAGAATTTAGGAAACAGTTCACAGATTTCGACACTCAGGATCTTACAGGCATTCAGGCTAAAGTCCACAGATTTCAAGACTCAGGGTCTTACATTCCCTTTTCTTCTTGTTCAATCCAGGAGCACTCATGCTCCTCAAAGGGATGCACCAGACCCTCAGGGAGACCGTTGTAAGACTGCCTGAGCACCATTAGTTGGATAGTATTAAACCTGTTCCTAATGAAAGCAAGCATTCGGTTTAACATGCAGGGCCAAAGGTTAGGAGGAGTAAAAGCAGTATCAAGGGGCCAATCAGGGTAGAGATCAATGTGGTGAGCCATGGGTACTGGTTGAACCATGCTTCAAACCATCCTTCTTGCTGTTCTCTTTCTTTCCTATGTTTGGCCAATCCCTCCCTTACTTTAGCCATTGACTCTCTGACCACGCCTGTATGGTCAGCTTAAAAGCAACCTTCTTCTCCTAGAGCAGCACATAGTCCCCCTGATGTAGGAAAATCAAGTCTAAGCCTCTTCTGTTCTGTAAAACTACTTCTGAAAGGGAGGTGAGGGATTTCTCCAGGTGTGAGATTGAGTCCTCTATTCTGCTAATATCCTCATCTACTGCTTCTCTGAGGGAGTCGAATCCTTTCTGATGGAGGGTGAGAGAGGAAATCCCTGTGTCTGCTCCTACCAGGCCTATTCCAAATAGGGTGGCTATTATTAGGGTGGTGAGGGGCTCCCTTCTTGTTCTGGAAATGGGTGTTCTCCTTTCCAGACCTGCCCAGGAGTTGTACATGACCTCTTCCTCATGGTAATAGATTTTAGGAAAGATAAGTACTTGGATGCAATACTCCGAAGTTAAGCCCATCAATACCTGTCAATTAATGCATGGGGTAAGGCCTGTGATGGAGCAAATCCACCAACCATTAAGGCCTGGGGAGATCCATTTGGTAGTACCTAGTAATTCCAGAGAATGGGAAGAATTGCATAGGGTTCGGTACCTTGGAGGAACTTTCCCTAAACATGTACCAACCCCTGACACTGACTGTAGGGTGAGTCCTGGCCCCTTTCGGTTCCATTTACAGGAAGGGGGAGGGGTTTGCGAAGTGCTAAAGTTTGCCACTAAGCCTACTGCTTCATAGAAGGGGGGTTTGATATCATAGCACAACCAACATCCATTCGTGACTCCAGGGTCTGATCTATTAAGAGCCTCATATACAGCAACCATCATTTCCCAAAGGGGTCAAAGGTGGTGGTCATTGTGGGGAGGGTGTCTACAAGGGGGGGCATAGGTCGGGTGCCTCTGATAGTTGGAGAGGTAGTCCTGGGTAGTATTCTTGGGGTGATGGCACTGACAGGTCCGGTTATTTCCTTAATCACTGAATTGGGACCCACAGCTTGCATGATTGGAGTTGCTCTAAGTTTAAGCTGTATAAGGCTCCCAAACTAGGGTTTCTGATAGAGATATAGTCCCCAGGTGAGTCCCAAGACCCATCATTTATCCTGTTTTCCTTTTTCTGTGAATTTGATTTTGATAAGATTGCAATCCTGCCAATGCCAAGTTCGGGTACATGGTCTTACATATGTCATTTCAATGAAAAGGGGCTGGGTAGTCCATTTCCATTCCCCATCATTAGTAGTTATGCAACTCCAGGTTGAACAGTACAGAGACTCCACACCCCCATAGGTCTTCCTATCTTGTCCTGTCCTGAACCCTGGACATGCATAGAACCCATTTCTACTCATAGACACCCTCTGTGCTTGCCTTCTCCATTCTCCTCCCTCTATGCCATCCAAGGGGTTTACTTGCTCTAGATTAAAGTACAAATTGGGCTACCAGGTAAGCAGCGGAGCTTCTCCAGTTGTTTGGTTATAGGTTTCATGAGTCTCTGGGTTAGATATTTCCCAGACTAGTCTGAAGGGCATATGAGGGTTACTCTCTCTGTTTGCCAGCTGCCAGAGTATCATCATCCCGGTTAGATAGAGGAACAGGTTCCCTCTTTTGGTTGTCATATACCTATGTTAGTTTTGTCCTTAAGGAGTTGACTGGATCTGCTGCAGCTTGCCACTGGGCTTCCTGTTCTCCACCTTCCTCGGGCTGGCTGTCTGGATGTGTGAATGATGTATCCACATGGGGATTCCATCAACCTTAACAGCAATAGGGTTGGTGAGAATTATTTGGTAAGGGCCCTTCCACCTGGGTTCTAAAGTTTTACAGTTATGCCTTTTAACCCAGACCCACATCCCCGGGGAATATTCAATGGGGGGGGGGGTTCCTCTTGCCCTTTAAGATTGTGTAGAGCCCTAAGGGCAGGCCAAATCTCTCTCTGGGTTTTGCCGTAAGGCTTTTAACACAGTCCGAAAACTAGGAAGGGTATTTTCAAGGGAGTGGGTTGGGAAGGAAGGAATGACAGGAGGAGGAGTCTTGTACATTATTTCAAAGGGGGTTAAGCCTAGGTGATAGGGAGTGTTCCGGGAACGGAACAGGGCAAAGGGAAGGAGGGTCACCCAGTCTCCGCCAGTCTCTAGAGCCAATTTGGTTAGAGTCTCCTTTAAAACTCTGTTCATTCTTTCTACTTGACCTGAACTCTGGAGAGTATAAGCATAATGTAGTTTCCAATCTATCCTCATTACCCTAGTGATTCCTTGGCTAATTTTACTAATAAAAGCAGGCCCGTTGTCAGAACCCATGGCTTTTGACACCCCATACCTCGGAACTATTTCTTCCAAAATCTTTTTAGCTACTACTTCTGCTGTTTCCCTTTTAATAGGAAAAGCCTCAACCCATCCCGAGAAGGTGTCCACCAAGACTAGGAGATATCTGTACCCACATTTCCCTGGTTTAACTTCTATGAAGTCTATTTCCTAATTTCTCCCTGGCAGCTGTCTCCTAGTTCTATGCCCCAAGTGGTGTCCTGTTATTTTTCCCGGTTTCATAACCTGGCAGGCTTGGCAAGTCCTAGTAAGTGCCTCAGCGTGTGCAGCATGAGATTGAAACTTGAAGCGTGATGTGCCTAGGAGCTGTATCATCTTTTTTTTTTGCTTAGATGAGTTGAATGATGAAGCTGATTCAGGAAGTGTTTCCCTAGAGATTCTGGGAGCAAGAGTTGGCGGTCGGCTGTATAATACCAGCCGTGGGCGTCTGTTTCAGTGTCTTTCATCGATTGGATCTAAGTTAAGTCAGAGTCCGAATAGGATGGTTGAGGTGGTAGGTCCCCCATACCAGGAGGAGGTATGGACAACTGGAGGATACTAATTTCCTGGCTGTCAGAGCCCTTTTCTGCCACTTCCTTGGCTGCCCTGTCTGCAAGACGATTTCATCGGGCTGTCAATGTGTCCCCCTTCTGGTGTCCTGGCACATGGATCACAGCTACTTGGTGGGGAGGAGGACAGCCTGAAGTAAATCTAAAATTTCCTGTTTATGTTTAATCTCTTTGCCTTCTGAGGTGATAAATCCCCGTTCCTGATATAGAGCCCCATGCACATGGAGTGTACTGAAAGCACATCTGCTGTCAGTGTAGATGGTAACCTTTTTTCCTTCTGCCAGTTGCAAGGCTTTGGTGAGGGCAATCAGTTCAGCTTTCTGGGCAGACGTATCTCTGGGCAGGCTCTTGGTCCAGACAATCTCACTGGTGTCAGTCACAACTGCTGCTCCTGCCAGCTGCTGTCCATTCTTCATGAAGCTATTCCCATCCGTGAACCATACCAGATCGGGGTGGGGCAAGGGAGTATCTTTCAGATCTGGACGAACTGCCCGGGTTTTGGCTAGGATGTCTGGGCAATAGTGTAGCGGAGGTTCTAGTTCAGGGTCCGGCATGAGAGTGGCCAAATTCAAAGAGTCTGGAACCCCAAACTGTATACGGGTGCATCAAGGAGTAGTCCTTGATAATGTGTAAGCCGGTCATTGGAGATCAATCTTCCAGGAGGTTGTTTCAGAACTCCCTCAACAGCATCTGGGGGTGGTGACTAACAGCTTCTGTACAAAAATCAGCTTGTCGGCATCTCTGACTAATAGGGCTGTGGCCACGATGATAGGCAGACACGATGGCCATCCTGAGGCCACCAGGTCTAATTTCTTAGAGAGGTAAGCTACTGGTCATTTCCAGGGTCCTATAGTTTGGACTAGGACCCCTTTGGCTATCCCCTTTTGCTCATCTACTTAGAGCTGAAAGCTCTTAGAGGGGTCAGGAAGAGCTAGGGCTGGAGGAGGTAGCATATCCCTCCTTAACTGCTAAAATGCCTCATCCATAGCTTTTGTCCATTCCCATGGTTTCCCGCTGCCACTAGCCTCATAAAGAGGTCTGGCCTTTTCTGCAAACCCCAGCATCCAGAGACGACAGTAGCCCACTGACCCCAGGAATTCATGCAATTCTAGGCTCGTTGTTGGGGTAGGGAGGCTAAGTACTGTTTGCTTCATGGCATCTGTAAGCCATCTTTGCCCCCCTTTTATTTTATATCCTAAATAGGTGACCTCTTTTTTGGCACAGCTGGGCCTTCTTCTCACTGGCTTGGTATCCCCATTTCCCCAGGGACTCTAGCAAGGCCCCTGTGGCCCTTTGACAGTCTTGAAGTGTCTGGGCTGCCAGGAGTGTGAGGAGTGTGACCCCTGGATGTTCAGTCTTATAATTCCCCAGGTCTTTATGAAGGGCCTCATTGAAAATGGTAGGAGAATTCTTGAACCATTGGGGAAGTCTGGTCCATGTAAGCTGTCCCATGATCCCCTTTTCCTCATCTTGCCATTCAAATGCAAAGATTTCTTGGCTTTTAGGAGCAACTCGCAGACTAAAGAATGCATCCTCTAAATCCAATACGGTATAGGGCACTAAGGAGAGTGTATGGGTTAGGGACAGTAGGGTATATATCCATGACATGGGCATTGACCTCCCGTAGGATATGGACAAGTCTGTAATCCTCTCCTCCTGGTTTTTTCACTGGAAGGAGAGGAGTATTCCATGATGAGTGGCATTGCCGCAGGATCCCTACCTCCAACAATCTCCTAATATGAGGAGTTATGCCCTGACGTGCTTCTCTGGACATGGGGTATTGCTTAACTCAAAACTGGTTCCGCCCCTGGTTTCAATTCTATATACATATATATATATATATATATATATATATATATATATATATATATATATATATATATATATATCAGGTTCTGCCCCCAGTTTCAAACATATATATATATATATATATATATATATATATATATATATATATATATCAGGTTGGTGCTTAGCCCATCCTGTGCCTGCAGTTTCTGCCCAAGCCTGAGGATATTGTTTGAGCCAGGGCTCAATGCCCTCTTTATTCACTGGGGTTTCAAGTTGGAACAGACGATGCTCATCTTCCTGCCGCAGTGTGAGGGTCTGGATTGCTATCCTGCCAGGTTCCCTAGCCACTTTCATTGCCCCTAATGGTTGCCCATTTCTGTCTAGTACAGAGATTCCCTCATTTTCAAAATATACACGAGCCCCAACCTTAGTGAGGATATCCCTCCTGAGTAGCGGGGTGGGACATTCTGGGATCACCATGAAGGAATGACTGACTTGCCCCATGCTTAGGTCCAATTTTCTCACGGTGATCCACCAGTATGGCTTAGTTCCCGTGGCCCCCTGGACCCAGCTGACCTTGTCAGACAGTCTACCCCTGGTGGAAGTGAGTACAGAATTCTCTGCTCCAGTATCTACCAGGAAGCTTACATCAGTCCCTTCCACCTTCAAAGTTACCCTGGGCTCAGGGAAGGGGGCCGAGCCCTGACATCCTCAGTCACTATCCTCTACGGTGGTTGTCAAAATCTGTTTAGATCTGGTTTCCCTATTTTCTCCTTCCTTTTTCTTTTTCCTAGGGCATTCTCTCACCCAGTGCCCCCTCTCCTGGCAGAATGCACATCGATCTCTTCCTTGTCTTCCTTTGTGTGAGTGTTTATCAGTCCTGGAGCCTTCCCCGGGTTCCCCCCAGCCGCTGCTAGCAAAATTTTAGCCATTTCCCTATTGTTTCTTCTAGTTTCCCCTGCCTGATATCTGCTATCCTCTGCTCTTATCCTTTCCGCCCTTTCTTCTGGGGTTTCTCTATTATTGAAAACTCTTTCTGCTATTTCTATCAAATCTTGTAGTGACTTTTCCCCTAATCTTTCCACCTTTTGTAATTTCCTTTGTATGTCTGGGGCTGCTTGGTTTGCAAAAGCCATGACCACAGCAGCCCTCCTACCCTCCTTCCATCAGCCTCTCTAGGAAGGGTGCCAGCCTCTCATCTGACCCCTGCCTCACGTCCCCTACCTTAGTCAAATTGGTCAGCTTGCAAGCCGCAGCACGGAGACTGGCCATCAGAGTCTAGCAGTACACTCGGAGACGCTCCCTACCTTCAGCCTCGTTGTAGTCCCATGCACCTGGGCGGTCAAGTGGAAAGAAGTGGTCAATGATGCCAGGATTCGTGGTGGGTCTGCCATCATCCCCTGGTACAAATTTCCGGGCTTCTCCTTGTATTCTTTCCCTCTCTTCCGTAGTGAAGAGAACCCGGAGGAGCTGCTGGCAGTCATCCCAGGTTGGCTAATGGGTGAATAAAACTGAATCTAACAAATTTATAAGGTCTTTTGGTTTCTCAGAAAACTGGGCATTCTAGTAGAGGTCACTAGTAGAGAAAGGCCAATATTGTAACACTTGTTCCCTGTCTGGTCTGGGGGGGGGGTCTATGGGCCACAATGGCAGGGTTTGCACTACCTCTGGCTCTGGGGTCTTTGTAACTCTCTGTCTAGTCCTGTACACTGGTCCCTCATGTTGAGCCGATAGGGTTGGGACCCTTGGGGAAGAGGGTGCCGGATCTGGGTTGTATGGTGGGGGAAGAGGTTGAGGCGGGGGAGGGGGATTTGGGTTAGGGTTAGGGGGAGTGGGGGAAATAGGTTCCAGTCAGAGTCTAGCTGGATTAAGACTGGGTCTGATTCAGGTAGCATGGGTGGAGCATTTGACTCCACCTTTCTTTTTACTATTAATACCTTTTTCTTAGGTTCTGACAGGGTAGGAACAATATTTTTTAGCCATAGAGGTGGGTTTCGGGCTAAGTCCTGCCAAACAAGGATGTAGGGTATTTGGTCGGGGTGTCCTTGTGGTTTTTCTGCAAAGATCAACCTTTTTACTTCAAGGATAATATCCATCCTGAAAGTTCCACCCCAGGGCCACCCCACCCCGAGTGTTGGCCATTCCTGATTGCAGAAGGTGTTAAAATTTCCTTTCTTAACATCAAAGGACAGATCATGGGCCCTTTCCTTGACCTCCTTAAAGTGGTCCAGGAGGAGGCTTAGAGGAGTGGTCTGGGTCTGTCCCATCTCAGCTGGAATTTTTATTAAATAATTAAGAGCGATAAGCAAAGCAGAAGCAAAGCAAAAGAAGCAAAGGTGATAGCCAGTCAGCATTCAACCCTTCCAGAAGGACCAAGTGTTGCTTGCCAGGTCCTAAAAGAAAAATCAGGTTAACCTTATCTCATTCCCATACATCAGTCATTCCTGACCTGCAGAAGGGTTTCTTTATCTCATTTCCAAATGTCAGTCCTTCCAGGATGACCTCCCAGGGGTTGGGGAACATCTTCCTTCACAACCCCGCTGGCGACCGTAGCAGTACGTCCACCTAGGCCCCTTGCCAGCTTAGTCCAAATACAGAGCCACGGACTTGGTTACTTTAAATATCCTTCCAAGTACGTCTTGTGGCCTGTGCTGGGGATCCAGCATGAGCTCCCAAATGTTAAGGTCCGAGAGAGATGTCCCCAATTACAGAACAGAGGCACTTGACACGATGGAGATGCAATAGCAAGGGTTTATTAAACTAGCTCGAGCTAGGGTTCCATTCTAGGTCAGGGCTAGGATCTTGGAACCCCGAGTAAAGTGAGGAGAGACCTTATATATGGTTTGGTAGGGGAGTTTCAAGCATCTGCCTGCAGATTGTCTTGAGATGATGTGGCGTGGTCTTATTGGATGCAGGTCCTCAGAGAAGCCCCCTTGTTGCATGGTCCGAGGGCTGACAAGGCAGAATCTTCAGGAGCTAATCTGGCAGAAATCCAGCTAGCTGACCAAGCAGGGACTTAGGGGCAGAATTTAGGTAGGCAACAGTTCACAGATTTCAACACTCAGGATCTTACAGGCATTCAGGCCAAAGTTCACAGATTTCGAGACTCAGGGTCTTACAGTACCCTGGCTGTTCCCCCAATTTGTGCCCAACGCTCCCTGGGGCATAGGTCAGGAGACTGCCCCACTGCTGTGAGCTGCGGATCCCAGCACCCTGGGGCTTCCTCCAGGAGGCTGAAGTTCTTTCGCTCTGGCTGGCTGCCCTTCCAACCTGGGGAAGCAAAGCTTTTCTGCTCTTTTCCAGGTTACCTTGAGTAGGAGAACTGCCTCGCTGGGTCCTTCTGTGGGTTCTGTCTCTCAAAAGTTTAGTTAGAGTCCTTAGTTTCAGTCTCTCAAAAGTTTAGTTAGAGTCCTTAGTTTCAAAGATTTATGAGAGAGCACCTAAGACACGATCCACTCTTGTTGCCATCTTGGCTCCGCCCCCCATATAAATCACTTTTAATCCAACAATTCATGAAGAAGGTTGTATGACATAATTATTCCAATTTTGTAGATAGTAGAACTGTAGTAAAGAGAAATAGAAATTCCTTCCCCAAAACCACACAGCCAGCAAGTGAAGATGCTAGGTCTTGAAATCTTCTGCCTCTCAGAACAGTGTTCATTCTTTCTCTACCTGAAGGTGACTTTTATGTTGACCAGCTAGTGGGCAGGCATAGACTAGGCTAGAGATGAAGGGCAGAATAGAATTTTAACTGCCTTATTTTAAAGATGAAGAAATTGAGATACTTTGCAGATCTCCTCACTATCAAATCAGAAGTCCTCCACAAAGCAATTACAATACCTCCTTGAAGTTACTTTACAAAGGCAGCCAACTCAGACTAGATTCAGAATTTTTTTGTTATCAGGGTCCAGAGGTTGTTCCTCATTAGACCTGGGCTTGTTCCTTGGCATGGAAATCCTTTCCAGATCATAGACTACTGTCAAACCTCCACAAACAGAATCATGGGGACAATTAGTTGGTCCTTCATTCTGATGAGGACCGAAATGGCATCATTACGTTGGAGTGAAGGTACAGTGTGTCCAACTGTGGCTGATCAGATCAGTGAGCTCAGACTGCTCTACCACAGGTCAGGCACAAATAGTCTATATGAGCATTTAGGATGGAGAGGGTTCTAAATTTGTGCATTTCATGCTTCTTTTGAGCAATTATGTTTCTGTTTTGCTCATAGACCATAGCACCTTCTTTGATGTAGGCACGCAATGCTAGAAGATCCTGTGTTATTGTCTCCCATGTCTCCCAAAGGTCTTCAAATAAACTGAGAGTGTGCTTATATTGCTTTTTCTGACTGTTATGTGAGTACTTGCCTTGTATGAGTTCTCTGTAAAATAGTCTTTTAGGCAAAAATATGTTTGGCATTTGAACAACATGACCAGCCCATCAGAGTTGTGTTCTCTGTAGTAGAGTTTGAATGTTGAGAAAGGACCTCACTGTCTAATACCTTATCAGGTGATCTTCAGACTTTCCCTGAGCCAATGCAAATGGAAACAATTTAGTTTTATGGCATGGCACTGGTAGGTTTATCCAGGTTTCTTAGGAATACATAATAGGTCTACTTCAGTTTGGTAGGCAATCTAATACCTCTTCTCTCCCACATGTTCATTTGGAGTCTCCCAATCCCTGAGTTAGCTCTGGAAATGTATGCATAAATCAAATCATCTATGCGTACCATTCCTGGAAAGTATGCTGCCAAGATAAGTGAACTTATCCACAGTACTCATGGAGATGGTAGTGAGGATGTGAAAGGATTAAAATTATAGCCAAAATTGACCCAGTACTTTTTGAGATGCATTATCTAATTGACTCTTGTGACAACCTAGTAGGGACAGGTAGTACAATAGCCCCCATTTTATAGATAAGGAAAATTAGTTTCAGAAAAATGGGATAACTTGTCTATGGTCACACAACTAATAAGAATCAGAGAGGGGATTTGAACCAGAGCTGTCTTTACTCCAAGTCCATCATTATTTCTATTATATTCAGTTGTCCCTGGTTTGAAAAGCCAGAAGTCGATTCTTTTCTACTTCTCCTGAGTAATTCTTCTCAGTCTCCTTTACCTGATCTTCATATCCAATCCACTATATTCAGGAATACCCTAGGTATACCACCCCTGAGCCTACCCTCTTTGGGTGATCTTATCAGCTCTCAGGGATTACCCCTCTGATGATGATTCCAAGATCTACATATCTCACTTCTCTGACTACAGACTGGAATCTACATCTAGATGTCCCATATACTTATTAAATTTGAAATATTAAAATAGACCTTATTATCTTTTCCTCTAATCCTTCTTCCTAATTTCTACATGTAGCAGAAGTTAGCTCTGGGTTCGGTATCTCAACTGACACTCAAACAACAAATCAAATCCCCAAGCATAGCTAGCTACTTGTCCCTTCAGGGTTCTAGAGGTAGCCTTACTAGGTTTGGGGGAAAGAATTCTTGTACCATAGGTTATGAGTCCCCACTGGTGTTTTTTCCCATTGATTATAGATACATATCAATTATTTAGTTAAACCTAAATAGCTTTTTAAAGTGCTATGGTAAGAATAGTTGTTTTAAAAATATCAACCCCCTCCTTAAAACTAGGAGCACATTCTTCTTCAAGTATATGCTAAGTTCAGAAAGTAGGGTCAAGCTTAGAGGATTCATGTGGTAAAGGGATAAATTCAGAGCTCCTGGCTGCTGGAAGTCCTTTTCTCCCTTTTGTGGAGAATTCATGAAATCCTTCTTAAATATGGTATAACTTTCCATAGGACTGCTTTTGGAATTCTTTTTGTCAGTGTGTCTTTTTTGTCCTTGGCTCTGGATACTGACATTGCTGTCAATCATTGCTATTCTAAGGACACTTCTAGGATATCTATAGAAAGTTCAAAATCTTCTGATCTTTTCAAAGTTTGCAATCTGGTTTATGATGGGATGAAAA
Source organism: Macrotis lagotis (assembly GCF_037893015.1). Classification (NCBI taxonomy): domain Eukaryota; kingdom Metazoa; phylum Chordata; class Mammalia; order Peramelemorphia; family Peramelidae; genus Macrotis; species Macrotis lagotis. Next base: position 202,677,759 of record NC_133661.1, on the reverse strand, counting down.
GATATGTTCACTATCTCCTTTCCACAAGTGATTTTCTTTGAAAGGTTTGACTGAATCTTCTCATTCTTCTTGAGAAGGCCAACTACTTGAATTTTGAATTCCAAATTGGCTTTCCATTTTATCTAAGAACCATAGAATGTGACTTCTTCAGTCAACTCAATATACTTCCTACATAGCTTTATTTCACTTCATTCAATTGCTTTTATTCCTCCAGAATGAAAGATTTTAAGCCTAATTTAATGCCTTTGATTGGCTGATTGATTGATTTGGGTGTTCTGACCTTTTAAAGGTATCAGAACTGGAGCATCTTATTATTTACTTTAAGTAGAGGGCCGACCAACTGATTCAATCAACCTCCATCTATCCATCAACCCTTCAGTTTAATATTTATTATCCTCGACTAATGGAGTATGCTCAAAGGAGCTCTCTTAAGATTTAGAAAGATTATGCATTCATTATGCTTTTTGGAATAATTTCTTTTAATAGTCTTTTAAATAGGAATAATAGTCTTTTTAAAAATCAATTAATTTATTTTTCCAACTATATACAAGAATAGTTTGAAACATTCATTTTTTGGTAAGATTTTGAGTTTCACATTCTTCTCCCTCCTTATATCTCTCTGATATAGGTTTTAAATATATAACTATGTTAAACATATTTCCATATTAGTCATATGAAAGAAGAATCACAACAAAAGGGAAAAAACATGAGAGGGAAAAAACAGAAGCATAAAACAAATTTTTTAAATTGAAAATTACATGTTTTGTGACCCAATTAGTCTTAAGAAAAAAATTCTCTCTTTCAACTTCAGGGTTAGTGCAGGCTGCTCCCTATGTCTGATGTAATTTCTTTCCTCAACTCTTTCTTAGTCTCAACTCCTGACTCTTATAGTAAGGATTCCAAAACACATACTAATATTTTCTTTTTTGTTTGGTTTTTTTTTTTTTTAGGTTTTTGCAAGGCAAATGGGAGTTAAGTGGCTTGCCCAAGGCCACACAGCTAGATAATTATTAAGTGGCTGAGACCGGATTTGAACCCAAGTACTACTGACTCCAAGGCCGGTGCTTTATCCACTATGCCACCCAGCCACCCCTAATATATATATTTAGGTTTTTGCAAGGCAAAATGGGGTTAAGTGGCTTGCCCAAGGCCACACAGCTAAGTCATTATTAAGTGTCTGAGATCGGATTTGAACTCAGGTACTCCTGACTCCAGGGCCTGTGCTTTATCCCCCTAATATTTTCTTTAAGGAAACTTTGGCCTCCCAACTGCTATGACCTATTTTTTCTTGTGAGACAAACCGGGTTAAGTAACTTGCCCAGATTCACCCAGCTAGTAAATGTCACATGTCTGAGACAAAAATTGATCTCAAATCCTTGTGACTCCAGGACCAATCTTTATCCAGTGTGCCACTGAATTGCCCCTTACTATGATCTATTCTTCCACTTCATCTCAGGCACACATAAGACAATCATATCTTTGACATTAGCATCTCTTACAATTGTTCCACTTACATCTTCAAGAATTGCTGTTATTTGGTTATAACCTCCCATCATTTCACTATCCTCTAGGCCTTCTCTTCTATGCTCACTCTTTATCCTTACCATAACTTCTATCTCTCTGTCCCTCAGAAGACTCCACAATCATCATCACTTACTCCAGCTTCATTTTCCTTCTTTCACAATCTTTATCCTATTGGTTCCAATCAGTGCAATACAACTTTGTCCTCTATTCTTGAATCCCTTCCTTCCTTCTCTGAAACTTACTCATGCTTTACAATTACCCTACCTTGGATAGCTCCCATTTTCTACCTCTCCTGTTCATGTCCTTCTAAATGGAATTAGAAGTCATGAAATCATGATTAGTTTCTTTATCAATTTAAATTATTTAATCTCAACTAAGCCTTCATTTCAGCAAAATAATTCTTTTAGCTTTTCCTAAGTGATTCTTATCCATATTTGTATTGGTTGTGTGGTGGGTAAAAGATGAAATGTAGGAGGAAACAAAGGTTCAAGCTTCCAAGCACATCAGTTTATTAAGTAATGTCTTCTAGTTGCAGAACAAATCAGAACCAGGACTCCTCAGCTTTGGCACAGGACCTCCAAATACAGGGAGAGACAAATTTTTATGCATTAAAGATAATTAATTAAATAAGAACAATTAATTAAAAGAAAATAATTAACCAGGGTAATAAACTTAGATAATCTGATTTCTAATTGGAGGAAAGATTAGGGACTTTCCAAGTTAGAAGGGGAAGATTGAACAGATACAATTTCCTGAAATCAGAAAAAGGGGAGCTCCATTCCTTTCAAATGTCTGTATTCAATTAAAGGAACATGGCAGTGGTAACTGATTGACCAATATAGGACTATTTTTCAAATAAGACATATGGGTTGCTTGAGTTAACTGTGAAAAAACTCCTTGAAATAATCTTGTATATGGGGCGGCTAGGTGGCGTAGTGGATAAAGCACTGGCCCTGGAGTCAGGAGTACCCAGGTTCAAATCTGGTCTCAGACACTTAATAATTACCTAGCTGTATGTATAACCTAGTTCCTTAGTTAAGGGTCTCTAAACAACAGGTCAAGGTGGTCCTGCTTCCCAGCCACACAGGGTCAAGTTCAAACAATGTAATAAAGTGTTCTCTCAATCCTCACAATTGAATAAAGTTTTCTCAAAAGACAGAAATTGGATTAGAGCCATGATTGAATAGAAAGGGAACTGAGCCAGCTCTAGAACTGAGTCATAAGTTGAAATCAGTGTATTTTGCTCTACTCCCACTACCACTTGCTGTTCTAATTCTTCAACTGTTCCAAAACTTCTTTCTTTCACCCTCAAATCTCCCATACCACCCTTCCCTGTACTTTCTCTCTCTTTTTTGTTTTTGTTTTTTCCCCCCAAGGCAATGGGGTTAAATGACTTGCCCAAGGTCACACAGCTAAGTAGTTATCTAAGTATCTGAGTCTGGATTTGAACAGGTTCTCCTGACTTCAGGGCAGGAGTCCATTTCACCCTCCCACCCCTTTATACTTTTCAATGGAGGAATTTGTCTCATATTTTACTGAGAAAATAGGGTCTTTCACCATGAAATCCTTCTTTTTCTCTTTATGGTTCAAAACCTCTTGACAACATCCCTCAGCCTTTCCTTCTTTTCTCCATTCTCTTATGAGGAAATGACCCAGACTTTCTGGAGGCAACTAGGTGGTACAGTGGCAAAAAAAAAAATGGCTCTTTTTCTAATCCTTCTTGTACCCTTGATACTATCATTTCCCATACCCTTCAGGACATTGCCTTCATCATTATCCCCTCCCCCCCCATCTAATTTACTCTCACCTTCTCTGTTGCCCATAAACAAGATCTCCCGCATACTTAAAAAAGAAAAAAATCTCAACTTTGAGTCTACTATTCTGTCCAGTTGCCCTGTTATATTTCTCTTCCCTTTCACATTTCAACTCCAGAAGAAACTTTCTATTCTCATTGCTTCTACTTCTTATTTCTTTACTTACTTCTCAAACCTCTGCAATTAGCTTCAATTTTATCCTTCAGTTGAAACTTTCTCATCAATTATTTAATTGCCAAATTTGATAGTTTTCCCAGTCCTCATCCTTCTTGACTAATTTATAGCATCAGAGATTGCTGACCTCTTTTTGACTGAAAAGAAAGAAAAATAGGAGCATAGTTTTGAATGGTTGAGGATCAAGTGAAGGGGGGTTTAGGAAAAGAGTGTGTTCTAGATAAGATCCCACCTCTGACACTTACTATGTAACCTTGAGCAAATCACTTCATCTCCCTAGCTTTCATTTTTCTCATCTACTAGGTGGTGAAGTAGATAGAGCACTGGCCTTGGAGTCAGGAGTATGGGAATTTGAATCCAACCTCAGACATTTGATACTAGCTGTGTGAGACCTTGGGAAAGTCACTTAACCACAATTGCTTCACATCCAGAGCCATCTCCAGTCGTCCTGATTCATATCTGGTCACTGGACCCAAGATGGCTCTGGAGGAGAAAGTGAAACTGGTGATTTAGCACAGCAGCCCATCACTCAAATCCAATTCATGTGCTTGTAATGGCATCACTTCCCTGATACCATGGTCTTCTTCAAGAAGAAGGACAACACAGATAGACAGTTAAAGTAAAAGATTTATACTAGATGGGCTCTGTGTAGCTATATGGCACAGTGGATAGGTGTGCAGGTTTAAAATCAGAAAAACTCTTCTTGAATTCAAATCTGGCCTCGACACTTACTAGCTGTGTGAGCCTAGGCAAGTCACTTAACCCTGTTTGCTTCACTCCAGTATTTTTGCCTAGGAAACCCCCAAAAAGTGATCATGAAGAGTCAGACATAACTGAAAAAATGGTTAGCAATAAAATGAACAACATGGGATTATAAGATCATAGATTTAGAACTAAAAGGGGTTCTTCCTGGAGTCAGGAGTACCTGAGTTCAAATCCGGCCTCAGACACTTAATAATTACCTAGCTGTGTGGCCTTGGCCAAGCCATTTAACCCCATTGCCTAGCAAAAAAAAAATAAAAGGGGTTCTTAAATGCATACAGTACAGTTCCCTCATTTTTCAGATGAGGAAACTGAGGCATAGAGTAGGCTAGTAACACATGCATTGTTCCTTGTCACACAACTAGTAAATGTTAATGGGAAGATCAGAACCAGGTCATTTCAAGTCTAACTCTCTATCCTGTGCAACAGAGGAATCAAACACACTGTTTACATGCCTCCTACAGCACTCCTTGAATGTGGCCCAAAACAGGCTGAAATGTAATTGGAAAATATTATGCAAAATAATTAAAAATATAATGGAACAAAAATTTTAAAACTAAATCAGTATGTGGCTAGCAGGGGTCCTAATATGCAGATTCATTGAATTAAACTCCTCCTTTATATACCATGTTATTTCTTAAAGCATAGTACTGGCTTCCAGGTCATGTGAGCTCCATAATGGTACATTGGACATTTTTTTTTGGATCCCTACAACCTTTCAAACATCTCCAAAACAGAAATTATAGGTCAAAAAATAAAGAAGTCATCAGTTTCCATGGTCTAAAATACCGCAAAACCAGAGTTTTTTTTTTAAAGCATAATAATTAAAAAGGTTAAACCAAAATGACATTTTCTAAAATCGTTGAACTGGAACAAAACTTGATCATCACCCATTCCTCAAACTGAACTTGACCAGTACTGGCATTTCAAATAGTTTGAGAATTTCATAAACCCTTTCAAAGCTTAAGAAGACTATCTCCTACAAAACCATCTTAAGTGATTCTGTCCTGATAGGACTGTGGTTATAAAAAATCTGGGCCTAAATTCATCACTTGCTAGAGTGATCAAAGGCAAAATCAAATAACTCCCGGAGCTTCAGTTTCCTCATCTGTCAAAAATGGAGATAATTATACTCCTCTTACCTACTTCTTGGGGCTGTTATGAAGATCAACTGAGATAATGTGTGAAAGCAGAGCTGATCACTAGATGAATGCAAGATATTACCATTATAATAATTAGGGAGGGCAACTTGCTTCTCCTTTTTCCTCTCATCTGCCTTTTAGAATCTTTAACTCTCTTCCAGGATTCAGCTCAAATGCGAACTCTTTCCTATTTGAGATTTTTTTTTCTGATCTTTCCAGTTGTTAGGTTTAATCCCCTAGGTAATTTCTTTGTGTTTACTTTGCATATAGAAAGAAGGAAAGAGGAATTTATTAAGTGCCTACTAGGGGGAAGATCCAGTGCCTAGTTTGGAGTCAGGAAAACTCATCTTCATGGCCTCAGCCACTTACTAGCTGTGTGGCCCAGGGTAAGTCACTTAACTTCATTTATCTCAGGTCCTCATCTGTAAAATGAGCAGGAGCAGGAAAAAGCACACCACTTTTGTCTCACTGCCAAGAAAACTCCAAGTGTGATCAAGAAGAGTTGGACACAGATGAAATGAGTAAACAACAGCAAAAAATGTGCCTGGCATTGCTCTATTTGCTTTATAAATATTATGTCATTTGATCTTCATAATAACCCTGGGATATAGGTGCTATCATTATCCCCATTTTACAGTTGAGGAAGCTGGGGCAGTTAAGTGACTCCCCTGGGATCACACAGCCCATATCTAAAGTTGAATTTGAACTCAAGTCTTCCTGGTTCTAAGTCCAGTGCTCTATGATTTGGACTAGTTAGCTTTTGTTTTTTTCCCCCTCTCCCTTTTAATGTTGCTATCATTTCTCAGTGATTTTCTCAACCCCAATAGAATTCTCTCATAACAAATAAGCATCATTCAGGTAAAACATCTCTCACATGTGCTCCCTTCTCTGTCCTGGCACTGACACCACTCTGATCCATGCCCTTGTCACCCAAATCTGTATTATAACAATAGCAATAACCAGCTAGTTAGTCTGCCTGCCACAAATCTCTTCCCACTCCATTTCATTCTCCGTTTAGCTTCTGGATTTATCTTCCCAAAACACAGGTTTGACTATGTGCCCTATTCAAATAAATTTCAGTGGTTTCCTATTACTTTCAGGATCAAATATTAAATCCTCTGTTAAGTTTTTAAGACCATTCCTGCCTTTCCAGTTGTCTTGCGCTCACTCCCCTTTGTGCATTTGGCAATCTAGAGGCACTGGGCCTCCATGTTGGTCCTTGCACTAGACCATCTATCTTCAAACTCCATGCATTCTCTCTGATTGTCCCCTATCCCTAGAACTCTCCCTATCCTCATCTCCATCTTTTAGTTTCCTTTAAGTTTCAGCTAAAACCACCTTCAGCCAAAAGCTTTTCTGAGTTCTCTTCAATCTCAGTGTACTCATTCTGGGCTTATTTCCAATTTAATTTGTGTGTGTGTATGCATGCATATATAAACAAGCTATGAGTGTGTATATATCTTTGTACATATATATAGATATAAATATAAAATTAGAGAGAAAGATATGAGACAAAGAGGTAGAAAGACAGAAAGAGACAAAGACAGAATCAGAGGAAGAGAAAAGAGAGAGAAAGAGAGTCAGAAAGAGACAGACAGAGAAGACAGAGAGAAAGACAGAGAGGAAGAGGAAAGAGAGAGAAAGAATCAGAGAAGACAGAGAAAGAGAGAGAGGGAGACAAAGAGAAAAGAGAGAGAAAGAGACAGAGAAGGCAGACAGAGAGAGAGAAAGAGAGAGAGAGGCAGACAGAGAGAAAGAGAAAGAAGGAGAGAGAGTTGGAGAGAAAGAGACAGAGACAGAAATAGAGAGAGAGAGAGAAAGAGAAAGATGGACAGAGAGAGAGAGAGAAAGACTCAGAGAGACAGAGAAGACAAGGAGAGTGAGAAAGCTTGTTTGTCCATAGTTTTGTCTTCCGCATTAGACTTCGAGAACCTTGAAAACAGGGGCTGTTCAGGGTTGGGTTTTTTGTTTGCTTTTTTTGCCTTTCTTTGTATCTCCCTTTAACACAGGACTTGACAGGTAGTCATGATGAACAAATGCTTGCTTATTTGGTGTCTAAATTCTGTATCTAAAATTCTGTAGAGAGGCAAAGGGCATGTTTCCCTATCAGTTCTATCTGCTCCTCTGTATTATACATGTTGTTTTCTACCAGTAGAATGGGAACTCCCTGAAGAGAGGAAATATTTCATTTTTGTTTTTGTAGCTTTTGAATATGGAACTTAGTAGACCCTCAATAAATATTTGTTGAATAATTGAATTAAATTACATTTTAAGTTGATTTGCATAATTAAATTGTAATCAAATTAAACTGTATTCAGGGTAGGAGAGAGGCTCTAATATGATGATCACATTTTTATGGTATGGTTCTAATATGATGATCACATTTTATGGAATCAGAGGACCTGGAAATGTGAATCTTGGTTCTTCCTCCATGTTTGACCTTGGGCAAATCATTACCCTCTTTGAATCTCAGTTCCTCATCTGAAAAATGATGAGGATATGGCTTCTGAGATCCTTTCCTGCACTCAATTTATGATCCTTAAATAATCATGAGGTAGCACCCATCTTGTGGTAGAGATAACCAACTAGGCCATTAAAAACAATTGAGATAATAAACGAAGAATACTTTGAAAGTGCTATATAGGGGCGGCTAGGTGGCGCAGTGGATAAAGCACCAGCCCTGGAGTCAGGAGTATCTGGGTTCAAATCCGGTTTCAGACACTTGATAATTACCAAGCTGTGTGGCCTTGGGCAAGCCACTTAACCCCATTTGCCTTGCAAAAACCTTAAAAAAGGTGCTATATAAATATAGAAATAATCTCTGGGAGGTGGTAGTTCCTGACATTTTAACTATGTTGGTGTTTGTACAAAGTTCTCAGGGAATGAAAATGAAGAATCTCAACCTGTCATTTGGTTCAGCCCTCTCTATAATCAGTTAACCAAATATTTATTCATGAATTATTCAGAAGAATTGGATTTCATTGAGTTTGTAATCTGTAGCAACTGTCTTTCTTTTTTGTTGTTGTTGTTGTTGTTGTTTTGGTGAGGCAATGGGGTTGAGTGACATGCCCAAGGTCACACAGCTAGGCAATTAAGTGTCTGAGGTCTGATTTGAACTCAGGTCTTCCTGACTCCAGGGTCAGTGCTCTGTCCACCTAGCTGCTCCCTACAACTTCCTATCCTCAAAGTATCTGGCATATAATAAATACTTTATTCACTGACTGAGTCCAACATTGTGCTAATGCTGAATAGGATACAAGAAAAAAGAAGACAGCTTAGTGTTTGCCTTCAGGGAGCTTACAGTTTGTCCAATGAGACAGAATCATTGCTCAAGAAATTATTAGGTCCTTTATGGTCCTTTATGGAGAAATTTTTGGAAGGATATAGTCAAGAACAGCACAAGGGATTGCCCATACTGATGAGATTGGAAATTCTTTGATATATGAGCTTTTAGAAAACAACTTAGTTACTCATGTCAAGATGCTAAAAATGCATACGAGTAGAAAAAATTTAGATTTCTATCAATTTATCTTACTAATAGTATAAATTTTTACCAGAATAAACTGAAAAAAAGTGCTAATTAATAACTTTGTTCACTTTTAAATGATGTTATTGTTTTAAAAGAAAATATCATTTGGCTATCTTTGTTGTTCAGTAGTTTTTCAGCTGTATATGACTTTTTGTGAGCCTATTTGGTTTTTTTCCTTGACATAGACATTGGAGTGCTTTGCCATTTCTTTCTCCAGCTCATTTTACAAATGAGGAAAGTGAGGCAAATAGGGTCAAATGACTTATCCATAGTCACCTAGCTAGCAAGTATCTGAGGCTGGAGCTGAACTCAGGTCTTTCTGACTCCAGGCCAGTGCTTTATTTACTGCATTGCTTTGCTGCTTGCATTGAGGCCTACATTTATGAAATCACATCTCCAAGCAAAAACTTAAACATGTGTAGAGAAGTAGCACAGTGGGTAGAGCCAGAGGCAAGAGGACCAGACTTCAAATCCAGCCTCAGACACTTGTAGAGGTAGCTGTGTAATCCTGAACAAGTCATTTAATCCAAATTGTCTTTTAAAAAAAAAGAGCTGAAATCCCTGGAAGAGATTTAACTAGTTTAGTTTGGAACTCAGTCAATAGGCAACAAACATTTATTAAGCACCAACTGCATTCTAGGCACTAATGCTAAGGGTTTGGAATACAAAGAGAAATAAAAGACTGTCCCTGCTCTTAAGAAGCTCACAGTCTGGAGGAGATAACATTCAAACTATGGACAAGATACAGATGGAATAAATTGGAGATAGGAGATGTAAGGCAATAGCATTAAGGGGTCAGGAAAGGCTTCTTTGCAAAAGATACCTGTCTAAAAATCCCTTTCTGCCTTGTCCCCAAGAAATGATTATCCAGTCTTTGCTTCAAAGTTTCTAGGAAGGGGAATCAATTACTACTTGAGGCAGCATTTTCCAGTTTTGGACAGCTCTCATCATTCAGAAACTTTTCTGAAATCTGTTTCTCTGCCACTGCTTTCTGCTCTTTGCTCCTAATTCTGTTTTCATAGGCCTAGAGGAACAAATCTAATCCCTCTTCACATGACAAAGGATAGCTCTCAGGCAATGAGGAAGCATCAATAATGAGAGAGTCACATTCAAAAGAAAAAACTAGGGCATCTGAATGCAGAGCAAAACATACTATGTTCACTTTTTAAAACTTCTTTTATGTTGTTTCATTCTCTCTCGTGGTTTTTTTTCCTCTTTCCTCTTTTTTTACCCTCATGCCTTTTTTTTCCTCTAATCCTTCTTTCACAGTACGATGCATATGGAAACATGTTAAACACGATTGTACATGTGCAACCAATAACAGATGGTTTGCTGCCATGGCAAAGGGGGAGGGAAGAACAATGTAGAACTCAAAAGCTTGCAAAAGGATGAATGAATATTGAAAGCTATCTTTGCATATAATTGGAAAAAATAAAATAAAAGCTTCGTTAAGAAAAAAGAATGAGAATGTCAGACATGGAGTCAGGAAGATGACCTTGAATCCTGACTGACACTTGCTAGTTGTATAACTTGGTGTCACAGAATAAATCCCTTACCCTCTTTCAACCTCAAATTTTTATCTGTAAAATGGGGATGATGATGAAACAACCTCAAATAGGATGATATACCAAAAGCACTATATAAATGTAATCTATTATTTTTGTCACCTCTAAATGCTTTATTTATTTCATTATTTTTTCTCAAGTCAATTTTGTTTTCATTTCTAAATTTTCCCTTTCTACACCCTACTCTCCACATCCCCACCCCACCCCTGCTGCCATGCATATTAAGAAAGCAAGAAAATCAACTCATTACATGTGTATGGTCAAACAAAAGAAATTCCCACATCACTTTTCTCTTTTGTAAGCTAAACATTACTCATTTTTTGCAGCTGATCTTTGTATGGTATAATCAGAGGTTCTTTATCTCATTGTCTACCTTCTCCTGAATTGTCTCTAGCTTATCATGCCAGGAATGCTCTCCCTCCTCCTCCACTTATGCAACTGACCCCCCTTCCCAACCTTCCAGAAAGTCCCAACCAAAATCCCTTCTTTTAATGACAGCCTTTTTTATTCCCTCTTAATCCTAGTGCCTGCCCTCTGTAAATTGTTTCCTATTTATTCTTATGTAGCTTGCTTTGTGTATATATTTGCATGTTATCTTCCCCATTAAACTCCTTGAGGGTAGGGAGTATCTTTGCCTCTCTTTTGTATAGGCCTTAATAAATGTTCTGTTGATCAATATCCAACATGATGTATGGTTTCTTAGTAAAGAATGAAAGAACATGTGTCAAAATCTTATAAACTCAATGTCAAATCATGCAAAACAAGTGACTGCAGCAAAAGGACAGAGAGAAGATTTTTAAAAAATTAATATACAAAATTGTAAGACTTATTGTATGTCAATAAACTTACTTTCCTTTGCCCTTGTAATTCATACATTTCATGTCTATAGAATAGAGAATCATGAAATAAAACAGAAAAGTTGGATGATGTCAGATTGGGGAAGACTTTTAATGTCAGGCAAGGGTGTTTGAGTTTACTCAGGATGTACTAGAGTGTTCCTGGTCTTTTTTTTTTTTCTTTTTTTTAAGCAAAGGAATGACATGGACATATTTGTATATAAGAAAGTTAGTTTGGGGATGTAATAAAAAAGGGATTGCCCAAGGAATAGAGAGAAGGAGGATAAACCTGCATTCAAGTACTGGTCTTGAGAAATAGAGAGGAGAGAATGGATATGAGAAATATTACAGAAAGAGATTCAATAGACATGGAAATATGTTAACAACAATGAAGAGGGAGAAGAATAAAGATAATCCCAAGACTACAAATATAGGAGTCTGAATAGATGATGATGCCACAGACCAAAACAAAGGTCAGAAGGAGGAGCAGATAATCCGTAAACTGATTTTGGATGAGTGAAATTTGAGGTGGTGCCTGTTGGTTGGAGATATCATAGAGGCAGTTTGGAAATGTGGAAATCCTACTTGTTAGCTATGTGATCATGGATAAATCATTCAAATTCTCTGGACCTCAGTTTCCTCATCTGGAAAAGGGGATGATAATGACACTTCATTAATTGTAATTTGTAGGTCGTTGATAACTTTTGAAAGAACAATTTTGGTAGAGTGGTGAGTATAGCAATATAGGCAAATGGGTGTAAATAGATATGAAGTTCAGAAAGTGGTGTCCCTTTTCTCCTCATCTTCCTTCCCCTTCCTTCCCCTTCTCCTCTTCACCACTTCTTTTTTTTTTAATTTAATGGATATGTCTTTGACAATTATTGTATATTTATTTTTTCATGTTTTAAAAAATGAGCAATTTATAACCAAGAAAAAAAGAAAATCAAATAACATAAAACCAAGCAATATAAAAAAGTCTGACATGAAGGGAGAAGTGTCTTCTCCATACCATGTTGCTCCTTTCTAGTCATCATCCCCATCTCCTCCCACTTCTCCCTCTCTTCCTTTCCCCCACTTAGATAATATCTCTGGGATACCTGATTCTCATAAAGTGAAATCTCACCTTATTTTGCCAGGAATCAGGTGTCTTTCCATTTTCCAGGCATCTTTATCTACCTCACACCCTCTTCCTCTTCCAAATCCCCTTTCCCATTTCCAACTGTTTTTTATGTGTTATCTTTCCCCATTGGATAAATCCCTTGAAAATAGGCATTATTATGCTTGCTCAAAGGACAAACTTTCTGGCTTGAATTTGTTGGACCAATTCCTAAAACATAATAAGAGCTTAATAATGTATATTATCTGAGTATCTATCCATCCATCTCTCTCCCTCCCTTTCTCTGTCTTTTCCTATCTCTCTTTCTCACCCCCTTTTCCCCTCTCCCTCCCTCTCCCCACCATCTCTGGCTCTGTCTCTGTCTCTCTCTCTCTTACTGATATCACATACACACCCCTTTGGAACCAGGTTCATTATGATAATTTCCTAACCTTCAGTTTCCATTTTTTTTTTGTTATTCTTTTCAGTTACATCATTGAGACCATTTTGTATATTGTTTGCCTATTTCTACTTCTTTCAGTTTGCACTAGTTCATATAAGTCTTTCCAGGTTTTTCTGTCTTTATCATATTCATCATAGACTCATAGATTTAGAGCCTCATTTCTTACAGATTGTCAACATATCATACTATTCAGATACCACAAAGTCATTCCCAGTGAATGAGCATTACTTTGTTAAAGAACCCCTTTTCTGACCTGTCTACTGAAATTTGGCATTATAAAACTCTATTTGTTTGTTTTTGGTAAAGAACTAAAAAGTCTGGAGATTAGAGAAGGAAAGGAAAAGAGGATCTCAGATGAAAGGAGAGGTAACTTGGGAAAGGGAGAGGAATGACAGGAAAAAGGTAGGCACAAGCTCAGGAAAGGGGATGGTTTGTTTACTAAGCTGTATAGGACACTTTCAATAGGCTGAATTTTAAGACATATCTGTACCCACACCCATCATGTGCTTTGCTGTGGCTATTTAATGATGCCAGACTGAATGGCAAGAGCTAAGAGGGCCATCACTCCAGATAACTTTAGTTCAGCCCCTGATTACGCTCTCTAAAAGCTGACAACATTCATTAGTAAGACATATATACAGAAAGATATTTCTGAACAAAGAGGGAACATCCCTGTTAAACATGGAGATTTGAAGATATAAAATAAATACATAAATAATGAATCCATTTGTTCTGTGTTTACACTATCCAGTAGCTCTGTAATTTCTCAAAGCACCTCAAGGTTATTTTTCTTTAGAATAGTATACCAGGGATGGAAAACCAGAGCAAACTTCTCTGTAAATGGGAAGCTGCCAGGAGGCAGATTCAATTGGAGACAATTTTGCAAAGCTCTATACAATTCTTTTAATCTTTGTCTTTCTAGCTCTGGTATTCTAATATTATTAATAAAAGGTCACTTTAAACTTTGCAAAAGGCTTATTTAATGGTGGCCCTTGAGATAAGAATTTTTTCTTTGTTTTAAGACTTATAAATGACCAAAGAATTCATCATCTAAGTGGTTACCCTCTTGGTAATGGAACGTTTTGAAAAGAAGCTAGTTTGAAGTCATTCTCCAATTGATAAATGGTCAAAGAATATGGAAAGGTGCTCGGGGACCTATCTCTATCCTGAGCTGTCTGGATAGCTCAGTCGGTAGAGCATCAGACTTTTAATCTGAGGGTCCAGAGTCCAGAGCTGGGTCCCTGACAGAAAGGAAATTCTATATTCAAGTAATTCAAAGCTATCCATATGAAACATTGCTCTAAATCATTATTGATTAGAGAAATACAAATTGAAACAACTCTGAGGTACTACCTCATCCTTATTAGATTGGCCAATATGACTAAAAAGGAAAGGAAAAATGATCAATGTTGGAGGGGGATATGGGAAAACTGAGACCCTAATGCATTAATGATGGAATTGAGAAATGATCCAACCTTTCTGGAGAGCAATTTGGACTTATTCCTAAAGCACAATAAAACCATGCATACCCTTCGATTTAGCAATACCACTACTAGGTATATCCTGAAGAGATCACAAAAAAGGACAAAAATCTTGCATGTGCAAAAATATTCATAGCAGCTCTTTTTTTTTTATAGTGGCAAAGAATTGGACATTGAGGGGTTGCCCATCAATTGGGGACTGGCTAAACAAATTATGGTATAAGAATGTGATGTAACACTATTGGTCTACAAGAAATCATGAGGGATGGGACTTTTAAAAAGCCTGGAAAGACTTGCATGAATTGATGTTGAATGAAATGAGTAGAACCAGAAGAACATTGCACACCCTAACAGCAACAGTGAATGATGATTAACCATGAGGGACTTGTTCATTTCAGCAGTATGATAATCAAAGACAATTCTAAAAGGCTTGTGAAGGAAAATACCATCCATAATCAGAGAAAACTGTGGAGTTTAAATGAAGATCAAAGCCTACTATATTCAATTTTTAAAAGTTGTCTTAAGTATTATGTTGTTTTTTCTCTCTAATGTTTTTTATTTCATTTGAATTTGATTCTTCTTTCACAGCATGAGCGATATTGGATCTATGTTTAGCAGGGGTATACAAGTAGAGTCTATATTAATTTGATTCTGAGGAGGAGGGAAAGAAAAAAATGTAAAGCTCAAAACCTTGCAAAAATGATTGGTAAAGGGGCAGCTAGGTGGCGTAGTGGATAGGGCACCAGCCTTGGAGTCAGGAGTACCTGGGTTCAAATCTGGTCTCAGACACTTAATAATTGCCTAGCTGTGTGGCCTTGGGCAAGCTACTTAACCCCATTTGCCTTGCAAAAACCTAAAAAAAAAACCAAACTAATTGGTAAAAATGACTGTTGCATGTAGCTGGAAAAAGAAAGAAAGAGAAAGAAAGAAAGAAAGAAAGAAAGAAAGAAAGAAAGAAAGAAAGAAAGAAAGAAAGAAAGAAAGAAAGAAAGAAATTAAAAAAAAAGAAAAGAAACCAGTTTGAGTGGGTTTCAGTTAGACCAAACTAGACCAGGTTTTTGATGGTGCAGAGATGTAAAGAACTAGAGAAGGGGAAGCCAAGATAGGCCTTTCAGAGCTCAGGCAGCAGCTAAGGAAGCAAGAGAAGGACTTGTAGTTGGTCCATTAGGCACAAGAAGTATTGGGTCACTCTGTCTTTAGAATCCTCTCAGACTACAGAGCCTAAAACAGTCATTCTATAATTCCTTTCTCCCCTTAGAGTCCATCTCTAGAATCTGAAACCTTTTCCTTCTAGGCTTAAGGGTAAGGGAAAGGATTGAGAATTTATTAAGTACCATACTACTTTGAAACAAATGGGGCAGCTAGGTGATGAAGTGGATAAGAGTTTCAGGCCTGGAGTCAGGAAGATTATTTCCTGAGGTTCAAATCTGACCCTGAACAAGTCATTTAACCCTGTTTGCCTCATTTTCCTCATCTGACAAAAGAACTAGAGAAGGACATGGCCAACAATTCCAGGATCTTTGTCAAGAAAACCTTAAATGGGGTCACAAAGAGTTGGACACAATTGAAAACAACCAGAGATATGAGCCAAGAACTGTGCTAAATGCTTTATAAATAATATATTTTAGTTTGTCTTCACAAATAGTGTTAACTATAGTCATTTGCTAGTTTGGGAAAGAGACAACTGAGTGGGAATATCCCAGAGATGAGAGGTTTAATGCTGAGATGTTCTAGAATTCTGTTTCTATCAAGTGGTTCATTATTTTTTAAAAAATAGAAAGCTATAGATTTTTTTGGTACTACTTGTCAGAATAGAGAAAAAGTGTTATTTGGGGGAAATCATCTAGGCAATGAGCTTAGTAGTAAGGTTAGGGGAGTGAGTGAATAGGAGTGAAAGGGGGAGGGAAGAGTACTGGTAAATCTTTACTGCTCTGTTTCTTAACTTTTGCTGTGTCATGAGTCCCTCTGACAATCTGATGAAAACTTTGGGGCCATTTTCAGATGATATTGGCAAAATAAATTCATAATGGAAGGAGATGCTAAATTTCAGTTAGTAGTTAGAGAAAATAAAATTGAAAAAATTTTTCCCCATCCAAGGACATAGATCCCTTAAATTATATTCATGGACCCCTTGGAAGTTTATGGATACTCTTTCAAAATTTTTACTCTCTCTCTCTCTCTCTCTCTGTCTCTGTCTCTCTGTCTCTGTCTCTGTCTCTGTCTCTGTCTCTCTCTCTCTCTCTCTCTCTCTCTCTCTCAAGATCTTCTTGAATGAGAAGAAAGTCCCTGAATCTAAGATCTCAGGGCATCCTTACTGGTCTCAAAAGTTTTCTGTCAGAGAAGGTAGCATGTCATTAGCTATATACCTTCTTATGAGTATCTATCCTTCCGTCTCTGGCCTTAGCTACCAAGTAGGCTAGAAAGGCAAAAGTTTCCCAGGAAAGCCATAATTAACAGACTTAAGATCTTTCTGTGGTAACAAAGGGAAAGGAGAAAAACCAGAACCCTAGAATGGAAAGAAGAGGCAAGCCTGAGCGACAAACTGTGGTCAGTTCTCTTGTTTCTCCTTCATCTCTCTAAATTTTACCCATTCTTCAAACCTAGATAAATTAACTGCCCCTTAATGAAACTTTCTCCCAGGCTATGCTCGCCTATCTCTTCTCTGAGCAATTCTTTTTCTTAATATCTTAAACTGCATAATTTAGCATTTAATTATATCCATCTTCATTTTGTCTTGCAATAATTTCATGTATATTAATCTTGTCATTTCAACTGAGCTCTTTAGACTTAAATAATTAGAAGGATATTCTTTTCTCAAAGTTGGTGGAATATTTAATTTTAAGAAATTATATTACCTAAATTAGTTATCTGATTGAGTGGCATAACTATCAAATTTCTATTGTGTTACTTTGTTAAACTGGACAAAATGGTAGTGAAATTCATTTGGAAGAACAAAGGGTCTAGAGTCTTAAGAGAAAAGAAGATACATATGCTATGAAATAATAATGCTCAAACTTGGATCCTAAGAAGAGATAAGAGAAAATGTCTCTCAAGGACTTCTTCTCAAAGGTGGGGGACTCTGAGAAACCTTTCCCAGCATCCCCTCTTAATTTTATCATCTCTCCTTTCTTGATTGTATCTGGTTTATTTTATATATTTTTATATCTTGTTTGTACATATATATTTGCTTGCTCATTGACTCTCCCACTAGATGGAGAGGTTTTGGGGGGCAGGGACTGTACTTGTTGACTGATTAGTTGATATGCAGCTTCATCTCTCTCATGTTCCCTGCCTGGATAGGAAGCACCAGAAAGAGATATAACTGGTGGGGTAAGCTAGATGCTGCAGTGGACAGAGCTCTGGCCCTGGAGTCAGGAGGACCTGAGTTCAAATCCAGCCTCAGACACCTAATAATTGCCTAGCTGTGTGACTTTGGGCAAGTCTCTTAATCCCATTGCCTTTTAAAAACCAAAAGAGAGAGAGAGAGAGAGAGAGAGAGAGAGAGAGATGACTGGAGAGCAAAGTGAGTATCATTTGGAAGATGGAAGCAGAATGCAATGCAAATTCCTATAGGATGGGGGAAGGAAATCCTAATCCTGTTCCTGAATCCCAGTTGCCATGGCAATCATAGATAATCTATGGTTTCCTTATCTTCATGGAAAGTGTAAGTTATTATGGCAGCAATATTAAGGATATTAACAGCAGGATTAAGATATAGCACAAAGAATGAAACCAAGACAAGGTTCTTTTCTCCAGCATTTCTCCAACATGAAGAAAGGTCCTGAACATTGATTGACCCATCTCTAGAGGATAAAGGCTAAGAGTAGAAGCAAGGAAACACAGTCACAAAAGGTTTCACAAATCTTTGCCTCTTGGTGTGAAGGTTTTCTTTCAGTTCCAAGTTTAGAACTTGCCCTCATACTCATCAGATCATTTTCATCTAAGGGCAAGAAAAGCCGGTTGTGTTGCCCTGGGCTAAAACTCAGTCCGGAAACTCCCAGTGTTCTTCATTGGGTGTGGGGCCTCTGTCCTACCTCCCCTCAGTGAGGCAGATATAGAGATAGGGATCATATTCCAAGTTCAGGATCTTGGATAGTATCAAAGACCCTGTGTCATCAGCACTTCAATGGAAAAGAAAGGACCCTAGGTTTTCCCCTTCCTTAGGTTGGTGTTAGGCTATCTCATTTTCTTCTCTCCTGGTACCTCTATGACAGATGATGAAGCAGCCATCACCCCTAATTGGTTTTAAGTCCATGCAGCTATCTTCTTCCTTCTGTGGTTGAATCTGGTGGTTTCCATTCCTTGCATCCACCATGGATTACTGTCTACCTAGCACCACCTATCCCTAGGAGTGAGGACTGCAGCTCTAAGAGAGTCAGTGCTTCTTCAGGGTTGTTATATATGAGAATGTGTGTGTGTGTGTGTGTGTGTGTGTGTGTGTGTGTGTGTGTGTGTGTGTGTGTGTATGTCTATAGGTCCCTCAGCTCAGAGCCAGACTAGACCTTTAGTCCTTAACTTTTCTCTTGTACAAGCTCATCATTATACTGCTGCAATGCACCACTTTCTTGTATCCCCAGGAAGACCTGAGGCTACACCTTCTAGTTGCAGCCCCAGATATTTCTGGGAACTGGAGTACCTGCCACAAATCCCTGAATCTTTGGGGTTACAACCTCTGTTCCAAAGATTCCTGCTTTCCTGGCCACAGTGTGGAGCCTAGATCCCTGACTTTCCCTGCATATCTTGACTTGCTCACCTAAGCATCAAAATTTGACTCCTGGGAGGGAACTGAGAGGGTGGGGTTATGAGTCAGTGAATAAAGCAGCTCATTCTGCCAGGACTGCCTCAGAGCAGCAGCGATGTTTCAGAGTCAGCTACCCACCTGGGTCCCCCATTTTCCACCAGACTCGGGAGGGGAAGCAGATGCAGTCCCTCCAGCCACCTGTACCTCAGAGGTGAGGGAACCACGAGCAATATGGGGGCTGGGAGATGGAATTGGGTAAGGGGAGGTCTTGTGTGTATCAGTTTCAGAAATCTGGAAGGGCTCAAGCTGAGAAGATGTAGGAGCTAGAAGGGTAGATGTAGAGGGAGAGGAGCAGTAGAGGTTGACAATATAGGGGGTTGGAGGCACCTCAGATTTGACTTTGTTCTTGGGTAACAGGATTATTTATCCTTAAAGGACTTGAGATTGCTATCTGGTACCAGTCTTGATGGAAAAGGGGCATAGCTTTGCAAGATGCTAGTCGGTTTGGTACTAAGATTTAAAAGGAGAGATTAGTTTATGTGACAAAAAATTTAAAGGATCAACTGTGAAACCAGAAGTAGATTAGCTTTGCACTCAACTCCAGGACTGGTCAAACACCTTGAGCTCATAGTGAGACCAACTCGGCATCCTGGATGGAGAATTTCTTAGAGTCAGTTCTATTGCTAACCATGGATCATTGGTTCAGAGAATGATCAGGTATTTTACCTCTCCCACTGCAAACTCTGCCCACTATGGAAATATTCTCTCATTGCTTTGTGGATAGCTCTAGTAGATTTTAGGAAGACCTCAAGGTCTAATTAAAAAAAAAAACAACTTTAGACTTGGGAAGGAACATTTTTCTAGTCTTAATCTGATATAAACTGTGTCCCGAGTTCACTCTGTGAATCACTATGGCTGATCTGTATAGATCATCTTTAAAACGGGCCATTCCTATGTCTCTGGAACTTTGTGAACAGGATGATAAATTTCTCCAGGGTAGATGTATTACATTATCCTTTCTTATCCCATAATAACTAGGGCAATGAGGGGCAGCTAGGTGGTGCAATGGATAGAGCACTGGCCTTGTAGTCATGAGGACCTGAGTTCAAATCTAGCCTCAGACACTTATTACCTGTGTGACTTTGGGCAAGTCACTTAACCCTATTGCCTTGCAAAAACAAAACAAAAAAGCAATGTCAGTCCAGTCAGTACAGTGGTGAGACAAAAAACAGACTTCTAGGA
Organism: Macrotis lagotis; assembly: GCF_037893015.1. Lineage (NCBI taxonomy): Eukaryota > Metazoa > Chordata > Mammalia > Peramelemorphia > Peramelidae > Macrotis > Macrotis lagotis. The sequence continues at coordinate 202,657,390 of NC_133661.1, read as the reverse complement.
GTGAAGCAGGAGTGAATATGGAGGGGAGCAATAACTAGGGTAGTGCTGTTTATAATAAACAGGTGGTTAACAAATATGAGGTGGATCCTTGAATAAAAATAAGAACCATACTGAAGAGTTCCTAAAGAGCTAACTGAAGAGGTTTACAGTTTTAATTTTGAGGAGTGAGAGAGTTTGGGAAACCTTTTCTGAATGACTGCTCAGACCTGTAACTCAAGTGAGGAGATCAGTGCTTTGTCCCAGGGTGTGGACATGGGGGGTATCCCAGTTCTTCCCCCCCCCCCCCCGTCACTACTTCCCATTCCTTCGATGGTTTCAAGTATACAACAGATGTTGATTGCCATCATCATGGCCTTGTGGTGATGGCACCCCTTTTTCAAGACCTTTTTCCTATACCTCCATCTAGAATTGGATTTTCTGAACAGCTCTCTTTCAGTAACTGCCTCTGTGTTTTCTATTCCAGCTGAATTTTCCCCAGGTATAGTTAGAATTAGTGTGACACATGCTACCACTCCCTCCATGCCCCTTGATGTTGACACATCCACAGGTTTGAAATGCTTAATCCTACTGCCAAAGATTTAGGGCAAAGATGATATTCTCTTGAGACATTGGAAATTCCCTTCTCACAGGCTCTCCCCTCTCCCAGGAACACCCCCCCCAATCCCAAATATTCCCTACAGACAGTCTGGAGCACTGATGAGTACTGTTCTCTAGAAAAAAGACATGCAAAGAGGAAAGAATATACAACTATATAGAAAATGGGGAAAAGATAAAGGAGGTTGTTTGGGTATTTACTCAGAGAGCCTAGGTATCTTATTGGTCCTGCAAATAATATCCTGATAAAATTAAACTGATAAAATTAAAAGTGATTCAGATCAGGAAGTCTTCCCCTTAGTCCCCAACTAATGAGGTCTCTGTAAATAAGAATCATTGATTAAGCTCAAGATATGGAGCTAAAAGATGCCTCCAATTAATTACCCACATGTTTTATATATATATATATATATATATATACATACAAATTTCATCACTTTCACATTTCATCATCTCCCACTTAACTTACCTACATAGCCTCTGAGAGATGCCAAGCTCCATGACACCCTAATCCACATGATGACATTACTACAGTGGGAAGCCCATATGTCCCAACCTATTATAAGGCTTTCCCAAGGGCTGACTTGAATGTTGTAAGGACCTAGGTGATCATATCCAGCATGCTTCTGGGTGTGAGGAAGAGGTGGTGCCTTGGGTCTGAGTTAAACCATATCTTTTCTTCTCTTTTTTAAAATTTTATTTTTTCTAATTATATGTTATGAAAGTTTTTCAACATTCATCCACTTGTATATTTAAAAGTTACATATTTTTCTACACCCTCTCTTCCTACCCCCTCCCCTCAATGGTGAACCATCTAGTAAAAATTGTACATATACATTTGTGTTTAACATGTTTATGTATTAGTCATTTTGTGTATGAGGAATTAGGACTAAGGGAAAAGAAAGAAAACCATGGGAAAGGAAGGAAAAACATGAAAAGTTTTTTAAAAAGTGAACACATTATCCATTCAGATTCTATGCTTTGTTTGTTTCTTGTTTTCTTCTGGATGAGGAAGGTATTATCCATTAATAGGTATCCCAGTGCTGGCTTAGATCTCTGAACTGCTGAGAGGTGCTGTATCCATCATAGTTGATCAACTCACATTGTTGGGGTTTTTGTTTGTTTGTTTTTGCAAGCCAATGAGGTTAAATTATTTGCTCAAGGTCACACAGCTAGGCAATTATTAAGTGTCTGAGGTTGAATATGAACTCAGGTCCTCTTGACATCAGGACAGGTTCTCTATCCACTGCATCACCTAGCTGCCCCTCACGGTGTTGTTAATGTGGACAGTATTCTCTTGGTTCTACTCTCTTCACTAAGTATCAGTTTGTGTAATTCTTTCCATGATTCTCTAAAGTCCTACCATTCATGATTTCTTATAGAGCAATAGTACTCCATAACATTCATATACCACAACTTGTTCAGTCATTCCTCAATTGAAGGGTATTACCTCAAATGTTCAAAAATATTTATAGCAATTCTTTACTACTACAAAAAGAGTTGCTATAAATATTTTTGAACATTTGGGACTTTTGCCATTTTTAAAAATTTGTTTTGGATAGAGAGGTCTAGTAATGATATTGCTGGGTCAAAGAGTATGATCAGTTTTATTGCTCTTTGAACATAATTCCACATTGCTTTCCAAAATGGAAACCATATCTTTTCAAGAAGTCTGAGTGTGGGAGTTTCCTCCAGTTTCTCTGGAAAGTTGTCTGCCTCCTCAAGGAGAAATCCTGTCAGTGTGGAGACAGGCAGTGGGTCAGAACTTGGATGGTCATCAATTGGGGACAAAAGAGATTCTGGACCTCACAGATGGTTATCTCAATTTCACAGATCTAGTTCCTCAGTTTTATTCCCTTGAATGCTATTAATAGTTATCCCAGAAGTGATCCAACTTTGGCACTCAATTCATGCAGATCTATAACCAAATTCTCATTTGTTCATTGACAGTAGAAGCTAATGATACAGAACCATGTTTGTATGGCCTGATAGGCATATTTCTCTAGCAAGAGTCCAAGAGGGAAACCAATATATGGTAGCTATTACTTAACCAATTACTCAACAAACATATATTAATTTTTTTTACCCCATGCCAGATACTATAATAATAAATATTAAGAAGGAAACAGTTTTTGCTCTCAGAACCATTATTCTATCAGAAGAGACAACATGTACATAAATGAGAAAATAAGGCCTATCTTGTGCCAGATATTGTGATATATATACATAAAAAATATTACCTCATTTTTAAGAGGCAGGCATTATTATCTCCATTTCACAATTGAGGAAACTGAGGCAGTTATACTTTAAGTAACTTATTTTATTTCCTTCCTTTCCCAAAGGTAGCTTCAGTAAGTAGACAGAGCTTCAGACAGAGCTCCTCTGGGCACCAGAAACCAGATCAAAGCCATTTATTGGGACTGAAATAACCATAAATACATTACCCTGGGGGTAATAAATGCAAAATGAAAACAAACAAAATATAAAGGCTGGGAGGATGCAAACTAGAAAATCCTTCCAGGAAATTTCACAATTGAGGCAAACAGAAGTTAAATTACTTTCCCAGGGTCATACAGTTAGTGAATATATGAGGTCACATTTGAACTCAGATATTCCTGACTTCAGTCTCGGTGTTCATATACATTGTACCACAACTGCCCTTAGTATGAGGCTAGGTGCCTCCATTTCCCTTGGAGGTATGGCTCACACCTTCCAATTGTACTGCTAACTACAGTCACTATTTCCACCTATGAATAACAGAATGTGATTTGAGGCTTGGAGTAGATTCCTACCTAAAGAGCCAGGATAGTGTAAAAAGCACTGAATTTGGAGTCAAAGAATCTAGGTTCAAAACCGAGACCCAGAGAGAGAAGTAATTTTCTTGTGGTCACACAGTTTCTAAGTACCAAAGCAGGGATTTGACTCCAGGCCATTTCACTACAAATTCAGTGTTCCCCTCACCCTCTCAATTGTATTGATGAAATAGATTCTTTTTTTTTTTTTCAGTTAGGGGAAATGGGAAAAAAAGGGTCCATAATAACTTTCTTCAAGTTTCTGATGGGTTCTTCTAGAAGATGGAAACTAGTTGTGAACCATCTTTGCTAAGGATAGAACAAGAAAACATACCTGCTTCAAAAGCAAGATGTATCTATCTGGGTTAGGCAACAGAAGAGAATTCCTTGAGAGCAGATGGAGAGAGAACTTACAGAAAAGACACACATCTGGTTGGTCTGGTTGAAGCAAGTCTCCACTAGATGATACGAGCAAGATGATATAGTGGCCAGGACACTGGTCAAGAAGACCAGGATTCAAATTCTGCTTTACTTGCTCAGAAAGTCACTTAACTTTCTCTGTGCCTCAGTTTCCTCATCTGAAAGTGGGTTGGATTCGGTGGCCTTTAAGTTTTCTTCCAGAACTAAGTCTGTGATCCTAAAATGTCATTTCTAAAGATGATTAGGAGATTTTCTGAAACACTTGACCCCATTTCCCAGACTGAAATTAATTGCTGCTTTTGTTTGGAATCTTTCTAGTTGGACCACTCATTACACTTTTTAAACAGTGAGGGGGAAAGTAGAAGATGTTCTGGAAATAAGGTTTTGCCCAAACTTCCTAAGTTCTCCTGGTTGTTTGGTTGTTTTTTCACTCACACAGACTGACTCTGTGTGACCCCATTTGTTGTTTTCTTTTTTTTTTTAAGTTTAATTTAGTATTTTATTTTTCCCAATTGTATGTAAAAACAATTTTCAACTGTCATTTTAAAATCTGAGTTCCAAATTCTCTCCCTTCCTTCCCACCCCTCTCATTGAGAAGACAAGCAATTTAATAAAGATTATACATATGGAATTATGCAAATCATATTTCCATATTGTTATGTTGTAAAAGAAAACATAGGATAAAAATGTAAAAAGTAGGAAAAGTATGTTTCATTCTATATTCAGACTCCATCAGTTTTTTGAGGATGAATAGCATTTTTCATTATAAGTCCTTCAGAGTTGTCTTAGATTGTTCTATTGCTGGGAATAGCTAAGTCATTCATATCTTATCTTCTTTCAGTATTGCTGTTGGTATGGTCTCTTGGTTCTGCTCATTTCACTTTGCATCAGTTCATTTAAGTCTTCATGTAGAATTTTCTTTTCTTTTTTTTTTTTTGCAAGGCAAATGGGGCTAAGTGGCTTGCCCAAGGCCACACAGCTAGGTAATTATTAAGTGTCTGAGGTCAGATTTGAACTCAGGTACTCCTGACTCCAGGGCCGGTGCTTTATCCACTGTGCCATCTAGCTGCCCCCATGTAGAGTTTTCTTGGCAAAGATACTAGAGTGGTTTGCTATTTCTTTCTTCAGTTTATTTTTAAGATGAGGAAACTGAGGCAAACAGGGTTAAGTGACTTGTCCCAAGTTACACAGCTAGTAAATATTTGAGGTCAGATTTGAACTTAGGAAGATGAGTCTTCCTGATTCCAGTCCCAGCCTTCTCTCTTCTGCACCACATACCTGCCTTTAAGCTCTGGTCCGTGCTCATGTTTTGCTGTTTCTAAAACCTGACCCTCACCTTTCTCTTTAACATGCTCAAATAAATCAGGGCAGATCTCTTTTAGCCTCAGTAACCCTGCCTCTAAACGGTGAAAAATCAAAGAGGTAATTGTATGATCCTGGCTCCTGTAACCCAGCTAGACTTCTCAAGAGGAGGATGAGGTCAGAATTTTATTGCTTTTTTGCTGAAGGGCACTTGAAATCTTTTAAGAGTAGAAATCACATTCCCTGGTGTACATTTATAAAGTGAAAAGAGGAACAGAGTAGATTTTTGAGCATAAAAAAAGTATCATTTTATAAAAAAGGACCAGCAAATATATTGTTTACTTTGGGCTGTAACTAGAGCATCTCAGTTAATTTTTTCCAGTGATCGTTGAAATGAGAGAGAGAGAGAGAGAGAGAGAGAGAGAGAGAGAGAGAGAGAGAGAGTCAGTTTTAGAGTTAAGTAATCTGCCTTTTCTAGAATTTTTCTGAAGTGAAAATCACACTTGCTCCCTACTCTTTAGTAATATTGGGTAATCTTAAGGATCAAGCTGTGCTTTGACCTGAGGAATTATTGAGAAAATATACTTCCCTCCCTTCCTTGCAGAAATGGGGAACTATGGATGTGAAGTATTACAGATACTGAAATTATGGACATAGAGTGATGCATATATTGTTAAACATGGCTCCTATGTTCATTGGTTTTGCTGAATGATTTTTTCTTTCTTTTTAAAAATTTGTGTTATAAGGGGTGGCTTTGTTTTAAAGAAAGTGGTGTAGGACAAAAGAGAAAAGGTCTAGAAATTCAAAAGTGGGCTGAGGGGTATCCTGGGCCAACATGTGCTAGCTGAAAAGTATATGAGAGGATTTAATTTTACCACATTCACTAAACTGTCTCCAATTGGCCCTGTCAAAGCTTTAGGAGGAAAAGCCCAATATTGGTGGTCTACTGATAAAAGTCCAGTATCTAGAGATATCAAAGACTGTGTGGGGAAGTTTCTGATATTAATGTCCTACCATAGATTCTTGATGGAGGTGGAATTATTTCACTAGCACCATCAACCTAAAGACAACCCAACCTTAGAGCAATGATTTCATTGGTATGGAGAACTCCTAGATGAGGGTGCTCCCTTCACCAATGCAAGTTGACACCTCCTCTTCAGTTTATAATCAAAGAATATTGGCCAAAATATTGAAAATTTAAATGACTATTTTGCCCAAGGTCATGTAGGCAGGTTTTCTGAAGAACTGTCTACAAAATTCCCCCCCCCCCCAAGTCTCTGCTTCCCTTCTGATCTTGGCTACATTTGTTTTATTTGTACAAAACCTTTTTAATTTGATGAACTTAAAATTATCCATTTTCCATCTAATTTTGTTATTCTCCTATCCATAAGTCTGATAAGTAATATATTTCATGTTCTTCTAATTTTCTTGTAATGTCTCTCTTTATATCTAGATCATGTATCCATTTTGACCTTAACTTATTGGTAAATGGCATAAGATATTGGTCTATACCCAGTTTCTATCATACATTCTGCTTTCCAGTTTTCCCAACAATTTTTATCAAATAATGAATTTTTATTCCCAAATTTTGTCTTATCAAATATAAGATTATTATACTTATTTACAACTGTAAATTATATTTCTACTTTGTTATATTGATCCACCTTTCTATTTCAAATAGTTTTGACAATTACTGCTTTACATATAGTTTAAGATTTGGTACTAAGCCCTGAAGCTAATTCTACACTAAGCCACACAATCCCTATAAATTCAATTATTGAATAAACTTTCATTAAATTATAATTGAGTGAGGGCAGCTAGGTGTCGAAGTGGATAGAGCAGTGGCCCTGGAGTCATGAGTACCTGAGTTCAAATCCGGCCTCAGACACTTGATAATTACTTAGCTGTGTGGGCTTGGGCAAGCCACTTAACCCCATTGCCTTGCAAAAACTAAAAAAAAGAAAATTATAATTGAGTGCAAAACAATTAAAGACTTTTGTCAAAAGTGCTCTCATCTAGTGAATGCAGTAAGATTTTATTCCCTGTTTATTTCAGAAATTCTGGTACCCCATCCACTCTCCCTGTAAGAACCAACTCTGTAGGACAGTGATTCTCAGATTTTCTGACTTCAGGATCTCTTGCCACTCTTAAAAGTTAGAGAGGAGAAACCCTCCAAGACTTTTGTTATGTGGATTTTATTTATTGATATTTACCATATTCTATAAATGAAAATGTCTTAGAATTCAATAAAATAGTTTTGACTTTATGTATCTCCAGGAAGGGGATTCCCTGGACCACATTTTGAGGACTATTCTTCTAGGTCAAGTTCTCTGGCCCTAAGACCTGCATAGCTAAAGATAATGGGCAGAAAAGGTGGGCTATGAGTAGTACAAGAAAGAATAGATTGCCAGAGGTCTAGAGTATGAGAAATTGTACTTTATAGGAAAATGGTACTAGCAGTCTGAGAAGGTATCTGAGAAACTAAAAAGAGCCAAAAGAAAGATGATTTGAAGTCATTTTGGAATTAAGGAGAGAAACTAGAAACTTGGGTGGGGCAGATTTCAGGATTTGAGAAAGCAGATGACAGGGGTCTGAGCCAGAGACCAAAGGGAAGAGGATGGGTGGATCCCATAGAGAACTGATGATGAAATATGGGAAGAAGAGCAAAGGGGAGGAGATCCTGGAGCTCTATATTCTGGTCAGAGGAAGTAATAGAAAGGAGTGGAATTTTGAGCAAAGGTTACATTTTGGTCATGTTGAGCTTATTAGTTCACTGTCATCTAGGTTCATTGACTCCTCCACTCACATAAACATCCACCTTCTTCCCTCCAGCAGAGGGTCCTATCCACTTCCCCCTGAGGAAGACCTTAGCTTTTAAAAGTCAAGGACCCTTCCTATATTAGAGCCATTACCAGTTGTCCTGATTTATATCTTGCCTTGGACCCAGATGACTCTGGAGGAGAGAGAGACTGAGACAGGTGACTTTGCACAGTCCCCCCTTCACTTAAATCCAATTCACTTGCATTCCATAATGTCACCTTCCTTATGTCATGGTCCTCTTTGAGAATGAGGACAATCAATGAACAACAAGAACACAGACAAGAAACACTGGGTTTAGAGTAGAGGAGTGGGTAAAGGAGCATAACTCATCCTTGGTAGACCACACCTATTTATAGGGTCGTTTCCGTATCTCCCACTTCCACCACAATTGGAACAAATTTGCTGTGTTAGCTTGGATTTGAACTTTGTTTTCATTGGAACATGGAGAATGTATTATTTATATGGGTCAACTTAGTGGTATAGTAGATAGAGTACTGGGCTTAAAATCAATGTTCAGATCCAGCCTCAAACAGTTAATAGCTGAGTGACCCTAGGCAAGTCACTTAACCCTATTTGTCTGTTACCTTATCTGTAAAATGAGCTGGAGAATTAAATGGCAAACCACTCCGATATCTTTGTCAGGAAAACCCAAATGGGGTCAAAAAGAGTCAGGCAGTTGTGTTCTATTGTTTGGAAGATGCTGTTCTTTGTTGATGTTTTTTTAAAATAAGAACATCGGTGAAAAATTTTTGAAAAAAATACATACTGCAGAGATCAGAAGGAAGTTCAGGAGAAACAGACAAACAGGGGCAATTCTATTACTACTAGTAAATTAACTCTATTACTACTATAATTCTATTATTGGTGTTAAATTTAATATATATTTAAAAATGCCCAAACTGACTTGAACACTGGCTATTGCCATGTTCTCTGGGTTCAAAATACTAGTCAGAGTCTTAAAAGTAGGATATATGGGATAAAGAGAAATTAATCAAATCAGGACATGGCTTAAGCTATAAGTACTCATGAGAAGTATATAATCATTGTTAATTCCTTCAGAATTTCAAGTACCTCCAGCAGAAAATGACAAAAAAAAAATTAGGTATAGTCTGTTTATTTGAAAAAGAATGAGGATTGTCAGAGGTGATACTTTATAGGGGAAATAATCAAGAACAATAACAACATAATGTAATAAGAAGAAAATGCCCTAGTTATAAGAACAGTTTCCTCAGGACTTTGGGAAGTAGATAATCTGAGTAGGATTATTCCTATTTAGAGATAAAGAAATTGAATCAATAAAATATAAGCTTCTTGAGGGCAGGGACTTGGTGGGGAAAGGGTGGTTGTCATTATATCCTGTGTACCCTAGCACAGTACCTTACATATCAAAAGGTACTTGAGAAATGTTTATTGACTTGAAGAGGTAATAATAATAATAATACTGATAATAAAAAACATTGCTAACATTTATGTAATGCTTTAAGTTTGCATGACACTTTATGTATATTATTTCATTTGATCCACACAATAGCCCTATACTATACATATAATCTTTAACACTACTATAAGTAGGTGCTATCATCAATCCCAAAGATGTTGCATTATTCAGAGAAACTCACCTGTCCCATGTCTATGCCCCAAAACTAGTTCTAGCTTTCTTAATATCGCGCTTGATCTTTCCTCTTTCTTCAGGACCAGTCGTCTCCCTGTCATCTGCTCTCAGTGAGGATCATTAGGATGAAAAATGTCCGTCAAGCTGATGTGTGTGAGTATCCCTCAAGAGAATCTTACCTCTCAGAAAGGTCCAGATGATCAGACCTGGCCTAGATTGGGCCTGACTAGAGAAAGGGTTAGGAATGCTTACATAGGTTCCTGGTTTATTCTCCATTCCCCCAAAAACTCCCCCCCCCCCAAACTAAACCAAAACAAAACAAAACAAAACAAAGGGAATCCCTGCCTCCAAAGTTCCTGTTTTAAATTCATATGTTATTAGGGCTGAAAGGGGTCTTAGAGATCACAGTCCAACCCCTCCACCTTACAAATTTCCAAGTAGGCAAGTAGCAGCACTGGGATATGTACACAGATTTCTTAGACTAAGACTAAGACTCTTCCATTACACCACATAGTCTCTGAGCTCCCTGGCTTCCAATGCCATTTCCTGTTTTCTGTCACTTGAACCTACACCTATATTTTCCTCCTATTCAAGATTTTGAGCTTCTCAGAAAACTGAGGCCTAAAACATTCCCATTTTGCAGTTTTCAGGAAGGAAGGTGAAGACTCTAGGTAGTACCACTCAGAAAAATCTTTAGGGTTCCAAGAATTCAGATCCCACTCTCCAGGGTCAGTCAACTAGCATTTATTATTTATTTAATTGCTTATGGAAGCTATCACAGCTAGCAAGTATCTGAGGTTGGATTTGAACTCAGATCCTCCTAACTTTAAGGCTGGTGTTCCATCCACTGTGCCACTTAGCTGGCCCTCAACTAGCATTTATTGAGGTTAGTCTCTACCAGGTTCTGTGTTAAATGCTTGTTATACAAAAAAGGCAAAAAAAAAATCCAGCTCTTACTCTAAAGGATCTAACAATCTAATGGAGACAGCTTGAAAACAACCAGGGAGAAATTATATACATATATATATATATATATATATATATATATATATATATATGTATATACACATATACATTATATATATACACACATATACATATACATAGAAATATACAAATCCACAAAGTATGTCAACATAAAGATGTAAATATAGAGCTATCCATATAAAGCTATATAATTAAATACACACAATAAATTGGGAGTAATCTGAAAGGGAAGACACTAAAAACTAAAGATGAGGAGGAGGTTAGCTAGGGAAGCTAAGTAGCAAGATGAAGAGATATTGGATTTCAGGCATGGGGGATGCCCAGTAAAAATGCCTGGGAGATGGAATGTCTAATCTAAGGAGTACAAGGTGGACAATGAACTGGAGTTGAGAGTGTGTTTAGAGGGAAAAGGTGAAAGAACATTGGAAAGGTGTGTTTTGGGGGTCAAGGGAAGGGACAGGTCTGGTTATGAAGAGCTTTGAATGCCAAAAAGAGGATTTTATATTTGATCATAGTGATAAGGAGTCGCTGGAATTTATTGAATAAATGATTTGGTCAGACTTGAGACTTAGGAAGATTATTTTGACAGTTGATTGGTGAATGAATTAGAGTAGGGAGAGATTGAGGCAGGGAGACTTACCAGGTTATAGTCATGGTCATGAGGTGAAGAGATTTGTACCAGAGTAGTGACCATGTCTGAAGAGAAAAGGGGATGTTCAAGAATAATGCTGTAAAGGTAGAAATGTCTGTACTTGACCACTGATTGTACATAGAAGCTAAAAGAATCCAGGATGGAAACATACATTGTACCTTCAGTATTAAATAAGTTTTCTTCTGCCACTGTGAATAGAATTTATCAGGAGAGAAAGAACACTGAGATGTTGATCTCTGTCCTAATGGAATAAATTTATAGTCATTACATTCTTGGGAATCTCATATTCATTTTCTTTGGAAAGAAAGAGCCCCTTGCTAATGGCTGCTATGTTAAGAGATCATAGGTCTCAGGGCTATCTCTTTTTTGTTGGGGGGAGGGGGAAGATGACTTTAAAGATAATGTGGAGGTATCTGTGATAGAAGAAGAGGAGGGCCATCTTCTGCCTTCATCCCCTGCCTCCACTTATCCTTCTGTTTCATTAAGACATCTTAAGAGGATAAACGTCTTGATTTTACATCCCTTATTTTGACCTCATTACCTCCTGTTCTGAAGAGGCAATTCCTTGTGTCAATGCCCCATGGGGGGGAATGTGGATGTCACTATTTACAGGTGATCATGTAAATCTGACCCTAGGTCAGCAGTTGCTCCCCATAGGCACCCAATTGTCCCAATCTTTGTATCCTTTACTAAGTAAAAATAAGATCTTCTATATTGTTAACAAATACTCATTAAAAATGACTGTGTCCATCACTATGATAAAATGCTGACTTTAGAATAAGAAAGTCCGGGATTAAAATCTAACCTATGACACTTTCTAGCTGTGTGACCCTGGGCAAGTCACTTACCTGTTCAAAATTGTTTTTTTTTCCAATCTGTAAAATGGTGGGATAGGACTAGATGACCTGTGATCTTAAGATCCTAGAGGAGGAGACATTATTCTGTGATCCAGTGACATTGCTTTTTTTACAGTTCCTTGAGCAAAGCACTCCATATTTTCACTTGTTACCTGAAACTCCATTCCTCTCATCTTACTTCTTAAATTCCCTGGCTTCCTTCAAGTCCCAGCTAACATTTCATTTTCTTCAAGAAACCTTTCTAGATCTCACTTAGACTAGTTCCTTTCCTTTCTTATTTAATTCCACATTATCTTGAGTATATCTTTCTTGTACATGTTCTTTGGATGTTTACACGTAGTTTTTTTCCCATGATTTCCCCATTTGATTATGAGGTCCTTGAGATAGTATCTGTTTTATAGAATTCTTTGTATCCCCAGGGTTTAGAATAGTGCTTAGCATGTAGTAGGTTTTTAATAAATACAGCTGCTGACTTATTTGAGTGACTTAAGTTCAAGTAACAATTAGAGAAGAGTAGAACAACTATAAACAATGGAAAATGAGAGAATTCACATCAGATTTCATACATCAAATTATAAGTGCTCTAGGAATTTCAACCATAGGAAAGCTACTGTTCAATTTCCAATGTGAGCATTTACAACTCAGAAATCAGCAATCACTACTGACTGGGACATGATTGGTTGTGGAGAAAATATAAGTGTTGCAGATTAAACTCAAAAATGTGTCAAGGGTCTATTTTTCTTCCTAGAGAGTCAGAGTTTAAACATTAACTAGAACCTCTTTACTGTCAGGAAAGACAGAGAATTCAAGCCAGGGCTTGAGGTGTGGGTAGAATTTGGATTAATGGAGACAAGCAGGGAAGGGCATTCTTGGGAAGGATGTGTAATAAGCAAACTAGGTAGGCAGGAATGCTCTTGTCATATATAAAGATCAGCAAGAAATAAAAGAAGATATGCTAGGGAGTTGTGAAAAAAGACTGAACACTGTGAAGGGTATAAGGTAGAGATAAGATTATTGGAAAACCTCAAAGGCCAACATGGAGAGTTTGATCATGTAGGCAACAGGGACTCACTCTAATTTCATGTATAGGAGGGATGAGTTGATAAAAATAAGGTTTGAAAGTAGTTTGATCAAAGCCTTCAGAATAAATTGAAGGAAGAAACCAGAGGTAGGGAAAACAGCTCAAAAGCTAATAGAGTAATTCAGACAAGAGATGATGAGGGAGAAAGAATAGAGATGGGAGAAACGTGGTTAAAAAAATCCATACAACAACAAATACAATGTGTCTCTGAGCTCATCCTGAGGGTGAGGCTGCCTGAACTAGTGTCAAATAAAGCTGCTATGTGCAAATTACAGGTTTAATTCATCTTTTGGAGGAGAGAGACAAGAAAGGAATAGTGTTTCAGGGTAGCTTGTGGTTAGAAATATTAATTAGACACTGGTTTGTAGAACTGCCCTGTCCACTAAGCAGTTAATATTAAGTAATGAGGCAATAATTAATATGAGTAATGTTGAAGTTATACATATTTATGTTGGAAAGAAGAAAGAAAATCAATGATAGCTCATTAATTAATAAACATTTATTAAATGCCCATTACAGATCAGGCACTGATCAAGGTCTTCACCCTTTCCTCACTCAGATTCTGCAATCTCATTACTCTTCGGGTGGCATGATCATGGATTTATAGTAGGGAGTGATTTTAGAAGTAGTCTAACTCTCTTGTTCTATAGACTAGAAAAATGATATTCAAAGAGATAGATGGACTGGTCCAAAGTCACATAATTAATAAGTGGCAGAGACAAGATATGAAAGCATGTTCCTTTGGATTCATCTCCATTCTTTCCATTGCATCAATCTGCGTCCTGAATCTTTTTCACCTGGTGATAGTCTATGAGCTGGATTATCTTCCTTCATTCAAATACACTTGTAACAGAGCCTTTTATTCACTGAGAAATCTGCCTTTTGGTACCTCCCTTCCTAGAGTTGGGAAGGAGACAGTGATGCTCAAAAAGACTGAAATGCTAACTTGCATCATCAAGTGCCTAAGGGACAGCTAGGTGGCACAGTGGATAGAGTGGATAGATCTGAGTTCAAATCCAACCTCAAACAATAGTCAGCTGTATGACCTTGGGCAAGTCACTTAACTCCATTGTCTTGCAAAAAAAATCATCAAGTACCTGGGATATCATTTGTTGTGAAAGTTCTGAGAATAGAAAACTCTCTACAAGGAGGTAGAGAGCATTACCTTTCCAGAATAACCTGAGGTTCAGAGCTCAGGTAAGTTAAGTGACTTGCCAGGGGTAACACAACTAGTTAATGTCAGAGGTAGAATTTGAATGCAGGTCTAGCACTATCCCTCTATACAGAGGCTCCTTTTCTGTGAAGTGCTAACATGCTAAACTAGTGGTATCAAAATCATATAGGAAACAGATCCCTTTGAAGCATACTGACTCAGAAAACCACAAATTGACATCATCTATATTGCATTATATTTACCTAGCTGTGTGGCCTTGGGGCCACTTAATCCCATTTGCCTTGCAAAAAAAAAACCTAAAAAAAAGAAAAAAGAAAAAAGAAGCATTGTATTGTTATTTATTTTGCTAAGCATTTCTCAATTATATTTTTATCTGATGCAGATCGCACTCAGGAGTTTTGAGTGGTACAAGTCTGACACCTCTCTGTTCTAAACCTGCAGGTGTCATAGTTAAAGAATGTAACCACTTCTTACACTCTAAGAAATTATTGAGGATCCCAATAACTTTTGTTTATTTGAGTTGTAAATATTGAAATTTAGCATATTAAATATTAATTAGATATCAAATTAGATATTAAAACTGATAAAATTTTAAAATATTTATTAATCCTTTAAAATAACATAATACATTGCATATTAACATAAATAACTTTTTAGTGAAAAATAGTTATATTTTCTCTAACAAAAATCTAGTGAGAAGAGTTGGTTTATATATTTTTTGCAAATTTCTTTAATGTTTGCCTTAATAGAAGACAGCTAGATTCTCATACCTGCTTTGTCATTCAGTCTATTGTGATTTGCTATTTTGGTTGATGAAAATGAAAAAAATCCAATCTCATAGATTTTGTGCAGTTGGAAAAAGAAAGAAGCATTTTAATAGGCAAATACTATTTTTTGTATTATTATGAAACTGTTAAGGGAGTTCCCCTGGTACAGAGTTTAGAGTGCTGGGCCTGGGGTCTGGAAGACTCATTTTTTTTTTTAGTTCAAATCTGGTCTCAGATATTTATTAAATGTGTCACTTAACCCTGTTTATCTCAGTTTCTTCATCTGTAAAATTAGTTGAAGAAAAAAATGGCAAACTATTTCAATACCTTTGTCAAGAAAACCTCAAATGGGGTCACAGAGAGTTAGACACAACTAAAACAACTGAACACTCTATAAAAAAAAAAAAACCTTCACAGGGAGACACTTTGGCTGACACATGCTCATCTATGACATGGAACAAACTACAAGATGTAACTAATGACATTTTCATCAGGAGTGACCTGAGAAAAAAAATGAATTTTCAGAGCATCTCAAGAAAAATAATGTAGAAATATCACATAGTATTCACTTTTAAGTGTGTATGGAAAGAGAAGAAAGTCAGTCCTAATAAGATTTAAAGCAGGTGTGCTTACCTTGTCTTGTGTCATGGACCCCTTTGTCAATTTGGTAACTCTATGAATCCCACACTTTTGGCAAATTGGTGAAGTTCTTGGATCCCTTATTTTAAATAATTGAAGTAAAGGTTAAATTTTGGTTTGACATTAGAGAAAGTAAAGATAGATTTTTTCCCCCATCCAAGTACATAAGCATTCCCTGTAGCTTTTCATGGGTCCTTGAAATTCAGCTTAAAAGCGGTTAGTTTGGAGCAGCAATTCTCAAAGTATTGACTACATCCTCCTGGGAGTCCCTGAGTCCCATTCAGAGGATCCTCAAGCTCAAAACTATTTTCATAGTGGTTGCTGCTGTTTGATCATTTCAGTCATGTTTCTCTCTTTGTAACCCGGCTCACACAACTTCTAAGTATCTGAGACCACTTTTGAACTAAGGAAGATGAGTTTTCTTGACTCTAGGTTCAGAGCCCTCTCTACTACTCCACCCAGCTGCCCTTATAAAACTTCTGATCTACAAACACTTATTAAACCCCATTATATACCTGAACTCTGTTCTCAGCTAGTGATGACAAAGACAATAAATAGTTTTTACCTTCAAGAAGCTCACAATCTGTTCAGAAGAGACAGCATGGACATATATACAAAATAGATTCAAGATCAGGAAAGTTTTACAAGATACAAGATAGTTGTATGCAAAAATGGACACAAGATGCAAGATAGTTATATACAAAATAACTATGATCATTAGTAGTTCATTGTCATAGTGACTAGAATGGGTCTCTAGCCAGGAAGACCTGAGTTCAAATCTACCCTCAGACACATACTAGCTGCATTATACTGGGTGAGTCGCTTAACTTCTGTCTGCTTTAGAATCTTCAACTGTAAGATGAGGATTGTAATAGCACCTATATTCCAAGGTTGCTGAAAAGATCAAATGAGATAATATTTGTAAAGCATATTTTAGTATATTATTTAGCATAGTGCCTGATATGTAAAAAGGTGCTTAATAAGTGTTTGTTCCCTTCCTGTTTTCCAGGGAGGTGAAAAATAACACTACCTGGAGCAGGAAGTGAGAAGGTAGGGGCAGGGTGGAGAAACAGAAAAGACTTCAGGTAGAAGGTGGAATCTGAGTTGAGCAATGAAGGATCCAAGGAATTCTCAGATGTAGGAGATAAGGAAAGCATGTATTCCAAGCAATAGTGATGACCAAGTGCAAAAACATGGAGATGGGAGATTGCTTGCGTATGAGATACAGTGAGAAGGTCATTTTGATAGAACCATAGGTTGTGATGGACTTTAAAATGAAGTGTGGATGATCTTGAGGACACCTCCTGGAGACCAAATGAAATCACCATGCCCAGAACTGGGTCAGTCCCGGCAGCCACCTGGCAACTTGTTTGACTTCTTCCTGGGAAACTCCATCCTTGAGTCAAGTGTAGAAGGAGTAGTCTCTCCCTTTAACTGTAATCTACAATTGCTGAATCACTCCCTACCACCCATTTCCAGGAAAGAAAGGCCATTTGGTGACCTAGCCTTCAGATAGCTACCCTATAAGAAAAAGGATTTGCTAACTAGCAAACTAGCAAACTCCTTTCAAGTTGAAGTCAGTTCTTCCTATTTGAAATGCCATTGCCATCTTCCATCAAATTCTTCATTATTATCAATATCTATTCACAGTTGGTAGGAGTCTCAGAGGTCATCTAATCCAATTCATAAATTTTTTAAATTCAAAGGAATTTAAGCCAAGAGAGGTAAAGTGATGTCCTTGTCCAAAGTCACAGAGATGTCAAGTAACAGAATGACTATTTGAACCCTAGTCTTCTAATTATAGACATGTTACTCTTTCCACAAAAAGGCAAAGGAAGTCATTCATTCTAATCTATACCTAAACAAGAATATACTATACACTAATAGTATATTATATACTTATGTTATATGATGTATTATATACTTACAGCATATTATAATTCTCTTATATTATAATATTTTGCATCCCCAAAACTTAGTACAGTACCTAATAGATGTTGTTCAGTTGTGTCCAATGAAGAGTGACCCCACTTAGGGTTTTCTTGCCAGAGATACTAGAGTGGTTTGCCATTTCTTTCTTCAGCTCATTTTACAGATGAGGAAACCAAGGCAAACAGGATTAAGACTTTCCCCAAATCATACATGCAATAAGTGTCTGAGGCCAGATTTGAACTCGAATCTTCCTGAGAACAACCCACTATGTCATCTAACTGCTCTCCTAGCATATAGTAAAAGCTTAATAAATGGTTATTGACTGACAGGACTATTACCATTGACTTAACTGTCCCTTCTCTTGTGATCAAGGCCTTTACAACAGGCTTTTCTCCAAGCAAAGTTCATGCTCTACACTGAAGATGATGCTAGACTCTTGGGTCTCTTACTCTCTTCTTCTTAGACCCAATTATTTCTTCAAACTTGTGTTGCTATTTCTGTCAATGAGGCTGCAATTCCTGACTCTTATCAATTCCTACTGAGGGGCTCTGAGCTTAATATGGGAGGGTGACAAAGGGATGCTGGTGATTGGATCTATGATTTAATTCATGTGGAGTTATCCCAAAGATGAAGTTCCCTCTACTAATATACATCAGACACTCTTCTGAAACTTACAGTCTCTGAGAATTCCCAAGACACTTATTAGTCAAATGATTTGTCTAAGGTCACATAACCAACTAGAACCTGACAGGAATCCCCAAATCTGAGGTCAATTCTCTACCCTTTAGACCACATTACCCCTTTTGCAACTCCTATAGATGATATTCTTTGTGTTGATCCAAATATTGCTGAGGACTGGGAATTAGCATTTGTATATATATATATATATATGATCAATTCAACAAACAATGATTGCTTATTATGTCCAAGACATTAGACTAGGTGCTGAAGATATAAAAATAAAGGCTTAAATTTGAAAGGCCTAAACTTTATAAGGAGGGTCAGATGCCAGAAGAATATCAATTAGTGATTATGAGGTATATGCAAAGTAATATCAGGGAGAGAGTTTTATCAGTTGGGGAGATGAGGAAAGGCCTAATGTAGGTGGCTGTGCTTTGAAGGAAGAAGGAACATCATAGAATCCTTCAAACTGAACGACTGATATGTTGTAGATTCTACTTTCTCTATTCTGTTCCAATTCAGAAATCTGTTAACATTTCTCAAAACCCACTCTCTATGGTACTAATCAAATCCATCCTTTCCACCCTGATCTGAGCATTCAGTCCTATAGAGAGAGATTTTGTAATTTCTGAAATATCATAATTTAAGAACTTTTCCCTCCCTACAGAAATGCTCATGATGAGGTTAGCATTGAGTCCCCCCCACACACACAACAACAACTTCAGGGAGTTTTCCAGAACCTTCTGTATTAGACTAACTCCATCTAGGAATGAATATTTTTCAGTACCATGTTCATCCATTGTCTTGAATTAACATGTTGGTGTTCTGCTATTCCAACACTGGATTCCAATGGAGCAGAATAATTTAGAGATAAATGAGACAAGAAATGTGGGTTAGATTGATTGCATCTGATTAGGCCCATCTAATTTAATTATGCAAACAGTAATAGTATTCCTATTTAAGGAAAACAACTGCCCGGTTAGAATGATGACACTGAATTCCATCAATGACAGATTCGTTAGGTATTTTCCCTGCTTCTATTGTTGCTTCCATTGCTGAAGCATGGTGAGTTGTTCTAATGGTTACTGGGGCCATCAGCCTCTTTGGAATTAAGTGAATATTGTGCCTCAGTATCATGGGTTGCATATATTCTTTACTAGTAATTCAGATTTAAAACTGATTATCAAGTATAGTCAACTCTCAACACTGTGAGGTAGAAAAAAATCTGTTTTTAAAGTGTTCAATCTCCTTTACCTTTCCCCTTTCCCCACCTCAACAGTCTCCTTTTTCTCTCCCTCCCAAATATCCTACTTCTAAGCACAAGAAATTAGTTCTAAGTAAAGAATCCTTGCCATTATTCCAAGTCCCTTTCCACCTCTAAAATTCTGTGTCCTAATTGTCAATGTTTTAGGTCCCTTTCCATCTCTAATGTTCTAATCCCTTCTACCTCTAACAAACTGTGTCCTAATTTTCTGTGATCTAAGGTCCCTTCTAATGTTCTAAGTCACTAACAATTGTGTCAACTGTCTATGTTCTAAGACACCTCTAACTCTAAAATATTGTGCTCTAATCTATATTTTAAAGTCTCTAAAATGCTATGGGATCATGTATTGACTGATATATTTTAATATTTGCTCCTTCAAAAGTATTTGCATCTTTATCAGGGATCAAAGACTTAAATAGAAGTAAGTAAGCTATATTGGGGGCATTTCAGGTCAATGGATAAAGGTATTTTGTGAGCTGCCTTTCTCGAGCTACACACATGCTAGAACTCATTTAGTACTTACTCATTGTCTCCATGACTTGATGCAAAACATTTTATACAAAAAAAGCATTATATGATATGTATGCCAAGGGGGCTTCTAGCCTAAAGGAGATAATTCTAAAGTTGGACCCAATGTAAAGGGAATAGCCACCCATCACTCAGGGGAAGGAGGAGGTTTGGGTGAAGATGGAAAAGAGTCTCTGTTCAGTGAATCTCTCTGAACATGGTTCTAAAACTGGTGTTAGTTTAGCCTGGAATTTTAAATAAATATTTGATTTGATTTCCTAACTACAAACAATGGTAGTTTTTACCAATCAAGGCTTTGAGTTTTACGGTTTTTCTCCCTCCCTCCTTTCCTAACCCCCTGCTCCCAACAAAAGACAATCTGATATAGACTTTACATTTATATCCATGCTAAACATAGATTGAAACTGAATGTGTTGTGAGAGAAGAATCAAATCCAGATGGAAAAAAGAAAACATTAGAGATAACAAAATTACATAATACATAAGACAATTTTTCAGAATTGAAGATAATAAGCTTTGGTTTTTATTTAAATACCACGGTTCCTTCTCTGGATATGAATATTTTCCATCACAAATCCCTTAAAATTGTCTTTAATTACTGACCTGATTATTGTATGAACAAGTCTATCATGGTTAATGTTGTTGGTGTGTATAATGCACTTCTGGTTCTGCTCATTTCACTCAGCATCAATTCATGCCAGTCTTTTTGTAGTCTGGAATTTTAGAGGGGATACCATCCTAGTTTTGATTCAAGTATTTTTACAGCTTTTCTTCTGAATGTTTGGTCATAACCCAGTAAAAAGCACAGCTATTATAGAGAAGTCAAGGATTACGAGATCTAGGGATATACCTCAGAGCTCACCAATAACAGACAATTGGGTTAATATTAGCTCAGGGACAAGTTTTAGTCTTACTCAACCCCTTCCAGAGACGACTCAATAGAACTGGACCAAGATAGAGTAGTGAAATTTGTCTTCAATTCCTCTCAGCCTTTTTGGTGGCTCCTACTGATGTTCTGGGCTAGGAATCACCCGGGGCGGCGGGGGGAATGCAAAAAGAGGCAAAAGATAGCCCCTGACCTTAAGGAGCCTACAGTCTAATGGAGGAGGACAACATACAAAGTAAACTATATGAAGGACAAATAGGAAATAATTAACAAAGGGAACGCACAAGAATTAAGAAGGGTGGGGAAGACTTTCTCTAGTTGGGACTTAAAGAAAGTCAAGTAAGTCAGTAGTCAGAGAGGAGGAGGGAGAGTATTATAGGGTTGAAGGACAGCCTGGAGAAAAAATGTCAGGAGCCAGGAAATAGAGTGTCTTATTCATGGAACAGCCAGGAGTCAAGCAAACTAGCTGTGTGACCTAGGGTTAAGCCCTCAGCTGTTACATTTATAAAATGAGGATAATAATAATGCCTACCTCCCAAGGTTATTATGAGGGGCAATTGTGATTGTGATAATGAAGTGCTTTATAAGCCTTGAGAGCTTTACAATCCCTTGAGGGGCTATATAAATGGTAGTTGTTGTTATTATTATTATTATTATACTTTTCAGTCTTGAGTACCAGAAAGGCTATTTTCTCATCCAAATTCCATTTTGCTTCCATTTCTAGTCTAGATTCCCCCCCCAAAAAAAAATTCCTTCAGTCATTAAAGGAAATAAAGTCTCATTGGTCTAGATGCAGAGGTCTTAACTTTAAATTCAGGCCTAATTGCACATTGCCCTTCTAAAATACACAAAAATTTATCCCAGATTTTGAATACTTATTTTGCCAAAGAATCAAGGGCATTTTACCAGTGAGTCAAGTGGAAACTATATCTTGGAGGTAATGATGGGATAATAAAGTCGAGATTCATGTTCAGGAAATTCCCTAAACATGTCAAAAGTCAGACAAAAATATTTATTTATGCAGAGTGTAAGAGATACAAAGAAAGAAAAAACAAATACCTGCCTTCAAGGAGCTTCCATTCCAAAGGAAGACAACTTGTGAAGCGCATTTAAGTCCTAGAAGTTTGTCAAGCAGATCTGCAGCTGTGCTGGGATGTCCTTCTACATAAGCAATTTTACTCATTTAGGGGGTGTGAGGGAGGTCACAGTCAAAGGACCACTTGTCTTGAACCACTCTAATTTGAATTCCCTTCTCTGGACCCTCTCCATCTCTTTCTCCCTCCCCTCCCTGTCTTCCTTTGACAGTGAGTATGACAGACTGTTTTGTAAGTCTCTGGCTCCCAACTGCCTCTCATGAGAAGCCAAGAACAAGGACTATTTCCAACTGCCACAATCCAGAATGGAATGAAACCTTCAGTTTCCAGATCCAGTGCCAGGTTAAGGTAAGGTCCAGGAGATCCCGGCTGTTTAACCAGTCCTTCTACAACTTTTGGGTTTCCTTGTTCACTTATTTTTCTCTCTTTTTGACCCTATTTGGAGTTTTCTAGGCAAAGATAATGGAGCAGCTTGCTATTTCATTTTCCAGCTTATTTTATAGGTGAGAAAACTGAGGCAAACAGGGTTAAGTGACTTGCCCAAGGTCCCACAGCTAGAAAGTGTCTGAGGCTGGATTTGAACTCAGGTCTTCCTGACTTCATGTCCTACCTCAGTTCCCTAGTCAGAGGATTTGGATTTAAATCTTAGCTCTCTTACTACCAATGTGATTTTTTGCAAATAACTTATCCTCTCTGGGCCTCAATTTCCTTATCTATAACATAAAGGGGTTAGATGGTCTTGTATAATGAAAAGAGTGTTGAACTAAATCAGGAAGACTTCACTTCAAATCCTGCCTTAGACACATAGTAGTTATAAGTGACCCTGGACAAGTAACATAATCTCTCTCTAGTCTTGTAAAATGACTTATAGGTTCCTTTCCAGCTGCAAACCTACTTTGACATGACAGTGATAGATGAGAGTGGACTAGGCAGACAAAATGTTTCTCTGAGGTGGAAATAGATAGAATAAGGGAATTATCTTTTTTTTTGTACTATGAATCTATAGATAGTCTGTTTCTAACACAAGGACTAAAGTATAGAGCAGGATTTCTTAACCTAAGATCCATGTACTCTCAAGGAGTCCAAGGATAGAATAAAGAGGGGTCCATAAATTTAAATGGGCAAAAAAAATCATCTTCATTTTCACTAACTTTAGTTTCCTTTGTAATTCCATATATTTTATTTTATTAAATTTTATTTAAAAACATTATGATGAAGAGGGTTTCATAGGACTATCAGTGGGACATAATACAAAAATGATTAAGAACCCCTGCTATAGATTGATGTAACCAATCTTTTATCTCAAAGACTATGGGAAAATCAGATTCTTCTAGCAGTTACCAAATCATCCAGAGATGAAAAATTGTAACATGTTGCCTCATTGTCATCACTTTTTTTTGCAAGGTAATCAGGTTAAGAAACTTGCCTAAGGTCAGACAGCAAGGTAATTATTAAGTGTCTGAGGCCAAATTTATAATTGCAATAAATATTTTAGTTAAACTAATAAGCATTCTAAAGCTTCAATTTTAATTTCTAATGCAATATTGATAGATATCACTCATATAAACAATATCAGAAAAAAGAATTGAATAAGTCATAAATGAGATCCTGGAAATGAGTATGTGAATTTTATTAAGCATTTAAAAAAATTAGTTCCAAATTACCTAAATTGTTTGAAAAAGTGGCAAAAGAAAAGGACATACTAAATTTCTACTATGAAATAATCATGGCCTTGATAGCAAAACCAACAAGAGTCAAAGCAGAAAAAGAAAAGTATAGATTAATGGTTCTCAAACTGGAAAGTTTGAAAGTCTATGAGAATCTTTTTTCAGAGTCTGTGACATCAAAACTATTTTCATAATATAATCTATTTGTTTGTTAAAATACTTCTCCCTTTTCCAACTTTATATCTGTGTAACATCAGATTTTTTTCATGTAATTCAACCAAAACAATATGTTGCAACAGATTACATACAGTGGCTGATATAATAATCTAGCTGTCTTTTATTAACCCAGACATTAGCAAAAATATGTAAACCAAAGCCAGTCTTCTCACTAATTGTTTGTTTTGGAAAATAGTTATTTTTCATTAAAAATATTTTTGGGGGGTGGCTAGGTGGTGCAGTGGATAGAGCACTGGCCCTGAAGTCAGGAGTACCTGAGTTCAGATCTGGCTTCAGACACTTAATAATTACCTAGCTGTGTGGCCTTGGGCAAGCCACTTAACCCCATTGTCTTGCAAAAATTAAAAAAAAAAATATATATATATATACACACATATATTTTGTGCTAACATGTAATATGTTTATTATTATTTTTAAGGTGTTATTAAATATTTTTAAAGTATCAGTTTTAGAATTTAATATAGTAAATAATGACAGATATGACCTACATAAATAAAAATTCTTCAGGATTCACAATAATTTTAAAAGTTTAAAGGTATCCTGAAAATGAAACTTTTAATAATCATTGCTATAGACCAATATCTTTAACAATAACAATTGTTGCAAAATAACAATTGTTGCAAAAATTTATATAAAATATTAATAAAATGACAACAATAACATAAAAAGATACACTATGATCAGACTAGATTTATACTACGAATGTTGATTTGACCCTATATTAACAAAATTATCAAAATAATGGATTGTTTAATACAAGGACTATAAATCATATGAGTATATCCATAGAAACGGAAAAAAAACTTTTGAGAAGACATAATTATTCCTATTTTTAAAAATACTAGAAAACATAGTACTGGGGCACCTAAATGGATAAGATAGCGCATTGGACCTGAAGTCAGAAAGACCTAAATTTACATCCAGCTTTAGAAACTTATTAAATGTGTGACCTTGGGTAAGTCACTTGACCCCAATTGTCTTGCCCCCCCAAAAAAGAAAATTATGAATAAATTAACATTTCCTTTGATATGATTAGTAATATTTATGTAAAAGCAAGAGAGGGCTTTCTAATAAGACCAAGAATAAAGCAAGGTTGTTTATTATTATTATTTGATATCGTGCTGGAAATAATGGCCATGGCTATTGGACAAGGGAATGAAATTGAGAGAATAAGGATGGCAAAGCATAAACAAAATTATTGCTTTTTGCAGAAGATACAGTTTACTTAGAGATTCTAGAGAGTCAACTAAAATTCAATTTTAAATAATAATTTAAGTTGCAGATATAAAATAAATCCATATAAATTATCAGCATTTCTTTATATTTTATATAATATCAAACCTAGCTAGAAGCTAAAGAAAGAGAAATTTCATTTAAAATCACTACAGGATGTATAATACTTGATAGATGATAGGGATGATATGAATATAGTTATAAAATACTCTTTATACAAATACAGACAAATAATTGAAAATATATTAGTTGCTTATGGGTAGGTTAAACCAATATAATAAAAAATGTCAAATTACCTAAATTAATTAACATAATTCAGTGTCATCCTAATCAAGATAACAAAGTATTATTTCAGGAAGCTAGAAAAATAATAACAAAATTTATCTAGAGAAACAAAAAATCAAGAATCTCAAGGAAAAAAATTTTTTTGAAAATGGGAAGCAAGGGGGCTAAGCAATACCAAATCCTGACTATATGACAAAACAGCAATCATCAAAATTGTCTGTACTTATTAGGAAATAAAGAGTTGGTTGAGTGGAACAGACATTTTCAATTAATTATTGTTTTAGGGCTCTAATGTCTGAGTGAGTATAAATGGAAACTGTTTATGTTTTGGAGAGAAACCCTAAGGGTCTTCCCTTTCTAGACTGATTTTTGGTTTTCTGGTTTTGTTTATCTCATAATTCACTCATAATCACTGAGTATTGCACCAGTCAAACTGAGACCTGAAAAAGAGCTTAAAAAAGCCAATGTCTCTCACTGCATCCGGGTGCCATCTCCTGTAGTCCTTATCCATATCAATCCACTGGATCCAGATGGCTCTGGAGGAGAGAGTGAGGTCAGTGACTTTGCTCAACCCTACCTCACTTAATTACAATTCACTTGCAAGTCCAAGTTATTTGCATTACTTTCCTGATGTCATGATCCTTTTCCATAATTAAGGGAGTATAAAATACAGATGCAAATAAACACAATGGAATAGTGCTTCATAAAAAGCAAAGACCCCAAGTATGGGGGCTAAAAACTCAATCTGACCAAAACTCCTAAGAATACTATCAAGCAACCTGACAGAAACTTGTTGTTCAGTCATTCAGTCATATTCTACTCTTCATGATCCCAGGGACCATATCATACTTATGCTATTCATGGAGATTTTAGTAAAGATACTGGCATGTTTACTATTTTCTCCTTCAGTGGACTAAGGCAAACAAAGGATAAGTGACTTGCCCAGGGTCACACTGCTAGTAAATAGTTTGAGATCAAATTTGAACTCATGTCTTTTTGACTCCAGGATCAGTGCTGTATTCACTGTGCCACCTAGTTGCTTCAGTATCTCCTACAATATATCAAAATAAAGTCCATATAAAGAATAAATTTTCCTATAAAATCCGTGGATAGGCTAAGAGTTCAAAAACAAGAGACAGAAAAGATCACATAAGATTAAATGAACAATCATTTTCAATATGATTTAAAAAATCTTGTACCAAGAGGGATAATTAGAAAGGAAACAGAAAACTGGGGGGAAAAACTTTTGGAGCAAGTTTGTCTACTAAAGGTCTCATTTTGAACAAACGTAAGGAACTGATTCAAATCAATAAGAACAAAAGCCATTCTCCAAATGCCTCAAAGGATATAATCAAAGGATATAAACAAGTAATCTAAAGAAGAAATCTAAACTATTATTTGCCATATGAAAAATTTTCTTAATCATTAATAAGAGAAATGAAAATAAAAGCAATTCTAAGATTTTACCTTACATTCATTAGATTGGCAAAGTTTACAAAAAAAAGAAAATAAGAAATACTGAAGTTGCTGTGGAAAGACAGGCACTTTAATACACCATTTGGTGAAATTGTTAATTGGTCCAGACTTTTTTGAAAGTAGTTTGGTGGCCTTAGGGAAGCCACTTAACCCCACTGCCTTGCAAAAAACCAGAAAGAAAGAAAGAAAGAAAGAAAGAAAGAAAGAAAGAAAGAAAGAAAGAAAGAAGGAAGGAAGGAAGGAAGGAAGGAAGGAAGGAAGGAAGGAAGGAAGGAAGGAAGGAAGGAAGGAAGGAAGGAAGGAAGGAAGGAAGAAGGAAGGAAAGAAAGAAAGAAAGAAAGAAAGAAAGGAAGGAAGGAAGGAAGGAAGGAAGGAAGGAAGGAAGGAAGGAAGGAAGGAAGGAAGGAAGGAAGGAAGGAAGAAAGAAAGAAAGAAAGAAAGAAAGAAAGAAAGAAAGAAAGAAAGAAAGAAAGAAAGAAAGAAAGAAAGAAAGTTTGGAATTATGCCTCCCAAATTTACAAAACTATGCATACCCTTTGATCCAATGATACCATTTCCTATACCCCAAAAGAGATTAAAGAAAAAATAGATCTCTGTGTACAAAAGAATTCATAGCAGCTCTTTTTGTGGTAAAAAGAATTGGAAGCAGAGGGGGAATCCCCCTCATTTGGAATGACAGAATAAAGTATAGTATAAGAATGTAATAAAATACTATTGTGCTGTCTGAAATGAGAGAGAAGCCTGGGAAAACTTGTGTAAACTGATGAAATGAGCAGAAGAAGGAGAATAATTTGTACAATAAAGCAACAAGGCACAGAACACTTCAAAAGACATTAAAAACCCTAATGAAAGCAATGGTCAACCACAATTCCAGAGGATTCATTATGAAGCATGCTATCATCTCTTGAGAGAGAAGTGATGGACTTTTAAGTAAAGATTGAGACATTTATTTTTCAACATGACCAATTCAGTAATTTGTTCTGACTGTGCATATTTGTTATATGAGTTTGTTTATTTTTTCATTGGAAGGAGAAGAGGAAGGTAAGAAAAATAGATTTTTTGTTAAATGAGGAATTTAATTTGATTTTTAAAAGATTCACTTAAGGGACAGCTAGTTGGCTCAGTGAATAGAGCACTGGACCTGGAGTCAGGGGGTCCTGAATTCAAATGTGGCCTCAGACACTTATTAATTACCTAGCTGTGTGACCTTGGGCAAATCACTTAACCCATTGCCTTGTAAAAACCTAAAAAAATTTAATAAAAAATAAAAAAAGTGAATCATTAAAAAAAAGATTCACTTAAAATCAACTAATGTGGAAGTCAATGAAGTGATCACATATCTCTGGGTTCATTTGTAACGAAGATAATCAGTTCCCTAAAGGGAGGGGGGACTTATATTACTTCTGACAATGATAAATGATGAAGAGAATGTGGAAAAATAGGTATAGTAATGGGTTACTGATGGAACTATGAACTGATCCAACCATTCTGGAAAAAACATTTGCCTATAAAACCATATAGTTCTTTGACCTAGAAATATGACTAATCAGTCTATAACTCAGGAAGAAAAAAGAAAAGGAAAAGGACCTATAAGTACAAAAATAGTTATAGTTAGCAATTTTTTTGTGGTGGCAAAGAATTGGAAACTGAGGGATGCCCACCAATTAAGAAATGACTGAACAAGTTATGATACATGAATACGATGGAATATTATTGTGCTATAAGAATTTATGGAGTTAGTTTCAGAAGGACGTAAGAAGACCTATATGAACTAATACAAAATGAAGTGAGTAGGGGGCGGGGCCAAGAAGGGATCCAGTCTTAGGAGCTCTCTGATAAAAACTCATAAACTAAGGACTCTAACTAAACTTTCGAGAGACAGAACCCACAAAGGGACCCAGTGAGGCAGTTCTCCTACTCAAGGTAACCTGGAAAAGAGCAGAAAAGCTCTGCTCCCCGGGGCCGGAGGGGCAGCCCGCCAGAGCCAAAGAACTTCAGCCTCCCAGAGGCAGCCCCAGGGCGCTGGGAGCCGAGGCTCACAGCATCTGGGGAGTCGCCTGAGCTGCACCCCGGGGAGCACCAGCACAAAGTGGGGGAACAGCGGGGGGTGGGGGAGACACCTCTACCAGAGCCAGCACGTGGAGCCCAGCCCTCAGGGCACACAGCCAGCAGCCTGGGTCTTTTGGCAGCCTAGACCGGGAAACAGAAGCAGGTGGAGCCGGTAAGCAGGAGCCCCCAGGGCATGAGCCCATTGAGCTGAGGGAGGGGAGTGAAGAGAAACTGCAGAGCTCTGTCCTCTGCCCCTGGAACAGGACTCTGGGGCTCTGACCACATTCAGATCCTGATCGAAGTCTAGGCCCCCCCCATAGAACAGCAGGGCCCCCCCACCTCAGCCCCGTGGCAGAGGAGGAGCTTATGGTCATTCACAGACCAGGAGGGAGGACAGAACCTCACACACTGAGACCCTTGTGGGAGTGTCTCAAAAGCTCAGGAAGCACCCCCCAAAAACAGGCTTAGGCTGGGAAAATGAACAAACAAACAAGAGGAAGACCATTGAGAAATATTTTGCAAATGAGCCCAAGAAGGATCAAAATACTCAATCTGAAGATGAGGAAGCACAAGCTCCTGAATCTAAAGACTCCAAGAAAAACAGAAATTGGGCTCAGGCTATGATAGAGCTCAAAAAAGACTTTGAAAATCAAATGAGGGAGTTAGAAGAAAAACTGGGAAAAGAAAGGAGAGAGATGTGGGAAAAACATGAAAATGAAGTCAGCAGCTTAGTCAAGGAAATCCAAAAAAATGCTGAAGAAAATAGCATGCTAAAAAACAGCTTAGGTCAAATGGATAGAACAGTTCAAAAAGTTATTGAGGAGAAGAATGCTTTAAAAAGCAAAATTGGCCAGATGGAAAAAGAGATAAGAAAACTCTCTGAGGAGAATAAATCCTTCAAACAAAGAATAGAATTCAGGGAGATTGATGAAATTACCAGAAATCAGGAATCAATACTTCAAAACCAAAAAAAATGAAAAATTAGAAGAAAATGTGAAATATCTCATTGAAAAAACAACTGATATGGAAAATAGACTTAGGAAAGATAATTTGAAAATTATTGGAATACCTGAAAGTCATGAACAGGAAAAGCCTTGACATCATTTTCAAAGAATTACTACAGGAAAATTGCCCTGATATTCTAGAAGCAGAGGGCAAAATAGAAATGGAGAGAATCCACCGATCCCCCCAAGAAAGAGATCCCAAAAAAACAACCCCCAGGAATATTATAGCCAAGTTCCAGAACTCCCAAGTCAAAGAGAAAATATTACAAGCAGCCAGAAGGACACAGTTCAAATATCATGGAGCTGCAGTCAGGATCACACAGGACTTAGCAGCAGCTACATTGGAAGTTCGTAGGGCTTAAAATACAATATACCGGAAGGCAAAAGAGCTTAGAATGTAGCCAAGAATGAACTACCCAGCAAGGCTGAATGTCCTCTTTCAGGGAAAAAGATGGACTTTCAATGAACCAGGGGAATTTCAAAGGTTCCTTTTGGAATGGCCAGAGCTGAACAGAAGGTTTGATCTTCAGATACAGGACTCAGGTGAAGCATGGAGATTGGAGGAGAGGGGGGAAATATGAGGGACTTAATGAGGATGAACTGCATGTATAGAAAAATGATACTGATAATATTCATATGAACCATCTCAGTTAATAGAGCAGGTAGAGGGAGCTTTTATAGTTGAAGCACAGGAGAAAGCTGAATTCGAAGATAAAATATGGTGTAAAAATGGATTCGATAAGAAAAAAAGGGAAATGGAATGGGAGAAAGAAAAAGGAGAGGGGGAATAGTCCAAGCTATTTCACATAATAAGATTTTTTTTATTACAATGAGCTATTGCAATGATATGGAAGCGGGGAGGCAAGGGGGAATGGAGGGAACCTTTGCTCTCATCAGAGATGGCTAGGAGAGGAAACAGCAAATATACTCAATGGGGTATAGACAACTGGAGTAAGAAGGAGGGGGGAGCAGGGGGAAGGGGTGGGGATGTGAATAAAGGAGGAGAGGATGGACCATGGGGGGACAGTGGTCAGATATAACACATTTTCTTTTTTTACTTCTTGCAAGGGGCTGGGATTGGATGGCCTGCCTAGGACCATAGGGCCAGGTGGATTCTGGGCCTAAGGGGTGGTATGGGGGCTCAGGGCTTCTTGGCCCCAGGACCAGGGATCTGTCTGCTGTGCCACTCAGCGACCCTACAGCAGAGTCAGAGTGAAAGGAGAGAGAAAATAGAGTACATGGTAGTGGAGAAATAAGAAAGGAGGGAGTTGCGACCAGCAATGGCAATGTTGGAAAAATATGGAAGTAACTTTTGTGATGGACTTATCATAAAGAATGTGATCCACTCACGACAGAGTTGATGGTGTTGGAACAAAGACTGAAACACATTTTTTGTTATTATTATTTGGGGGAGGGTGCAGGGCAAGTGGGGCTGGGTGGCCTGCCTGGGGCCACATAGCAGGGTGATCATTGGGTGTCTGGGGCCAGATTCGGACCCAGGTGCTCCTGACTCAAGGGCCAATGCTCTGTCTGCCACCCAGCCACCCCTACTATTATTACTATTTTATTTTATTTTGGGTCTTTTTTTTCCTTCTTTTTGGTTTTTGCAGGGCAGTGGGGATCGGGTGGCTTGCATGTCATATGGCTGGGTGATTATTGGGTTTACGAGGCTGGATATGGACTCGGGTGCTCGTGGCTCCAGGGCTGGTCCATTGCACCACTTGGCCATACCTACAATTATTAGTATTATTTTTTTTAATTTTAATTTTTTTCTCCCCCCTTTACTTTTTTGTCCAAGCAAGTCTATCTATATTCATGGGGGGAGGGGTATTTTGTTTACTTGTAAACAAGTATATTTTATTAATGTAAAGAAAAACATTTGTACAAAATGAGAATAAAAAATAAATTTAAAAAAATGAAGTGAGTAGAAGTAGAAGAAAAATGCTTTCCATCTTCAGATAGAGAACTGATGGACTCAAAATTCAGATTAAGACAAAGTTTTTCTCTCTCTATTTTTTTTCTGGGGGGGTGGCATGATCAATGTGGAAATGTTTTGCATGACTTCATATTGTGATAGGTGAAAACTGAAATAACTGAGGAAATAAAAGTTCAAGCTTGTGAACATAGTTTATTATGCAACGTATATTAGTTTTATACACCTTGGCACCAGAGCCCAAATATAGGAAGAGAAAAATTTTTATGCATAAAAGAAAACAATTAACAGGATATAAAACATAATACAAGATTAAGTTACCTGATTTCTTTTCAGGTTAGGAGAGGGAGAGCAAATAAATGTAATTCCCTGAAATTAGAAAAAGAGGTGTTCTCCACACCAACCCCCCAAGAGTCTGTATTCAATCAAAAGAATAGGGAAACAATAACAGAATGGCCAGTATGGAGCCAGTTTTCATGAGACATATGGGTTGTTTGAAATGGGTAATTGTGAGAAAACTTTTTGTATCAATTTACGAATTTAACTGAATTTTACTTCTACCCAGCATAACCTAAATCCTTGCTTAAGAATCTCTAAGAAGAAAGAAAAAAAAAAGAATCTCTAAGAAACAGACAGAAGTATTCCACCTTCCTAATCATGCAGGGTTAAGTTCAAATAATGCAGACAAATTTTCTCACAATTCCCATAACTGAATAAAGTTATCACAAAGCCGAAATTGAACTAGACCCATAATTGAGTAAAAAGGGAACAGAACTAGTTACAGAAATGAATCACAGGTGAAGTTAGTTTGGTTCACTCAATTCCCACAATTCATTTAATAAATATTATATTTCTTGCCTTCTCAATGGGCTGGGGAGGTATGGAGGAAAAGAGAAAATTTGGAAATTATAATAAAAATAAGAAAATAAAAAGAAACAAGACAAGCTTTAGACATAGAGTTGCTTAAAACAGGCTTCATCTTATAACATTATATTCTGTAATCTCTTCAATACAATGCTAAGGGGCATTCTCCTTTAATTTTTTTTTAGGTTTTTTTTTTTTCCTTTCTTCTTCTTCCTTCTCTGTGACTGTCTGGCTGTCTCTGTCTATTTTCTCTCTGTCTCTCTAAATCTTTCTGTCTTTGTCTCTGTCTCTCTCTATCTCTGTTTCTCTTTCTCTCAGCACCAAAACCACTGGTTTCTCATACTCTGGGCCTCCCTTGTGAAGGGGTTGAACTTGAGTCAAGAAACCTGTTACATTCCTTTCCAGGGTGATTATCTTGACTGGCCATCCTTCATATCCTGAGCCTCCCACATCCCTCTATCTGCCAGAAGAGATATGAAATAGAACAAACTTAGAATGATAACAAACAAATATCCTGGGAGTTCACAAGACTGCCCCACCTTCTGCCAATGTTCTGACAATGCCTGACATCCAAGGTGAAGCAGCCTGGGTGGGAAGCCCAGGAACAGATGAGTAACCAGACTCCAAGGGACTGATAAGAAGGGAGAAGGGATATTTCCCTTTTTTATATATACTCTGTCAGAAAGGACCTCTTTCTGGAACCTGGAACCTCTTTTGCAACTACTCCACACCCACACCCATTCTTACCCACAAATCCCTGTATAATCCTAGCATTAATGGAATACAATAGAAAATCTTGACTGCCACTTATTACTACTAGTATAACTTTGGATAAGTCAGTTAACTGCTCTAGGCCTCAGGTTTCTTTTCTGTAAAATCATAAGATCACAAAAGTCATCTTAGTCTAACCCACCCTCATTTTACAGAAGAGGAACTTGAGGCCCAGAGAGGTTAAGTCACTTGCCCAACATCATATAGGAAATAGTGGAGTTAGGCATTGAATCCAGGTTCTCTTACTCAAAAAAAATCTCTTATATAAAGAGCTAAAAAGATCCTGAGGAGCCTATCTTGTTCAACCCACTCCTTTTATGTAAGAGGGAACTGAATGAAGTCCAATGATTTTTTTTTAAGGACTCTCCGGTATGTGGTACACTAGAGATTCAAATGAAGATTTTCTGATTCCAAATTCTTCACTCTTTCTACTATCATACTATCTTGCATACCTTTTCCAAATCCATTAGGGTCTCTAAAGACCCTACCAACTCTCTATCCTCACTGGGACCAATCTCTGGTTATATTCAGACTCTCTTCCAAGAACTGTGGCAATGAAGTTCTGATCATTGAAGAGTCTCCTTTCCAGTTATCCCTCTTCTTCTCGATCTCTCCTCAGAATGTGCTAGAATTAAGTGTCCGCGATGAGGACTCACTTACCCAAGATGATCACCTCTTGACTGTCCTCTATGACCTCAGTAAACTCTGCTTTCGAAAGAGGACTCATGTGAAATTTCCACTCAATCCTGAGGTGGGTAAATATACTCAATAACTTGGCACAAAGTAGGTCTTTCATAGGATCACAGATACAGTGTAATCCAACTCTAATTTTTTACAGCTGTAGAAACTGAGGCCCAGAAAGGTTTAATTTACTCAGGTAGTGTCTCCTCCTTCAACCTATTCCACTTTGAACCCATTCATCAGGAACTTCAGAGACATTAGAGAGGCACAATACCACTAAACTAAAATCTAGACTTAACACAATATGCCTAATTAACAAAAATAAACATGGTAGGAAAGAGATAGGATTAATTTCTTATGCTTTTGGATTACTGTTTTTGTTTTTTGAGACTGTATCCCTTATCTTATTCAGGCTGGAAGTGTAGTGGTCACTCATGACTCCAATGCCAGTACTGAATGGCATGGGAACTTTGACAAGCTAATAGGGGAAAGTAAAACATAAAAGGGGATGGGGAGAAAGGAGATTATTCACATGAATCAGTAATCACTGGGGAGGCTGAGCAGGCTAAAATGTATCTGAAGTAGAGAATGAGATAAGTAATTAAGAAAAGTAAATAAGGGTAAGAAAGTCAGTGTGATTTGTACCTTCTTATAATAGAAATTCCATGT
Source organism: Macrotis lagotis (assembly GCF_037893015.1). Classification (NCBI taxonomy): domain Eukaryota; kingdom Metazoa; phylum Chordata; class Mammalia; order Peramelemorphia; family Peramelidae; genus Macrotis; species Macrotis lagotis. Next base: position 202,622,440 of record NC_133661.1, on the reverse strand, counting down.
AAGGATTCAACTAAATCATTGAGTTGGCTTCTAGATGGACTCCATGTTCAAGTGGTATGACCAAGGCAAAGTACAGTAGCACAATCGCCTCTCTAATCCTGAAAGTTGTGCCTTTCCTTAATACAATCTAAGATCTCTGCATTTTTTCACTTGCCATTGTGCATTGTTGACTTATGCTGAGTTCTAAATGCACCAAATTATTTTCTAATCTTTCCTTAACCATCTTGTACTTATAATGGTGGTTGGTTTTGTTTTGTTTTTTTTTTTTTTGGACCTAAGAATGTGTTTTGGACCCCTATCCCAAGAATCTTTGAGATTATTTGCTTCATTTTATAGATGAAGAAATTGTCTAAGAAAGGTTAAGTATTATAATTTTGCTCTGATTTATGTGTTCTGTGACCAGATATCAGGCTGAAATGTTGTATCAGACAGGGTCAGTCTGGTTTAGAGCAATAACTCTCCAGAGACATCACAGGTAGAGAAAACCCTTGGGACTGATTATATGTAAGAAAGAGGCCTCAAAATCACTTGATTTAGAGTTAAAGAACTTAGTTTTGAATTTGGCCTGTTACTTATATTTGAATGACCATGAACAAGTATTTAACTTCATTAGGTTTCTGAAACATAGAAGCCAGACAAAGCACTCCCTTAATGTTTCTTACACCTCTAAGTTTATGATATGTAACCTGTGTGATGTCTCTGGGTATCAATTTTGTTATCAGTAAAATAAAGATATTAGATAATTTCTAAAGTCCCTTCCAGTTTTAAATCTATGATTTCTGCCTTCCTCTCAGGCCTTAGTCAAAGAACTTCACCTTTCTGAAGTAGGTTCTTCATCTATAAAATAAAAAGGTTGGATTAGATAATCTCTAAGGACTCCTACAGTTCTAGATCTTACAATACATATAAGCAATGATTCATATTTTACAAAATGCAATAAAAGGGTTGGCATTTGTGTATTTTAAAAGCCAATGGTATCTGTGTTTGCAAGGGCTTCTCTAGGACAGGGAAATATCAACCAAACAGGGTCATAATTCAGAGATGATTTCTTTCTTTTCTTTTTTCTTGGTAGGGCATGGAAGAACTAGAAGTGGAATTCTTGCTGGAGGAAAGGTGAGTGAGCACCTATATCAGATTGCTTCCCAAATCTAGGCCTTTACTAGTCCACATATAATAAATACCAAAATCAATGCCTTGAACATAAAATGTTCAAAAAATATGTTGAATAAATAAATGAATATTGAGAAGAGTTTTAAGAATGACATCCCCCCCACTCTTACCAACCCATCATCATGGATTTATCATACCTCTCATTACATGCTACTGGCTCTTATCCTAAATTCTAGGGCAATCGAGATAATAATATTTTCTTGTAAATTAATAAGCAGGGGTGGGAGCTCAGAGTTAATTGATTACTGATAGAGACTGTGTATTTATCTTTCTTCCATGCCCTACCATAAAAAGACACATGTTTTCACTCATTTCTCAATACCCAAATTCCCTTGTCTCAGAGATTTAAGGAAACATAAGTGGAATAGAGCACCAGGTCTGGAGTTAGGAAGACTTGAGTACAAATAATAACTGTGTGACTCCAGGCTAGTTACTTGATCTGTTTGCCTCAGTTTCCTCAATTATAAAGTGGGGATAATAATGGTACCTTTCTCTCAGAGTTATTGTGAGGATCAAATGAGATAATTGCAAAGCACTTACTATTATATCAGTGTTATAAGCTATATAGAGTTAATTTTTATATATAAATATTGATATAACATCAATGTTATACATATTTGTTAATTGACATAACAATTAATACAAAAATATATTTAAATATTTCAACAATAGGTCACAGTGAAAAAAATTATAGTCAGTCATCTTTAGTTATCACCTGTAATTGCTAGCTTTTCAACCCCAGAAGGACAGTCCTGCCATTTACCTCTCTCTCTGAATAATAAAATTTCTTAATAATTTTCCTTATGATACCTTTGCTATGATACTTTATTTTCTCAGGAAATGTATCCAGTCTTTCTCCTTGATCATTAGTTCACCCAGTTTCTCAGGAAATAAGTCCTGTTAGTTGTTTCTCCTGGCACTTCACACAATCCCTTTCCTACCATCACAGTTAAAAACTCCAGAACTGCTACCCTCCCAAGATTCTCTTCCCTCTGAAAGATATTATAAGAATATTCTTAGTTTCAGTGGGAGGGATTTTGAAGCTGGGTTTAGAAATGAAGGACTTGGGGGGCAACTAGATGGCACAGTGGATAGAGCATGGGTCCTGGAGTCAGGAGGACCTGAGTTCAAATCAGCCTCAGACACTTAATAATCACCTAGCTGTGTGACTTTGGGCAAGTCACTTAACCCTATTGCCTTGCAAATTAAAAAAAAAAAAAGAAGAAATGAAGGCCTTATTGAATCTGTACATCCAATGGTAGTCCTTAGGCTGGCACCCCAGAAAGCTGATGCTGGGTGTGGGGAAGGTATTATAGAAATCCTAATCAATATCTGGACTGACTAACTCTGGGGAATGGGATGCTTCTGCAAGAAACAATATTTGATGGAGGAATGTAATCTTATTTTCCAGTCCCGGTCCACCTGAAAATCTCCTCACCAATGGCGTGCTAGTGGTAACTATTCCTCCCTGAGTAATTCTAGCTGGACAAGTTTCTGCAGCCCCAAAGAGGGATGGGGCTCTAAGAGAGAAAACTGGCCACAAGTTGGATCTGAAACATCACACCTACTGCAGCCTCCAAAATGGTATTGTTATGGGTCAGGTCGGAAATGTGAAGAAATGAGGTAGATGGTTGGGATGTTGGGGATGCACAATTGAGGGGAGACCCATAATACCCTTTACTGGTTATTACATTGATATTTCATATTTATACCTTCTATGCTATCTCCAAAGGAGCATAAGGAAGCTCAGCCCTACCCTTAGCTGGTTCCCCACAAAGAAACACCCTTCCCTAGGGGTGTATGCATACCAAGTCTGTTTGATAATAATCATGGAGATCTTTTGCTTCCCTAGTATGACCTATTTTTACCAACTTCTCCCATCCATAGCTCTTCCCAAATTCTCATTTGTCTAAATCTCCAAAAGTAGACAAAGATTTTTAAGTCACAATTGTCAAACCAAGTGTTGCAAGCAAACATATTCAACAACCCAGCATTCCAGGGCATCTCAAAGAATCTGAATAGGCCCTAAAATCTTGTTGTAATGGGATCTAATCTGCCTCTGTCACCTTTTCTTGATTCTCCTCCCACCCACTTCCCCCCAAGACTTGTTTGTTTGCATTAGGATCTCAGACATAAATAGCTACTCATTTCCTCTCTGGCCAAGGAAAGACCTAGTTCCCAGGCTTGTTCTCCAGATCTAGATAAAGTCATGACATGAGGTTCCTTTGAACCATTTCCTACCCCTGGTGGCTCTGCATTTTCACCCTGCCTTAGCCTTCTCTGAAACTCATTTTGCCTCAACACACACACACAATTGCCCTGCCACTTTGACCTCTTTTCCCTTCTGCCAAGGCCATCCTCTAAGGTTAGGGGATGGACTGTGTCACAGAGATTTTTATCGGGATTTCCTTTCAGGGCAGACAGTTATCCTGCTTGGACATCTATGGGAAGTATAAAAAACAGAAGAAGAATCAAAAAAGTAAGAGATTTTATTTTCTTTGAAGGGCAGAGGTGGGATGGAATAGGGTATGGGAAATCCACCTCAAATTTTCCTCGATCTGAAAAGTCTAGTCAGTTTTAGCTTCCAAAATTCAGAAGCACTTTTAGAATTTGGAGGAGGTTTGGGGAAGGATCCTCAGAACTGCTTCATCCTAAACAGATTTAAATTTACCCCTACTGTCTCAAGGCAGTTTTAGAATGGATATTGTGCCCTGGGAGCCTATAGATTCCCTGAAAGATTTCCAGAGCCAAACCAATATTAGTTAAAAGATTTGGTTCTAAATCCCACTTCTTGGAAGTTCACAGGAGGGCAGATTGCATATATTTTCGATTTTTTTGAAATATTGATCAGTTTTGCAGATTCCACCCTCCTTTATTTTTTAGGTGGTTATTTTAGTTTTTTTTTTTTGTAAGGCAAATAGGATTAAGCGGCTTGCCCAAGGCCACACAGCTAGGTAATTATTAAGTGTCCGAGATCAGATTTGAACCCAAGTACTCCTGACTCCAGGGCCGGTGCTTTATCCACTGCGCCACCTAGCCGCCCCCCACCCTCTTTCTTTAAAAAAAAATGCTATATGAAATAATTCTCTCAAAGTTGGAAGGGAAGGAATACTGAGAAAAATTTTGTTGATGTAAAAGAACAAAAAAAATTATAAAACTTATTTTAAAAATTCATAAAATTGATGAAAAATGATATAACATTAATAAAAATGTTCATTCTACTCTGCTACCTCTTACTATCTATATAACCATGGACAAGTACTTTCCCCTTGAAGACCTTCATTCCCTTATTTTAATATGTTAGCCAAAATGTCCTGTAAGATTTCCAATTCTAGAATTCTCTGACCCTGAGAAATTTCTTTTCTCAAATTCCTAGTTCTCAGCTTCCTTGCTTTCCTTGCTAATTTACCTTTAATTTTCTTTTTATCTTTTGTTTTTATATCACTTCATTTCTGAATACACTCCTCCTTTTAACCAGTGAACCATCTATGATAAAAAATAAAAGATAAAAGGGAGAGAAAGAACAGTTCAGTAAAATTAAACCTACCACATTAACCACATCTGACAGTGTAAGCAATATTTGACACAAATCTTTCCCCATCTCTGCAACAATGAGTGCTATGTGGGTGCTATGTGGGTTGGAGGGGGGCAACTGAAGCATCACCTTAGAGTGTGGAGAGGGAAGAGTTCATCCTGCTACTTCTTTAAATGCAATAGTTTTTGGAGGGTTTGGGGTGGTGGCAATTGGGGTTAAGTGACTTACCCAGGTTCACACAGCTAATAAGTGTTTATTTGAACTCCTCTTGATTTCAGTGTGCTGTTCTATCCACTATACCACATAGCTACTCTAATCTTACCACTTCTTAAGTCATAGACTGTTAGAAGTAGAAAGGATTTCAGAGATTGGCAATCTCTAACCCACATCTTCCCAACATACTCCTTGACAAGGTCAATGCAGTGAGGCAGTTTTAGAGTTAAAATCCTGGGTTCAAATGCCAGCTCAGGAAGATATGAATTCAAACCCTACCTCAGATACTGAGACCCAGGTCTCAGTTTTCTCTTCTTTAAAATGAAGATGCTAGACTAGTTGATTTCAAAGGTCGCATCCAGTTTTCAATATGACATTTCTGACAAGTGACATCAAAGAGGAATAATATTTGGAGACTTTCTTCTATTGATAATTGTAGCCTCATGAGGTAGAATCAGGAAGATGCTTATCTGGGGAAACCTCTTAGTCTCCAAAAAGTTTTAGGCAAGTCATTGTTCTGTTACTCTATTCCAAATGTATTTTGCATGAGGCCATAGAACTGTTCAAAACCTGTACTTGGTATTCTGATATTGGTCAATAAACATTTACTCGAGCATCTCCTGTGTCAACTTGGTAGGTGTAGAATTTTTGAGAGACCTTTTCTTGACCCTGTCGTATTAACAATTTTGTCAATGAATTGATGGCATGACTATCAATTTTGAAAATGACCAAACTAGGAGACATAGATTGATGACAGATACATTGAGTAATAGGGTTGAAATCCGAAAAGATCTTAACCAGATAGCAGGGTCAGTGGTTCAAATTTAGCTCACTATCAAATTTGTTTTTGTATGACCTGCAACTTAGAGATGGTTTTTATATTTAAAATCATAAATGAGAAAATCATTCTTTGCTTGCAAGCCATACAAAAACAAATGAGGAGCTGGATTGGATTTATGGCCTGTAGTTTGCCAATCCCTGAACTAACAAGATGAAATTCAACCAGAATAAATGCAAAGTCTTCCACCTGGGTCAAAAATCAATTCTACAAATACAAGATTAGGCAGGTATAGCTAGGCAATAGTTATGAAGGAAAAGATCTGGGAAATGTTAATGAACTACAAGTATAATGTGAGTCAGTGATGTGGCAATTAAAATTGCTAATGATGTCTTGGGTTAGTTAAGGAATTTTGCCCTGTATTTTGCCCTGACCAGACCAAATCTAGAATACTGTATTCCAGTCTAGGCAGTACAATTAAGGAAGACCACTAATAAATTGCAGCATGTCCAGAGGAGGGAAGTCATAATGGTAAAGGACATAGAGTCCCTACCATGTATGGATTAGTTGAAGGAATTAAAGATAACCAGCCTGAAGAAAATGAAGGAGAGCAGAGGAGAAAGAAGGAAATGAAAAGTATTTGAAGGGCTGTCTGATGAAGGAGGAATTAGACATGCTCTGTTTGTCCCAGGGACCATAATCAAGAACAAAAAGAGAAACGTTATTAAGAAAAATATTTGTGGGGGCAGCTAGGTGGCGTAGTGGGGGCAGCTAGGTGGCGTAGTGGATAAAGCACCAGCCTTGGAGTCAGGAGCACCTGGGTTCAAATCCAGTCTCAGACACTTAATAATTACCTAGCTGTGTGGCCTTGGGCAAGCTACTTAACCCCATTTGCCTTGCAAAAACCTAAAAAAACAAAAACAAAAAAAAAAGAAAAATATTTGTGGGGTGGCTAGGTGGTGAAGTGAATAGAACACCAGGCCTGGAATCAGGAGTACTTGAGTTCAAATCTGACCTCAGACACTTAATAATTACCTAGCTGGGTAAGCCACTTAACCCCATTGCCTTGCAAAAACCTAAAAAAAAAGAAAAAGAAAAATATTTGCCCTCATGTCAGAAAAAAAAAATCTAATAATTATTAGATCATAGATTTAGAGTTGTAAGGACTTAGTCGCTACTGAGTTTAATCCCCATATTTTACAGATGATGACAATGAAATTAGAGAAACATAACTAATAAGCATCAGAGGTGGAATATGAATTTGTCTCTTTCTGACACTAAGTATAGGACTCAAGCCACTATGCCACCAAGTGTCCTTAAAACTATCCCTACATAGAATAGGCTACCAAGATGTAATAGTTTCCCCTCATTAGTGGTCTCTTCAAGCAAAGATTAGGAAAGTAAATAGATGGAGAGATAGATAGATAGATAGATAGATAGATAGATAGATAGATAGATAGATAGATAATAAATAAATGGATGGGTAGATGAATAAATAGATAATGAATTGATAGTTGGATAGATAATAGATTGATAGGTAGTTGGATAGATGAATATTATTTGAATATTATGTGAATGACTACTTACTGAATAAGCTGTGGTAGAGATTCTTTTTCAGGTACAGGTTGGGGTCTATTGCCATGAAGTCCTCAAATTCTATGACCTTCTGCATTCTATTCTTAGGAAAACAGCTAACTGTGACAGTGAATGAATCCTATGAAAACACTCAGTACATCACACCCTGGTACAACTCCTGCAATCAATGCCCAGATCTTGCCTTCTTCCACTATCCTAAATACTTCCAGCCCCAAATGCATGTGGAGATTCCCAGGAATCGTTGGACTTGTGGGGTAGGAAGCATTGGGTCTTTATACCATTCTGTGGGTTTGGGAAGCTTCAGGGCTAACTGACTCCCAGATAGAGTTCCATTGGGAAATGGGGGAGAGTGGGTACCTACCCTATAGGAGAAGCCTTATTCTCCCTTTTAAAGAAAATTCTTCCTTAGCTTTCCTGCTGCTGTAATGTTCATAAAGAAAACCGTTCTGTCTGTGTGTCCCTGGACTGCCTCCCAGAGAGAGAAGAGTATACAGTACCTATGGTGAGTATTAGGGATCAGAGAAGAATTACCTGGGCTTCCCGGACAGGCTCACTTAGTCAGAGAGCTTGTGGTAAGAGGTAATGCAGAGATGGGGTAAAGGAATCAGTGCTTATCTACTAACCAGATTGTGAAGGTTGCCTCTTTATGTTCACATGAGAAGCAGAGGTATGGACAACATTGTTTCAGGGTGCAGTGGGTTTTTATCTAAAAGTAAAATTTAGGAGTTGTGTAAGCAAGAGGCAAAATGATGTCTAAGGTGTTGTTTGGGGATATATGGGGGCTACATCATTTTGGGGAAAGAGATCCTCAAAAGTTCAGTGAGTAGGAAAACCATGCACAGAGGGTGGACTGTAAATAAAAATGAGTGTGAGGGTATGTGAGGGATAATACTTTGAGCTCATGGAGATAGTGGGCAGAGTTGTGGGTCAATGAGCATTGATGGGTAAATTTGTAAGCTTTTGTTGGAGGCTATTTTGCTCTGAAATATCACAACACTGACAAGACTCTTTCCTTTCCTTGGTTCTTAGAATGAAAACTGTGATTTACATATGACCACCAAAGATTGGTAAAGTACTTTCCACATCCTTATAGTTTTCTCTCTGTCTTCCCTTCCCATTCTTCAACTGGCCCCACTGTTATCATACCTTAGGACTGCTATTTATACAAATCCTTCTCTAGTTTCTTGGGGACTCTAGGTTCTTTTGAACATGTTGAGGAGCTCAGGGAATGGCAGAAGAAAAGGAAATAGCATTGAGAAATGATGGGTGAGGTTTTGCTGAGAATTCTTACCCCTGAATATTCAGTTACACTACGACTTCCCTTGTGTATTTTAAGGAGTGTTCAAGATGAGCTCTTGGTTAAGGAGAGGGCTTTCTCTATTTTCTGAAATTTCCTGTTCAGTGAGAGAGAGAGCTATATTTTTTTATGCATTTAGTAAGAAAGTCAGTAAATACTTGTTGAGCACCTAACATGGACCCAGACCTGGAAGTACATGGGAGAGAAATAGGAAATAGAAATATGGTTGATAGAAAAATGAACAGGAATTCAATAAATCTAAGTTCTACTCTTAACCATGACAAACTAGCTATATGATTTTAGTTAAATTACTTTTGGGGGGGGGGATTGCAAGGCAATGGAGTTAAGTGACTTGCTCAAAGTCACATACCTAAGCATATATTAAGTGTCTGAGGACAAATTTGAATTCAGATCCTCCTAATTCCAGGGCAGTGCTCTGGCCACTGCACCACCTAGCTGCCCCAATTTTGGTTAAATTGTCCCTTCTATCTAGGCCTCAGGTTCTATATCTGTAAAATCACTACCATACTTGTAACCATTGTAGGTTCTTGAATAAGGTGGTGATAAGATTAAAAAAAAGTTAAGTTATGGAGGATAAAATTACAGGGTGTAAGTGAAAAAAGGAACGAAGGAATGAAGTAGTATTAGTAGTAGCAGTGATGTGCCCAGGAGTGTTCAGGTAAATATTTAACAGGTAGTTTTCTGAGATAAAAATATCCATATAATATACTTAAATTTTAATCTGTAATATTAACATTTTCTCCATCACTTTCTTAAAACTAGACAATCAACAAAATAATAAATTAAGTACTGATTTGTAGTATTTGCTGACTTCCTAGGTGTAAATGTTCACTTGCCTCTAGAATACCGTTGTCATATACTAAACATTTTTTAAAAAGCAAATTAAGTTATGGGAATATTGTTGCTGGATGAGGAAAAACAAAAGGAAGGAAGGGAGGAAGGAAGAAAGGAAATGAAAAAAATTTTAATAAAAGTTCTAGGACTAGGAATAAAATTGAGATGATACAAGATAGTCCCTCAAGGAGCTTACATTCTAATAAGGGTTTCAGTTGCAAGTCAGATAGAAAGGAATTATGATCCTTAGAGTGCAGCATCAAAACAAATGGAAATGCATCATCTTTACTGTTATTTTTTGTTGTTGTTATTATTTTTAGGTTTTTGCAAGGCAAATGGGGTTAAGTGGCTTGCCCAAGGCCACACAGTTAGGTAATTATTAAGTGTCTGAGACTGATTTGAACCCAGGTATTCCTGACTCCAGGGCCGGTGCTTTATCCACTGCGCCACCTAGCTACCCCTTTACTGTTATTTTTACTGATAGAATTATGAACCTCAAATATTATATGTTTCTGTGAAATTCTAAGTCACCATTCCTGTTTTCCAAGATCTTATAGATCTATAACTTAGAGTTACGAAATGATCAGGATGTAGATCAAAATTATTAAGGAGCAATATGTGATAGTAAATTATAAAATTTTTAATTGTAAAGGACAGACTTTGGGTTTAAGGAGTTTAGCCCAGAGAGAGATCAGTAATTAGTTGGGGGAAGTGAGATGCTTAAATTGGTCCTTAAAGGATGGAAAAGATTGGAGTCCAAGCAGTAAGAATGAGTTTGTTGTGTCCTAGAGATAACAAAGGAATTTGCTTAACTAGACAGCTAGGTGTGCCTTGGGAGCAGTGTAAGATCAGGCTGGAGATGAATGACCCATGGAGTCCAATTTTAGAGGGCCTTGAGAGCTAGATTGAGGAGTTTGGGTTTCATGTAATAGACAACAGAGAGGCACTGTAGATTCTTAAACTAAGCAATGAAATAAAAATAGTAGAATCATTAGAGATTTTATAAATTGGAAATAAGAGAATGAGACCTCTGCCCTGGGATATTTACATGAAGTGTCCTAGTCCTTGTTTTTTCAAGGTATATAAGAAAGAAAACATAGGATTCAGACAGGGACCTTTCATTCATTCATTCATTCATTCAATCAACAAACATTTCTTAAATGTTTACTATATGACAGACTCTAGGTATATAAGACAAAGATGAAATAGTCAAGGAGATTATATTCTATTGGGGGAAAATAAATGAAATAAATATAAAGTACTAGGAAGATAACAATAGAACTCATGGATGGGATTTGAACTTTAATTGAACCTTGAAGGAAGCTAGGGATTTTTATAAAGTGGAGATGAAAAGGGCATACATTCTAGAGGTAGAGAACAGTCTAGCAACGTGCTAAAGATAGGAGATAAGATGTCACATACAAGGATTAATACCAGTTTTGCTGGAGCATCAAGTATATGAAGGAAAATAATGCACCATAAACCTAGAAAGGCAGACTGGAGGCATACAGCAAAAAGCTTTAAAAGCCAGCCGGGGGCAGCTAGGTGGCACAGTGGATAGAGCACCTGTCCTGGAGTCAGGAAGACCTGAGTTCAAATCCAGACTCAGACACTTAATAATTACCTAGCTGTGTGACCTTGGGCAAGTCACATTGCCTTGTTAAAAAATAAAGCCGGAGTGGCTAGGTGGCATAATGGATAAAGCACTGGCCTTGGAGTCAGGAGTAATGGGGTTCAATCCGGTCTCAGACACTTAATAATTACCTAGCTGTGTGGCCTTGGGCAAGCCACTTAACCCCATTTGCCTTGCAAAAACCTAAAAAAAAATAAAATAAAATAAAATAAAGCCAACCAGGAGACTATATTTTTATCTTGGGAGCAATTGGGAAATGCTTATATTTTAAGAAAGACATGTGCTTTAAGAAATATTCTGAAAAAGCCTGGAAAGACTTACATGAACTGATGCAAAGTGAAGTGAGCAGAACCAGTTCACTTCATTGTGCATAATAACAGCAGCTTTGTGAGGTGATCAGCTATGATAAACTTAGCTTTTCTCAGCAATAAAATGACCCAAGACAATTCTGAAGGACTCATGATGAAAAATGCTGTCCACCTCCAGAGAAAGTCTAAATGCAGATTAAAGCATACTTTTTTTACTTTTAAATTTTTTCTTGCTTATTTTTGGTTGTTTCCTTTCATGAATGACTAATATGAAATAAATTTTGCATGATTCCACATGTATAGCCTATATCAAATTACTTGCCTTCTCAAGGAGCAGGGTGGGGAGTAAAAGAGGGGGTAGAATTTGGAATTCAAAATTTTTTAAAAAAACAGATGTTTAAAAATGTTTTACACATAATTGGAAAAATAAAAAGAAATTTTAAAAAGAAATATTCTGGAAGCTATAGTTTGAAGAATAGTTTGGAGAAAGGAGACCAGGGAGTCAGGGAGACCGATTAAGAAATTGTTATAAAAGTCATCTGGTCGACCCCCTAAAACTCAGAGACATGAAACAACTCAGTCAAGGCTAAACAGGTAGTAAATACCAAAGGCAGGATTAAAATAGAGTTTCTCTGCTTCCAAATCCATTGTCCTCCTCAAAGCACCAACTTCTTTCCCATTCAGACTGAGTAATGGGAGAGTTGGCTGCTCAAGCATGTAGAGAGGTAAGATGTACAATGCATGGTGGTTCACAAGCCTCCCCTCTCCCACCACAGCCCTGATGATCTGGATGTGAGACTGGGTTATAACTTGTGTTCAGAGGAGCAGGCGTTCCTGAAGAAGCGGAAGGTGATTGTTGCAGAAGCCTTGAAGCAGGTGTTGCAGCTGGAAGAGGATCTGCAAGAAGATGAGGTTAGTTGGTTTAGGAATCAAGAGGTTAAATTATGCTCTTACCTGTATTAGATTGCTTTCTGTCAGAGGGATAGAGGGAATGGAAGGGAGGGAGGGAGAAAAATGTAAAACAAAACCTTGCTAAAAAAATGACTGTTGTAAAATAACATTATGTGTAGTTGGAAAGATAAATAAGTAAAAATATTTAAATTTTTTAAAAAATCTACTTTGAGCTAGGTTCTAAACAGGGTGGGTTGAGTATTCATGGCCTTTCATGGCCATCTTACCCTTCAACTTCCCTTTGGAGAATTCTGCTGTTGAAACCACTGGGTATCACCAGCTCCCACTTATTGTCTCTATCTATGATCATCATATCTCCCATATGTTATGTATACCTATGAGCTGCCTTTACAATTCAGCTATCCCAGGGAGGCTAGGTAACACAGTGGGGGCGGCTAGGTGGTGCAGTGGATAGAGCACTGGCCCTGAAGTCAGTAGTACCTGAGTTCAAATCTGACCTCAGACACTTAATAATTACCTAGCTCTAAAAACAACCCAATTCAGCTATCCCCTTTGGGATATATTCCTATAGGGAAAAATCCTATAGGATTTTCAGGGAATGTAGAATAACCAAGATTCATTCTAAGGAGTTTTATAGTATCTTGATTAAGTCCCTTACACCCAGTTAGGCATGTATAATAAGATCTCCCCACCTTCAATCCTAGTTTACAAAAGGACTTCCTTCCCACAAGCCACTGATCCAGTAGATCTTTCCTTCCTTAAGGGCCTCCTTCAAGCACTATCCATAAGATTTATTAGGATCATGACAACAAAAACCCCAAAACTGAAGACATGGTTCCTTGTCCCTACTACCCAGGGTCCCTTTCCTTCCAACCCTCTGAGAAATATGGCAGAATCAGCAGAGCTCCTCCAAGCCTTCCCCAGCAATCCCTGGACCAAGACATCTGGAATGGAAACCATTCCTGTTGCCACAGGTGCCCCCATGGCTATGGCCTTGTCTTTACTGTGGCTCTTCCCAACCCTGATCTGGGTGGAATAGATCTTTCTCATGGATCTACCAAATTGTCTTTCTGTGGCTTCTACCCCTTTAGAATTTGGTTAGAATCATAATTTTACAGCATTTGGAGTTTTTTGGGGAAGAGCTTCTGAGAATTCCTGCCCCAACGCTGTCATCTTGGCTCTGTCCCCAGACTCACCCCACCTTAAAACCTAGCTTTTTTCTCCTAACTCTCTACTTCCCCCTATCTCTATTCTATCCATTCTGTTTTCTTTGTGTGGTAAAATATTCTCTGCTCCAATCTCTCTTCTAAAGCCCTATTGCTCAGTCTCCTTCTTTCTAACTGTCTTTATATGTCTATTAGGTGCCTCTGGTAGCAATCATGGCCACAGGGGGTGGCCTAAGATCAATGACCTCCTTGTACGGTCACCTGTTGGGGCTTCAGAAACTGAACATCCTGAATTGTGCCAGCTACATCACAGGCCTTTCTGGTACAACTTGGTGAGTACTCAAGAATACTTGACTGCTTATGCCTTGGGCTTAACAGGAGAGGGAGGAAGTCCCTTGTGTTGGCCTCCAAAATTTTGCTATTTCCAATTCCTTCTCTTGGCTCTATGGCAGTGACTGAATGGATGTCTAATATCACTGGATGCTAAGTCATTGAACATTTAACAAACATTAAATCTTTCAGACACTTCCTTGCTGTGTAACCCTGGGGAAGTTGCTCACCCACCCTGTGTCTCAATTTCCTCATCTATTAAATTAGAGGTAGTTGACCCTGTGATCTCTAAGATCCTTTCCTGTTTTATTCTACCACCCTGTGATCTCATGGACATGCAGAAATAGTATGGAGTCATAGATGGGTGCTGCCCTCTGAGTCAAGATGATCTGAGTTCAAGTCACATCTCTGATATTGTAGACATTGGGCAACATATCAGTGCTTCAGACACCTTTGTAAGTTGCAGAACAGTCATTGTTTCACACTAGTAGAAGTTTCCTTGCCACGGAGCTTTCTATACATCTGACCAAAATAATAATGATGGCAACAACAATAAAGTTAATGAACTATGTAAACCCTGAAGAAAATGCAAAGTTAAAAAACAATCTATCTTGTATCTATGTGGGGAAAGCACATGTAATTGCACAATAGATTATAATGCAAAATTGAATATTGTACATTTATAAGGAGATTGCAAACTAGTATGAATCAGTCATGAGATCTCAGTTTTAGATTTCATGATAAAGACAATACAGCACTCAGCCCCCTTCCCTAATTATATCATGTTGACTTGTGCTTTGAACACTGTCCACCCTCCTCCCCACAATCCTTTATCTTACCAGTGTTTCTGTCTAGGTGCCAGGAGTGTGAAGAGATCTACCTTCTGCTCCCTGGTGTTTACCCAAAAATTCCAATCTGTTGCTGCCACACAGACAGAATTCTGCTTTGGTGACTGAGGTTCCTTGGTGCTAAATGCATCTAGGACCTTAGATACAAAGTGAGAAACTCAGTTTACAGATGAGGAGACCCCAGAGAAAAGGCAACTTGCCTAAAGTCATATAGGTAGTAAATGACAAAGATGAAATTTGATACCAGATCTGCTTCAGAGCCAATGATCTGTCCACAACACCATGCTACTCTCCTTTCTTTCCCAGGAATGGGTGTGATTGACACAGAGGGTCCAAACTCTGATTCCTATGCCATTGTGCTTAAGTTCACTGCCCACCTGGGCAGTGACTCCCTTCCCTCATTCCTTTATCTTATTTTTCCCCTGGAGATAATTGGAGTTAAATGACTTGTATACAGTTGCACAGCTAGTAAGTGTCTGAGATAAGATTTGAACTCAGATCCTCCATCCATTGCATCACCTAGCTGCCCTTAAGGCTTCCTCCTAGTCTAAGGATTGCAAGTGTCCCCTTTTAGAGTGAGAGGGAGGGGGGCTTCATTGATAAGTGAATAAGTGATAAAATCATCTCTTTTTACAATATTTGAGTTTTTAGTATCTCTCTAATATATGAGTAGATATAAAATAGCCTGGGAAAAATCTATGCCAACTTGGAGAGCTCCTTATAATAATAATAATAGTAATTTATATCTAGATATGTAAGAATATATATGTGCATGTATATATATATACATATTCTTACACATAAACACATAGATTTAGCGTTAGAGCTAGAAAGATAGACAGAGTTATTGTTGTTCATTCTCTTCAGGACCTCATTTTGGGAGTTTCTTGACAAAGATACTGGAGTGGTTTGCCATTTCCTTCTCTGGTTCATTTAACAGAGAAGAAAAATGAGAAAATAGAGTAGAATGACTTGTCCAAGTCCCAAAACTAGTAAGCATCTGAGATCAGATTTGAACTTAGAAAGATGGGTCTTCCTGACTCCAGATTCAGTACTCTATCCATTATGGTGCCACCTAACTGCCCCCAATTAATATCTATACTGTAGTTTAAAGATTATTATTATCATTATTATTATAAAGATTGAAAAGCATTTTATGTACATTCCTTATTTGACTCTTGTAACATCCATGCCAGGCAGATGCTACAGGTATTAAATTGAGGCTTAGTAGAAGATAAATGACCTGGTCATGGTCTCAGACAGGATCTGAATCCAGATCTTTCTGACTTCAGGTTCACCTCTCTATCCACTACATTGGCTTGCAGGCTTGTAATACAATTGTATCTTAAATTCACCACCTGTTTCCATCAAAGAACATCTTGGGAAAAGCTCCCCTGCTTTGTATAACTCATGTTTTTAGAGCATCTCCAGCTGAGAGAAGGGGTAAAGCAGATTTAATTCAATTTAACAAATATTTCTGAAACACTGACTTGAGGTCAGGAAGACTTGGGCTGAGGACCTGATTCTAATACACACTCGTTATATGATCCTCACTTAATCTATCAGTCATTTAATCCTTCAGTACTCCCAACCAATTCCCTAAGATTCTGAGTTACAGATGAGTTGTAAATCTATACCAGTGTGGAAAGTTTCCATTTCATTCATTTATTCGATGTGCATTTAATAATAATAAAAATAATAATTTTTAGCATTTACATAGAGTTTTAATATTTGCAAAACATTTAAAAAATATCTCATTTAATCTCATAGCAACCCTGGGAAGTAGGTTATATTTATCCTCTTTTTATACATGAGAAAACTAAAGTACACAGAGGGTAAGTGACTTGCCCAAGGTCACACAACTAGTAAGAATCTGAGGCTGGGTTTGAACTTAGGGCTGCTTAGAGTCAAGTCTACAATGCCCCTTTACTGTCAATTTTATATCATGCACAGTGGAAGGTATCAGAGATTCAACTTCTATACAGAGTTTCTATGATGCATTTGTTTATCTTCTCAACTGATAGTGCCTTCTCTGTACTACGTGCTGGAAATGCAAAAAGAGGCAAAAGACCATGCCTTCCCTCAAGAAGCTTATATTGTAATGGGGAAGACAACATTTAAATATATATATATATATATATATATATATATATATATATATATATTCAAAGCAGATAACATACATGATAAATAGGAAATAATTAAAATAGAAAATGCACTGGAGTTATTAGTTATTCTCTTTTTATTTACTTTGTAAAAATTTATTTCTATACTTGTCTCTTACATTAGAATATAAGCTTCTTGAAAGTAGGATTTGTTTCATTCATTCAATTTGTATTCTTGGCATCTCACTCAATCCTTGTCACAAAGTATGAATGTGTACTTAATCAGTGCCTATTGATTAATTGATTGATGCCAATAAAATCATAGATCTTCACTAAAAAAAGAAGATATTAGGGTAGTTAGATGGCACAGTGGATAGAGCATAGGTTTCTGGAGTCAGGAGGATCTGAGTCTAAATCTAATCTCAGATACTTGAAACTTAATAGCTATGTGAGCTCCGGCAAGTCACTTAACCCCATTGCCCCACTGGAAAAAAAAATTCAAGATCTGTGCTAGGTACTGAGGATATTTGTTGTCTGAACAGAGATTCCTAGGGCCTAAACCTTGCCATGTCAGAATGGCATGCGAAGGATGGGGGATAAAGGTTTTACAGTGACCTTTGCTGGGGACAAGTTTATTGTCTCAATGGTCTCTATGTAGTAATGGGATACCTGTGTGTCCTATCTATATGTTATTATATATTATAATATATTGTACACATGAACACATGTGTATAATATATATAATTCCTTAATTCCAGTGCATTTTCTATTTTAATTATTTCCTATTTATCATGTATGTTATTTGCTTTTAATATATATGTTTAAATGTTATCTTCCCCATTACAGAATAAGCTTCTTGAGGGCAGGCATGGTCTTTTGCCTCTTTTTGCATTTCCAGCACTTAGTACAGCATCTGCCATATAATAGATATTTAATAATATTTATTAAATAACTGAAAAATAGTAGTTCCTACCTTCAAGAAGCTTACATTTTATTGAGTCCTTTCAGGAGAATAGCTGTGGAAAGGGAATATGGAATAAACTAATTATTCTAGTGTCTTGCAAAATTATACATAAAATATACAATTCTGGGAGCTCAGTCATATAAACAGAATAGAGAATCTATTCTTTTTGATGATATAAATGAGAGAGGCAAAGACAGACAAAGAGAAAACACTAGGGAAAGCCTTTCCTGTACTAATCTTTACTTCTCCATTGCTCATTGAAACAGGATCACAAAAATTTAACTCAGCAACAAAAATACCTTTCAATTGTAGAGACTTTTGTCAGTGAACAAAATTAGCAATCTTTATCTCCTTGTTCCTGACAGCCCTCACCCAGCCTACCTCTCATGGAGCTGAGATGAGACACAATTGTTCCTGTGCCACTTAAGAAATGGAAGCAGAGGGTTAATGCACTTGGAGTTAGGGGACATGAGTTTAAGGCAGCTAGGTGGCATATTGGATGAAGCACCCACCTTGGAGTCAGGAGGACCTAAGTTCAAATTTGTCCTTAGACAACTAGCTGTGTGACCCTGGACAAGTCATTTAACCTCCTTTAACTCTAAAAATCAGAGGACGTGATTTTGGATCCCTTGAATTAATCACATCTCCTTTCTGAGTCTCATTTTCCTCATTTTTAAAAATAGAATTGGAATTGATGGTCACTGGTAAGCCTAAAGAGCTCACTCTTCCCAACCTAGAGGGTCAAACCACTTGTCTTCTGGATGTCCTGTAACATGTGATGCATCTTCCTAGGACCATGGCCAACTTATACAAAGATGCTGACTGGTCCTCCAAAAACCTGGAGAAGGCTATCCAGGAGGCTCGAAGACATGCTGTCAAAAACAAGATCCCTTCTCTTTACCCTGAACAACTCAGTTACTACCAGCAGGTCCTAGAACAAAGAAGACAAGAAGGCTACAAAGTTACTTTTACAGATCTATGGGGTTTATTGATTGAGTCCTTTTTGGGTGATGAGGTAGGTTCTCTGATCCTCACGCGTTATTCTTTGTTGCCTTTGTACTCGCTTCATATTCAGCTTGAAACATTTCCTGATTCCCTCAACTACTGGTTCTCTCCATCTCAAGATTCCTTAAAATGTAAATACTTTGTATATATTTCTGCTTATTCTCTTTAGAGTTACTCTATATATGCATATAATAACAGCAAGTATTTATATAGTGATTATGATTTGCAAAATACTTTACATATTATCTCATTTGATCCTTACAATCACCTTGTGAAATAGCTACATCATTATATACATGAGAAAAACTTAGACTTAGAAAGGATACTTGACTCAGTGTCACACAACTATTAAATATCTTGAGGCAAGATCTGAAGCATTTAACTCAATTCTCTCTCTCTGTGAGTGTTTGTGTGTGTGTGTGTGTGTGTGTGTGTGTGTGTGTGTGTGTGTGTGTGTGTGTGACTTGTTCAGGGGTTACTCAAGTAGTAAATATTTGATACCAGATTTTAAATCAGATTTTCTTGACCCCAGATATTCTGTTCTATTCACTGCACCACCTAGCTGCCTGGTTCTTTACATTTAACATTTATAATAAAGTTTGCTCTTTATTTTCAAACAAGACCATGACATCAGGTAGGTGATGCCTTGACAAGCACATGCATTAGATCTGAGTGAGGGGGGATGCTGTGCTGTCCAGACTCACTTTCTTCTCCAGAGTCATCAGGTCCAGTTGCCGGATATGAATCAGAACAAGGCAATCAGGGTTAAGTGACTTGCTCAAGATCACACAGCTAGTAAGAGTCAAATGTCTGAGGCTGGATTTGAACTTCCATCTTCCTGACTCTAAGGTCAATACTTTAAACACCATGCCACCAAGCTGCCTTTAGAAAGAATATTTATTTCTCTCAATGAATAACAATTTTTATTTTATTTGAAAAATAAATCCTTCTCTAAATTGTCATAAACTCCAATAAAAGAAATCCCCACATTACCCATGTCTGAAAATGTATGCATAAAAAAATTTTTAAACCCTTTCCTTTTCAAAAACAATTGGGGTAATGACTTGCCCAGAGGCACAGTTAGTATTTGAACTCAAATCCTCCTGACTCCAAAGCCTATGCTCAATTCATTGTGTCATCTAGCTACTCAATCCATTGCTTTTCAGAGTCATACCTCAAGAATGGCCTGATCCACTGGGTTCATACCCAGTCTGATATTTCTACCTTTTAATTTGTGGTTCACCAAGTTGTGACATTCAAAGATTGGAATTCCAAAAAAATAAAATTTTTTGCTACCAAGCTGGGTGAAGACAACATTTAAACACATATTCAAAGCAAGCAACATACAAGATAAATAGGAAGTAATTAGGACTTAACCAAACAGTTCAGTAGAGATAGATAAAACCAGAAGTGTCTTTCTCTCTCTATTAAAAAAGCATGATAGGGTTTTAATTTTAGTTTGCATTTTTTATTGCATTTTCTTTATTGCTTTCTTGAGTCTATACAAGTCAGCAGAAAAATAAATTAAGCCCTGGTTTGTAGGTTTTGCAATATCTGATCATAAATGCTCACTCTGAAAATTTAACAATTTGCTCTCAAGACCTGGCTCCAGCACATGCTCTTTGGGGGGGGGGGGTGAGGGTGGCGAGGGGAACAATTGGGATTAAGTGATTTGCTTGGGATCCCACAGCTAGAAAGTGACTTGAGGCCAGATTTGAGCATGGATCTTCTCGACTTTGGGACCAGTACTCTATCCTTTGCACCTCCTAACTGCCCCTCTACCAGAGGCTTTCCTTACAGAGAATAAGGAATGTCATACAAAATAGTTTGGTTGTGCCAAAGAGAGGAAAGACTTTTGTGAGTCTGTCCTGCTTCTCTAACTGAGCCTGAATCCAATTCAGAGCTGGCCCCTAAAGAACATACAGTCAGCACTTTGCCTCAGGTTGCTGGACATCTGAAGTTTCAACTTCCTCCCCCTTGAGATTCTCTCATAGCTCATGACAGCCCCTGCATCCACAGCATAATAACTTGTACTACCTGTCTCCTGAAATCAGACTCCCTAGAAACTTCCTAGAAACTTCCTAATTGGGTGATCCTGGGAAGTCGAAGTCCCCCCCTCCCCTCCCTTCCCCTCCCCTCCCCTCCTCTCTTCCCTTCCCTCTCTCTCCCTCTCTCTCTTTCTCTCTCTCTGCCTCATTTTCCTAACTTGTAAAACAAGATGTAGAGATAGATAAATAGATAGAATTCTATACATTCTTTCTTTCTAAGCAACTTTCACTTCTTAAATTCCAATGTTGCTGTCTCTCTCCTTATGGAATTATGTCCTGTGGTATCTCCTTTAGTGGACCTTTGTTCCAAAGAAGATTTCCCCTCTTGCTCCAAATGCAAGGCCATTTCTTCTTTAAT
The DNA here is from genome assembly GCF_037893015.1 of Macrotis lagotis. NCBI lineage: Eukaryota > Metazoa > Chordata > Mammalia > Peramelemorphia > Peramelidae > Macrotis > Macrotis lagotis. Next base: position 202,601,319 of record NC_133661.1, on the reverse strand, counting down.
TCTTTCTTTTTTTCCAAACAGAAATATGAAGGAAAGTTGTCATGCCAAAAAGAGGCTGTGTGCCAGGGCCAGAATCCCCTCCCAATATACCTCACCCTCAATGTGAAAGATAACATAAGCAATCAGGATTTCAGAGGTAATTTCACATCCTTTGCATAGTTAACACACTTATATCTTGGGGATCTAATTTGAGATTACAGTTGGTGTTTCCTGCTCCTGTCCCAACATTCCTAAGAGACCACACTACCATCTTTCTTATCTCTACAACAAAGATTAAATAAATATCCTGTGCCTCAGTTTCCTCAACTGTAAAATAGAGTGGTGGGGGGAAGTTGGACTAAATGACCTCTGCTCACTTTATTTTTTTTAGGTTTTTGCAAGGCAAATGGGGTTACGTGGCTTGCCCAAGGCCACACAGCTAGGTAATTATTAAGCTTGTGAGACCATATTTGAACCCAGGTACTCCTGACTCCAGGGCCGGTGCTTTATCCACTGTGCCACCTAGCGGCCCCTTTCTGCTCACTTTAGATCTATGATCCTATAAAATCTTTCTTTATAGCCCCAATACTTACATGCTAAAATTAATTAATTTAACATGTTAATTTGCTGTCCCCCTGGCTCTCATGACTCCCCTGCTTTGTCAGAATCATCTATCACTTTCCCAGTTTTGAATCATATAGGATAGGAAGAATGCAACTTCTGCAAAAGAAAGGAATTCTATACATTTTTTCTGTCTAAGGGACAGGACTCTGCAGATTCCTAGAGAGAATCTGATTTTCCATTTTCAGTCTTACTTTATTAGACTGTGGGGAGTAAATTTCTTTGGGCGATTTTACTTGTTTTTCAGTGTCATTGATTTGGAGCCAGCCCGCTTCTTCTGGGTCACTGTCTGTTTTTGGGCAGATACTGCCCTCCCCTGTCTTCTGTTGGAATTGCAACTTCTTCATTCCTCCCATACTCTTGAGAATAGCTTAACCCCTGGTGGGGACCATGAATAAATTTGAGCCCGGTCAATGAACTTACATGGGAAAAAAGTTACATTTTTAATTTCACTAATCTCTAATTGAAGTTTAACATTTCACTATCCACCCCCAGACAAAGAGCTGACTAAAAGCATGCTTTTTTTAAAAAAAACAACAACTATTTTTTGAGGGATTTTTAACCTATATTTTCTTTCATGACTCTAATGGAAATGTTTTGCAGAGTAAACAAATATAACCTATATCAAATTGCTTACTTCCTCAGTGGGCAGGGCCAGTGGAGGAAGGGAGGGAATTTGGAAATCAAAGTGTTAAAAATGAATGTTAATGGAAACAATGCAAAGATTATCAGATTAGGGGTAGGCTAGGTGGCCCAGTGGAAAGACTACCTGGGTTCAAATCCGATCTCAGGCACTTAATAATCACCTACCTCTGTGGCCTTGGGCAAGCCACTTAACCCTATTTGCCTTGCAAAAACCTAAAAAAAAAAAAGATTATCAGATTGCCATCTATGGGGTGGGGTAGAGGGAGGGAAGGGAGGGTGAGAGGAAGAGCTATGCTACATTTCTCAATAGTCCTAACTTTTTCAGATTGATTTTTTATTTTATTTTCACAATTACTTGTTATGAAAGTTTTTCAATATTCAACCACTTGCATACTTTTCTAGTTACACATTTTTCTATCAACCTCCCTTTCTATCCCCCCTCCCCTCATTGGCAAACAATCCAGTGAATATTGTACATTTTTACATATTAATATTTAATGTTTACATATTAGTCATTTTGTGTATGAGGAATTAGGACCAAGGGAAAAGAAAGAAAATCATGGGATAGGAAGGAAAAAACATAAGAAAAATTTTAGTATCCATTCAGATTCTGTGTTTTTTTTTGTCATTTTTATTGTTTGTTGTTTCTTTTTCAGTAGTCCTAACTTGAAGCTCTCTTTTGGGGTCCCCTGAAAGAAATGGTTCCTCATACCTTTCCTTTTGCTATTTTGTACACAGAATGGGTGGAGTTCACCCCCTATGAAGTGGGATTCCAGAAATATGGAGCCTTTGTCCCCACGGAACATTTTGGCTCTGAATTCTACATGGGACGATTGATGAAAAAGCTCCCAGAATCCAGGCTATGTTACATGATGGGTAACTTTTTATCTTGGGACATCTATTTGTCTGGAAGAAGGCTGAAGGTTTTCAGTGTAGCCCTAGTAGAAAGACTATGTTGACTGTAGGGTTAGCAGACTTGGGTTCAAATTCCACCTCTGACTTACTTTCTGTGTGATCTTGGTTAAACTCTCTGGGTCGCAGTTTTTCCACATCTGTAAAATGAAAGGGTTGAGCTGGGTGACTTATGAGGTTCCTTATAGTTAGTTCTAAATCTGTGATCCTATGACTTAAGCTACCCTGGATGCTCCATTGGTTCTAGGTCACATAGCCAACTTGGGCTGCAGTTTCCCTCAGGGCTGCTGGGTGATAACAATAGATAGAGCAGCTGACCTTGAGTCAGTAAGGCCTGAGTTCAAATTTGACCCCAATACTTAGTAGGTGATTTCTTGACCCTGGACAAGTCATTTAATCCTGTTACCTGAGTTTCATCCTTTATCAAATGAGCTGGAGAAAGAAATAACAAATCATTTTAGGATCTTTTTCAAGAAAGTCCCAAATGGGGTCACCAAGAATCAGATATGTCTGAAAAATGACTGAACAGCAATAACTTGGCTATTCTAAGTCAGTTTTAACCAGTCCATTGCAAAATTTTCATTGTGAATCTCAGAAATCAGCAAATGTTACAAATCAGGGCTTGATTTATTATTTTGTTCATTTTCTGTACTTAACACAATGGAGAAAATATTGATAATACTGATTGAACTTAAAACCCTACGAATATTTTCCCTAGAAAGTCAATTGTTAAACATTTACCAGCACACTGCTGCTCAGGCTCATTGTCTGTAGGGTCCCTTCTTATAAGTCTCAATCTATGATTCTATGGGCTTTGGGTGGAAGATGTCTGAGTTGAAATGATAGTAACTTCATAATTTTGTCCTTTCAGTGGTTCCCTATATACTGTAGGTGTACAATAAATGCTTGATGACTGATAAGAGAAAGGAATAAAGAATCATAGATTTAGAGCAAAAAAATGACCTTGGTAATCATCTAGTTGAATTCCCTCATTTTATTTGTAGAGAGACCAGAGAGGTTTTATGCTGGCCGTATATTTTTATACATGTCTGTATAAAAGTGAGGAAACTGAGATCCCTTGAAATTAAATTACTCTTATCCAAGGGTACACAATACAGCAAGTGACAGAACTGAATTTGAATCATCAATCACTCTCCTTATGTAGAAGGCAAGTTGATGTGGGGGATTGGGATATTGGGGTTTTGCCTCCTTTTCCTCTTTCATTATACAGTGATCAGGCAGAAATTTAGCCTTCCTCTTTCCTCTGCCCTCCTTCCCTTCTCCTCTGGAGATATTTAATGGACTCAGACAATAACTCTGGGAGTTATTGGAGAAGGAAGGAAGGAAAGAAGGAAAGAATGAAGGAAGGAAGGAAAGAGGAAAGGATGGAAGGAAAGAAGGAAGGAAGGAAAGAAAGAAAGGAAAGAAGGGAGCGAAGAGGGAAGGGAGGGAGGAGAGAAGAAAGGAAAGAAGGTAGAGTAAAGGAAAGATAAAGCATTTATTAAGCACCTACTACATGCTGGGCACTATGCTAAAATGTTTAACAAATATTATCTTATTTGATCCTCACAATAACCTGCAAGTCAGGGTTGAGGAAACAGAATTTAAGTGACTTGCCCAGGGTATCTGAGGCCAGATTTGTACCACTGGATATCCTAAGAATCTCACTGTTACTTCCTCTCCCCCAGGTCTATGGAGTAGCATCTTCTCCCTGAACATACTTGATGCCTGGAATTTATCCCAAAATTCGGAGGAATTTTTCCACAGGTGGACAAGAGAAAAAGTGAATGATATTGGTGGGTAACTAACCAGTTGACCTCCCTGAATAGGGGGGAATTTAGATACTAACCACAGACCTAAATTGCAATGCTGCATGGCTCACTGAGAGGCTGAGGCAGACATAGAAGGAGGCACCATTTGGGGTGGATAGAACTGGAAGGGAGTAGTTTATATAAGGATGGTGAGGAGAATGAAATAGAGGATGATTGCTTTGGAATGCAGGGAACAGAAAAGCAGGCTGAGGTTTTATTATACTGCAGTAAGAGGAATATACTCTGAATTTGGAGTCATTGGGCTAAATCTAATGAAAATAGAAATGAAAAGGGATTCCCATCAAGTTTATACTTGGATTTCAAAAAATTCTTCTCTACAAGTAAAGACAGACAAAGGGAAAGATTAATGGCATGGTGAGATAATTTATATGAAAAAGATCTGGAGGGTTTAGTGGACCACAAGCTCAATATGAGATAATAGTGTGAGATCTATACCCAAAATAACTAATGCTTCTCCATTAAGAAAGATAACTTCAATTAAGGAATAAGAAGGAGATAGCTCCACTGGGTACTGTGCCCTAGTTAGACCACATCTGAAGTTTTATAATTAGTCTTTAGCCTTGCATTTAAAAATTTTCTTTAACATTCACTTTTATAAGATTTTTAGTTCCAAAAATTTTCCCTCCTTCCTCCCCTCTCATCTTCTCTCCTCCCTTCCCAAGAAAGCAAGCAATCTGATATATAAAATATACAATCATATTAGTCCTCTTTCACATGAAAAAAGAATCAGAAAAGGGAAAAATCATGAGAAAAAAACAAAAAAGAATGAAAATAGTATGCTTTGATTTGTATTCAGACTCCATAGTTCTTTCTTCTTTCTCTGGATGTGAATGGCATTTTCCATGCTGAGTCTTTTGGAATTATCTTGGGTCACTATATTACTGAGAAGAGTTAACTCTGTCATACTTAATCATCACATAGTGTTGCTATTACTGTCTACAATGTTCTCCTGGTTCTGTTCAATTCACTTGGAATCAGTTCACATAAGTCTTTCCAGGTTTTTTCTGAGCACTACATTTTAGAAAGAGGATGTTCAGGAGTCAGCTCTTCTAGCCAGCCAATTGTTAAATCGACATAAACATTTATGCCTTGAAAATCAGCACACTATAAATCAAGATTTGATGCTGAGTGCCTGACTTAAGAAAGTTTTGGAGAAGATGCTAATACAGATTAAATTTAAGAGGTGTCCAGAGTTTTCAGATCTGGTTGTTAAACACTTATCCAAAATACGCCTGGGAATAAAATTAGTAAGTACCCAAGGGAAGATAACCAAGATGGTAAAGCGTCTTGAGCTGATGCCTTCTGAGAACAAATTGAGAGAAACTGAATATGTTTAATTTCACTTGTGAAAGTGAAGGTTCAGAACAAAAAGAACCTATTTACTTATGTGCTATCTCTCCCATTAGCATGTGAACTCCTTAAAAGCAGGAACTGTCTTTGTCTTTCTTGGTATACCTAGGATTGAGCACAGAATATTTACTTTATCTAGCACAGAATAAAAAATTAATTTAACTTTAAAAAATTCTTGTTGATTGATTAACAAAAAGGAATGTTTAAGGGATATGATAACTATCTTCAATTTTTCAAAGACTCTTGTAGAGGAGATTAGACTTGGTCCCAGATTACAAAAATAGGAGCAAAAGATAAAATTGACAAAAATGCATATACAGTTTGATATAAGGTGAAAACCTACTGCTAATTGGGAGTCATTCCAAAAATGCCTTTTGACACAGTGGCTTCACCATCATTGAACTCATTAAGTAGAGTCAGGATGACTACCTATTGGATACCTGATGGAATTATTTGGAGGACTGGGTTGGACTAGAGGGCTATAGAGATCTTTTTTGGACTCTAAAATTCTGTGATTCTGTGATCCTGTGAATCTGAGATGGAATTTCATGCATGGAGAATAGTAAATAGACCATTTATATGGTCTTATTAAGGAGAACAGCATTTCTTAAGCCCCCTGGAAAAATAAGTTGAAGGCAGATCATTATTATTATTATTAATTCTGCTCGTTACTATCTGTGATGTGGGCTAGTCACATAACTTTTATGATCCCCAGTCTCTTCAGCTGCAAAAAAGAGAAAATAATACTTTCATTTCTAGTACTTGCATATATTTCTAAGTATCATAAAACGTATAAATATATTTAATAAAAATAGACAGCATTTCCAATATTTTCAGTGAAATAATACTTACTCAGCTCATGGGAGTCTTGAGAGGCAAAGTACTCTGTGAAATGCTATATAAATGTATGTCTAGGATTTTCCACTGAATTCCCACTCCAATCCCTGGAATCTTGAAGGCTCTTCCAGGGGAATACAACCTCTGAGAGATTCTGTCACTCTGGATGAGCATAAAGGAAGAGAAGAGGGACTTTGAGTGAGACTGTGTTTCTGTTGACTGAGTACCTACCTGCCCAGCTAGGTGGAAGGAGGCTCATTAATACATGTCTAGGGAGGTCGGCTAGGTGACACAGTGGACAGAGCACAGCCCTGGAGTCAGGAGTACCTGAGTTCAAATACAAACTCAGACACAATAATTACCTAGCTGTGTGGCCTTGAGCAAGCCATTTAACTCCATTTGCCTTGCTAAAAACTAAAAAACAAAACAAAAAAAAAAACATGTCTAGGGGAAACTAGATGGTGCAGTGGACAGAGCCCCAGTCCCTGGAGTCAGGAGGACCTGAGTTCAAATGTGACCTCAGACACTTAATAATTACCTACCTGTGTGACTTTAGGCAAGTCACTTAACCCCATTGCCTTGCAAAAACAAAACATATCTGGCAGTCAGGATCATAAGCCCCAGATTTAGAGCTGGAAAGAGCTGCTAAGGTCATCTGGTCCATTCCCCTTATTTTACAGATGAGGAAATCCACTTAATTTGTAGAAATTAAGTGACTTACCCAAAGTCACACATGATGATAAGGGACCAAGCCAGAATTTTCACCAAGACTGATTCCAAATCCATACCATGCTGTCTCTAAGCTCCCCCCTTCCCAACTCTTAATTTTTTTCTAATACAAACTCATGAAAGCTTATTCCCTTCAAAAAAATTTTTTTCGGTATCAATAAAAGGAAAGCCAGGGCAACTAGGTGACTAAATGGATAGAGTACTACTGGCCCTGGAGCCAGGAGGACCTGAGTTCAAATCCAACCTCAGACACTTAATAATTACCTGTGTGACCTTGGGCAAGTCACTCAATCCCATTGCCTTAAATAAATAAAAAGAAAATTTTAAAAAGGAAAGCCTATAATGATGAAATCACAGATGTCTGAGTATAGGCACTCTTCAAGAAACTGAAGGACCTAGAGATGGTTAATTTGGGGAAGAAAAAGGTTCAGGGAAATATGAAAGTTGTCTTCAAATAGTTGAAGGGTCATAATATGAAAGATATTCTGTTAGACCCCAGAGGGAAGACCCAGGATCCATGCATGAAGGTTACAAGGGGATTATTAGTTACAAGGAAGAAGAAAAAAACTAACTAGACCTAGAAATGGAATGGGCTGTTTTGAGGAACTGTGGATGGATCACACAGATGCCAGATGATCATTTATTATGTATGATAGTAGAGACTGTTTCATTCTTCATTTTTGTATCCCCTTTATCCTGGCACATAGTAGGGGATTTAATTAATGCTTGTTGATTAATTGATGGTTATAGTAGGATTTCTTTCAGGTATGGGTTGGATTTAGATGGTCCTTGAAATCCTTTCCAATTCTAAATTCTGTGACTTTGTCACATGGTTTTGTGACACCCCAAAAGATAACTTGAGTGTCCTTCTATTATCTCCTGATGGACTCATAGGCCAGCCTAAGCAGGATTTGAGTTGGAACTAGAGGGGCTTTGGTTGGGTTCAGTAAAGTTTCCAGATGAGGGGGAAGGGGAAAGAGGAAGAAGCAAGGACATTCCAAAGGAGCTTTGCTAAAGGCTAAAGGTGGAACAGGATTGTGGCATAAGCAAGATCATAGGACATAGGTTTGTGAACTGGAAAAGTCAAACCATACTAGTGTGTTAAGGAAGACCCAAAGTCAGTGGGCCAGGCTTGCAAATTGAGAAACTGAATAAGTTTGAAGAGGCTGTGTTGAATGGAGGAGCACAATTTGATGGGGTTGGGGAGGAAATGGGAAGTGAAGTTTAAGGTCCTGAAATTCTGTGGTTAGTAATTGTCAATCAATAAGCATTTATAACACCTATTAAGGGGCATTGAACTAGAAAATTCCAATTCTCCAAACTTGCCATTCTCCTCTCCTCTGTTAATCTCCATATTGACTGTGTGTGTGTGTCACAGACCTCCCAACTTCAACTTCCCTATGGTTGGGGAGTACCGACCTATCACTGTTTTACACACACCTAAAGGAATGCATGAACCTCTCTTTTATTTGTTGAATGTCATTATATTTTGTTTTTTCAATTTCATGCAAAGATTTGTTTTCTACATTCATCTTTTTGTAAGTTTTTGAGTTCCACATTTTCTACCTCCCTCCCCTTCCCTACCCCAAGACAGTTAATAAGCTGATGTAGGTTACACATAATACAATGATGTTTACTATATTTCCATATTAGTCAGATTATGAAAGAAGAATCAACTAAAAGGGGGAAAAAAACCATGAAAAAAAGAAAAAAACCATAAAAAAAAGTTTTAAAAAATGAACATAGTATGTCTGCATTCAGACTCCATAGACTTTTCTCTGAATGTGGAGGGCATTTTCTGTCTCAAGTCTTCTAAAATTATCTTTAATTACTGAACTGCTGAAAGGAGTTAAGTCCATCATAGTTGATCATCACATAATGTTGCTGTTAATTTGTTAAAATGTTCTGCTCACTTCCCTCAGCATCAACTACCGCAAATCTTTCCCAGGCTTTTCTGAAATCTACCCACTCATGATTTCTTACAGAACAGTAGTACTCCATAACATTCAAATTTTATATACTTGTTCAGCCATTCCCCATTTGATGGTCATCCCCTCACTTTCCAATTCTTTGCTTACTACATAAAGGGTTGTTATTAATATTTTGTACATGTGGGTCTTTTCCCCTTTTTTTATGATTTCTTTGGGATACAGACCTAGTAGAGGCATTGTTGGATCAAAAGGTATATTCAGTTTTATTGTCCTTTGTTCCAAATTGCTCTCCAGAATGGTTGGATTAGCTCATAACTCCACCAACAGTGTTCCAGTTTTCCCACATCTCCTCCAACATTTTGTCATTTTAGTCAATTTGATAGGTGTGAGGGTACTACTTCAGATATGAACCGTTCTTTTAGTATCTCTTCTTTGAGTCTCTCTCTCTCTCTTCCCTTTATCTCTCCTGTCCATTCATAGTCCCTTGGCCTCTTCCTTGTACTGTCTGTCTGTAATGGTTATTGTCTTGGGTTCTTTCTACCTCAAGCCTGGGGTACAGCTACTTGAGTGAAAAGACAGCTTTTTATCAATCATTAATAATAACAACTAGTATTTATATAGCACTTAAATGTTTGAAAAGCATTTTTCAAAGATTATCTCCTCACCTCAGCCTCATGGGATTCCTAGCTTTTGCCAGGGCTAAATTCAAGCCCTGCCAAGAAGTCTTTCTTTCCATCCCTCAAATAACTTTGTATTTATTATATATGTTTACTGTTCAGTCATTTGGTCACATTCGACTCTTTATGATCCCATTTGGAATTTTCTTGGCAAAGATACTGGGGTAGTTTGCCATTTCCTTCTCAAGTGCACTTTACTAATGAGGAAACTAAAGGCAAAGTTAAGAGACTTATGCAGAATCACACAGCTAGTAAGTGTCTGAGGCCATTTGAAGTCTGGAAGATGAGTCTTCCTAACTCTAATCCCAACTGTATCACCTAGCTACCCAATATGTCTGTGTGTATACATATGTGTATGTGTGTGTGTGTGTGTGCACATATACTATTTAAATATTTTTGCCAGTCAGCAACAACTCTGGGAAGTAGATACTATTATTTTCTCCATTTTTATATTTAAGGAAATATAGACAGATAGAGGTTAAGGGACTTGCCCCAGGTCCCACAACTAGAGTCTGAGGCAGGATTTGAACCAGATCTTCCTGAATCCAGATCTATTGCTCTATCCACTGTGTTATCTAACCAATAAACCAATCAACAAGTATCTTTTAAGTATGAGAGCTTATCATTGTCCTTGGCACTTAGTAGGCAAGTAACATATGTTTCTGGAATTGCTGACCTATTTAAATATTTTTTGCTACATACCTATTGCCAGGCTTTGGGGAAGCAAATATATGTATATATAAATAAGCATAAATACACATATATTTATTTACTTTTTTGTTACATGTTTTCTTCTAAATAGAATGAAAGCTCCCTGAGGGAAGGGACTGTTTCATTTTTGTATCTCCAAATGCCTAACAATACCATGAGAAAATTACTTAAATTGTGTGCATCTATATATATGTATATATATATATATATACACATACGTATGTGTGTGTATTTATCTGTCTGAATATAAATATATCTTTATCTATCTGTATGTCTCTATATCTATCTATATACAAAGAGATAGATCAAAACAGAGGTGGGGGGTGGTAATTTGGACAAAAACTTTGAATCCCAAGAAGCAGAATTGAGGAGATGATGAAAGCATTGTATAAAGGTGTGATGGCAAGAGATAGAATATCAAGTGTGAGAGACTGCAAGGTCCATTTTGACTGAAATGAAGGCATAGGCATAAAGGGTAGTCTTGTTTAATAAGTCTAGAAAAGTAGGCTGGAGCAAGGACTGTTAAGAGCTTTTAATATTTACAAGAAAAGCACCCCTCAACCATGAATTCCAACCCTTTCAGGAGATGGGTAGTATCTTGTCAAATGATCTTGTCAGTTTCTAATTCATTATGTGGAGAAATTTTAGTTTCCTCATTCTGCTCTCTTTTCTTCCAGAGGATGAACCGTTATTGCCTGAAATCCCCAAATGTGATGCATTTGCCCTGGAGACAACAGTGGTGACACCTGCGACAAAGCTGGCCAATACTCTACGGGACATCCTTACCTACCGAACCTTTGTGTCTCAGTTCCACAACTTCCTCAAAGGCCTGCAGCTTCACACAGACTACCTGCAAAATAGTCAGTTTTCCAAATGGAAAGGTGAGTCTGATTCTGAGACATTCCCATTTTGGCTTTATCCATTTGGAAGAAATGCAAGTGACTTTTTAGTTTGCCTTCTAGGTAGACAAAAATCCCCAAATATCTGCAAGTATTTTGTTTGGGCTTTTTGATGGGATTTTTTGTTTGATTGATTTTGGTCTGAGCTGTAAAAATTTCCCTCTTTGTCCCTCAGTTCAGTGGCATCAAGCATAGTGGGAGGTCAAGTAGTCAATCAATCTATGAGTGTTTATAAAGGTCCTACTATGTTCTGGGGGGGGAGAGAGAGAGAGAGAGAGAGAGGAGAGAGGAGAGAGAGAGAGAGAGAGAGAGGAGAGAGAGAGAGAGAGAGTTCTTAACATTCTTGGTACAATGGGGAAAAAACCTTAGTTCTGGTGTCAGATCCCACCTCTAATAATTACTACCTGTGACTTCGACAAGAGAAGAAAAGGGGAAGGAAGAAGGAAATCAGTATTTATATAGAACCTATATATGCCAGGCACTATTCTAAGGACTGTTTGCAAAATATTATCTCAGTTGATCCTTACATCAACCCAACTGAGGAAACGGAGGCAACTAGAAGTTAAGTGACTTGCCCAGGATCAGAGAGCCAGCAAATTTTGAGGTCAAATTTGAACTCAGGTCCAATGTTCTATTCATTTCACCACCAGCTGTCTCTAACAATCACTACCTGTTTGATTTTAGCTAAGTTACTTCATTTCTTTGTCCCTCAATTTCCTCATCTGTTAAAAAAAAAGAGATTCATCTCTGAAGTCTCTTCCATGATCTTTGAGGCTATGCACCTATAAGCACATAGTAGCAATGACCCAAAATCCTCTCATTTTCTCATCCTGACTTCCTTCAAGACTGAGATCAAATCTCACCTTCTAAGAGTCCCTCTCCTACTCCTTCCCTTGACTTTCCACCTTCCAGTCCCAAGGCTTTTTCCTCTGAGATTACCTACCATTCACATGATATACATACAAATGAATTTCTAGTTGCATTACATAGATTTTTTATTCATTATCACTCTTCTATTGGAGTTTTAAGCTCTCTGAAGTCAAGGATCATGTTTTTGCCTTTTTAGCACCCTGGTGACTTAACATTATTCTAGACACATAATATGCATTTAAAAAATAATTGTTGATGATAGAGAGGAGAATCAAGTCTTTGAGTATGACTCTTTTAAAAAATGAATTCATTTTTATTTTTATTCTGAACATCAAACAAAATGGGCATTTGTATGTGTGTTTGCATGTAGGAATATGTGCATGTACATAAATATATAAATGAATATATGTTAAAAAAGGAGAATTGGTCATGGAAACTCACATCTCTATAATATGTACCTTGATTTTCTTTTAAAGTACATAAGAGGGGCAGCTAGGTGGCACAGTGGATAAAGCACTGGCCCTGGAGTCAGGAGTACCTGGGTTCAAATCCGGCCTCAGACACTTAATAATTACCTAGCTGTGTGGCCTTGGGCAAGCCACTTAACTTCATTTGCCTTGCAAAAAAACCCTAAAAAAAATAAAGTATATAAGACCAGGGCAGCTAGGTGAGATGGTGGATAGAGCATCTGCCCTGGAGTCAGGAAGATTTGAGTTCAAATCCAGCCTCTACACTTAATACTTACTTGGCTATGTGACCTTGGACAAGTCACTTAATTCCATTTCCTTGCAAAAATAAAGTATATAAAAACCTAAGCTGTCCTTCCTGCATAATTTCCTTTCTAGACTCCCTTTAGTTCTTTTTTCTCCATTAAAAAAAAAGAAATCCTCAAAGATGTACCTTTCATTCTCTACCTTTCATTTCTCTCTTTCCTTTCCTTTTCCCATTCTTTTTTATTCTCTTCCCTTTCTTCCCTTCTTCCTTCCTTCCTTCTTTCCTTCCTTCTTCCTTTCTTCCTTTTCTTTCTTTCCTCCTTCCCTCCTTCTTTCCTTTATTCCTTCCTTTTCTTTCTTTCTTTCTTTCTTTCTTTCTTTCTTTCTGTCTGTCTGTCTTCTACATTCCTTCTTTTTTCTTCCCTTCTTCCCCTCTTTCATTTTTTCCCTCTTCTTCTCTTCTTTCTTCCCTTCTTTCCTTCTCTCTCTTTCCTTCTTTTCCCTCTTCCTTTCTTTCCATCTTTCTTTTTTCTTTCAATCCTTTTTCTTTCCATTTTTCTTTCTTTCTTTCCTTCTTCCTTCCTTCCTTTCTCTCTCTCTCTTTCTCTCTTTTTCTCTCTTTCTTTCTCTTTCTTTCTCTTTCTTTCTCTTTCTTTCTCTTTCTTTTTCTTTCTTTCTTTCTTTCTTTCTTTCTTTCTTTCTTTCTTTCTTTCTTTCTTTCTTTCTTTCTTTCTTTCTTTCTTTCTTTCTCTCTACTCTCACCCTCCCAACTATTGGGAAAGAAAAAAAAGCCCTTAGATATGACTTTTCATTTTCACCAATTTCTTACTTTGCTGCATCCTGATGGACTTGTAAGCCTGTCTCAATAATTTCAATCAACAAGTACTTAATGAATCAGAGTATATAGCCACATGTATGGCCCTGAGCCAGAGTAGTTCCATAAATTTGTTATGGCTATGTTGAGCCCTTCCCTTTCACTGAGATCTAATGGAATGACATAATTGATTTTCTCTGCTCATACTATGCAAGATCAGCTAAAATCCCTAAGAGAATGTGATCTCTTAATGACCCAGTTAGAAAAGGATTTCAGCTCGCCTAGAGATTGCATTCCATATTTGTGGAGTAGATGGCAAGACTAGAGAATATGCAAGGGATATCTGAGTTATCTTATTGTTTAGTGGGCCTTTTGAGAAAGAGATCAGGCTAGGAAGGATCAGACAGAACAACCAGTCCCCACTTAGAGCCCTTTGCTCTTGCCTGTTGCTAAAGGGACAGTTGTGTTACAATTAGCAAGGGTATATTAATAACTGAAAGGGCTTGACTTTCAGACACAGTGCTGGACTGTTTCCCAAACCGTCTGACGCAATCTGATAATCATCTCTGCCTGCTGGATACTGCATTCTTCATCAACTCCAGTTACCCACCCCTTCTAAGACCCGAGAGGAAAGCTGATATCATCATCCATCTCAATTATTGTGCAGGCTCCCAGATAAAGGCAAGTGATGGGAAATAATAGTGGTCACAGTGTAATGAAGAAGAAAGAGGGCTAATTTGGAATAACAGGACCTGGTTCTTTCTTGGGCAAGGAAACAGAAACAGAAATAAACTTCCATTTAAATAGAATATCTTTTAAATTTTGAGAATTTTCCAGTACCTGAAATATTGCATTGGGGGGGGGGGATATTATGGTATATGAATTTGGGCAAATAGCTTAAGTTCCCTTGCCCTCAGTTTCCTAGTCTGTAAAATGAGGAACTGGCTAGAGGAGATAACCTAAGTCTCTCTCAATTGTATACTATAAACAAGAATTTACTGTCTTCTCATGTATGTGAGATAGATACTGCACATGTGTCATGGAAAGAAAATTGATTCTGGAGTTGGAGACCTTGAGTTCAAATCTCTCCTCTGATCATTAGTTTGCTGTGAGACCTTGGACAAACCACTTAACATCCCTGGGCCTCAGTTTCCTCATCTGTCAATCAAGTGAGAGATTAGACTATATGACCTTTTAAGGTCCCTTCCAGCTGGAAGACTACTTATGATCCATTTAATTCCCATTTTATAGATGAGGTGGTAGTTAGGTAGATCAATGGATAGAGCATGAGAACTGGAACCAAGAAGACCTGAGTTCAAATGTGACCTCAGACACTTACTAACTGTGTGATCCTTTGCAAATCATTTAACCTCTGTTTGCCTTAATCTCTAGAGAAGAAAATGGTAAAAGCATTCCAGTAGTTTTGTCAAGAAAACACCTTATAGGGTGCCAAAGAGTCAGAAACAATTGAATAACAACATAGATAAGGAAACTGAGTCCAAGAAAAGAAGGGGCTTGCAAACAATCTCACAGGGAGAAAGTGTCAGAGCTGAAACCTGAATTCCAAGCCATAGAATTACAGATTTAGACCTGGTAGGAATCTTAGAGATAGTCAAACACTCTCATGTCTTCTTTCTAAAATGAGGGAAATGAGGCCTATAGAGTTAAATAAATTATCCAAGCATCTGACTCCAAGCCCAGAAGAGAAGGTGCTCTAATTTATGTTTTAATCGGGTCAGTCTAAAGAAAATCTGCCTGTACATATTCACACTAAATCTTTGGTCTTAGCCAAGAGTTTTGGATTCTCTTCTGAGATTGATTCATTGGAGCATGTAATTTCTTTCAATTGGGGGGGGGGGCAGCCACCTGGGAGAACACATGAGCTCTAAGTTGAGTGGCTCTCTGGAATCCTAGTCCAAGGCAGAACCTTTGTTCTTTTCCATGAATAACATGAGATCAGCTTTCCTAATGACTAATAAGGCATCCAGCTGGCAATCACATTCATCTAAACATCTGGACTGGAGTTTTAATCAACTCCATTAGTAGACACTTCTCCTAAATACTGATTTGAACCTGCTGCATATGGAAATTCTTAAGAAAAGATAGATCTTAATTCTAAAGCTTTATACCCTTTGAGGGAACCATAGTGTCTTCATTTTAAAAGAAGGGAAGGAAGCTTGTCAAAATTACCCCCAAAAAAATTGTTACAGGTTTCATACTTATTTTGATTTTTGCTTTTAATTTATTCAACCTATATTTATTAAGTATCTCCTAATGAGAGGTTCTAGTAAAGATACCAAGATGAATAAGACATAGGATCACCAACAAGAAAAAATCAAACTCAGGTATTGATTTCAGGATGCCAGTTTTTCAATTTCCTAGTCACCCACCTGCTTATAGTAAGGGACTGGGACAAGCAGAGAAAATTATTGGGAAGGGGTGTTGAAATCAAGTCTTTTGAGGATGAATACCTAAACCAAAATCCATTTCTCACTTCCACCCCTCTGCCAAATTAAGAAGGTCCTGGCCATTTCCTCTCTAACTTCCACCATTCATCTTTTCTGTCCCTTGTTCTTTTCACTACTCCAGAGAAATAAGGGAAGGTTCAGCCAGCTGCTGTACTCTGAATCCTTTACCCTGAGGTGACTGCATTCTCAGTCATAGCTTCCCTTGAAACTTCCCTAAAACTTATACAAATAAAATAAAATTGTTTTTTTTTGGGGGGGGAAGGGGATCTTAGAGCTAAAGCTAGAAGAAGCCCAGAGCTCATGATTCAGTCCAACCCTCTCATTTTACCAATGAAGAAAGTGAAGCTCAGAGAATTTAAATAACTAATACTGGAAGTAAGCATCAGATGTGAAATTTGAACCCAGGTCCTCAGAATCTCTAACCAATGCTATTTCCAATAATGTTTAATAATACTTATTAATGAATTGGTAGTATGATAATCAATTAACCAATTATAGTTGAATGCATTATAATGCTTTGAGGTTTGTAAAGAATTTTATATACATTATCAGATTTTATTCTCATACTAAGCCCATGAGTTCATTACTACAGATGTATAGAGGACAGGCTCAGAGAGGACAGGGGGCATTATAGGGGTAATAAGACATACATGCAATAGCTGACAGAAGTCTGAATGCAGTAAGTGCAGAAGTCCAAAGGAATACAAAACTATAAAATTGTTTCTATTTTTTATAGTGCTTTAGGGAGGCTTTGTTGAACATGTTTTCATTCAAATTTTCTGAGGAAGGTTTTCTAGTATAGCATTTCCCTGCTCTGGCTCTTCTTTATTCTAAAAATAATTGAAAGTGACCAGAACCATTTGGGAGCTAAGTTTGTTTGCTCCACCTTGAAAAACACGAAATTCAGTAGGGGTGTTGGACACTTCTAAAAGCAGAGTCCAGTAAGGTCTGTTGCATTGACAGCCCAAGTCAACAAGAGCTTATTCTGTGACTTCCAGGCACTGCTACATGCTAGGAATGCGTTGGCAAAAGTGAAACAGGACCCTGCCCTCAAATTCTTAGCTAGCATTTATATGGCACTTTAAATGAGGGAACTGAGGCTGAGAAAGATTAAGTGACTAGTCACACAACTAGTAAACATGTAAAGATGAATTTGAACTCAGGTCCTCTGGATTCCAGTTTCAGAGCTCCATCTTCTATGCCACCTGCATTGCAATTTGAGGTATTAGGGTATGGAAGGTTAAATGACTTGCCTGAGGTCATATAACTTCTCTTAGCAGTGAGCCTTCCTGGCTTCCAGACCAGCCTTCTATTCTCTACACCATGTAGCCTTGAACATACATATAGAAGTATATATAAAAGAGACATAAGATATTTGGAAGGGAAGGGGAAAGAAGACATGACCAGGTGAGTAGGATCAGGAAATGTTTCCTAGAGGAGAGATGGCACAGGAGCTGAGCCTTGATTTGGGACAGCTTAGGTGGTGCAGTGGATAGAGCACAGACACTAGAGTCAAGAGGACCTGAATTCAAATCCAACCCCAGATACTCACTAGCTATGTGACCCTAGGCAAATTACTTATTACTTAACCTCAATTGTGAAGCACATCCACAAAAAAAAAAAAAAAATCCTGGACCCCAACACTCGAGAAGAAGGAAGAAAACAGGAATATTAAGAAGCAAAGTCACATGAGGAGCTAACCTCCATCCAAGTGAGTCCAATCTCTCTTATGACTCTTGTTTTTTCCTCTAGCCCTTAAAACAGACCTGTGAATACTGTGAAGTGCAGAATATCCCCTTCCCCAAATATGACGTGAAAGAAGAAAGTGAGAAGGACCTAAAGGAGTGTTACCTGTTGACACCTGATGATGATGCCTCAGATGCCCCAATAGTACTTTTCTTTCCACTCATCAATGGCTCTTTCCAAAAGTATAAAGCCCCAGGTAAGTCACTTTTCCTTTCAGAATTCCCTCAGGCGTTATCCCAAGGATACTGTTGACTCTTTGAATGAGAACTCTAGAAATAGGAAGTCTTTTCTTAGGGGCTACAGGAACTCTGAGCTCACATAGTTCTTTGGTTAGAAAAAGGACAAACCATGCTGGTTATAAAAGCTACACACACACACCAGAGATTTTAACCAGGGCAACCAAGGCTTTTCCCCAAGGTACATGAATGTAGAAGGCATTGATAGTATTTGATCAGTAGTACAGAAACAACTGAGTTTAGCAAACAGTTATCAAGAATAATTAGCTAAAACAGGAAGCTTGTTGGTTAATTTTCTTCATGAATTTAATTTTTAAGATAAAATAAAATAAAAAAAGAAGTTTGATACTTCTTCCTGCATCCAAGTAAAGTGACATTCCAGGGAAGCTCCTCCTTGACCTAGCAGCAGCCCCTCTCCCCAGACAAGTCATTGATGTGTCCCAGAGCTGCTACTCTATCACTTTGTCCTAGAATGATTATTATAGCTTTGCTGTACATTTAAGTGAGAGTGGATAGAGTCTGTGGAGAGAACCAAGAAGTCCTGAATTCCAATCCTTCCTCAGTACATAACTCATTTAACTTTTCTCTGCCTCTCTTACTTCATCTGTAAAATAAGATTGTTAACTGAACTCTCCTCCCAAGGTTATTGCAAGGACCAAATGAGATAACATATTTAAAATGCTTTGCAAACTCTGAATGCTAGCTCTTATTAACACAGTCCTACACAGAAGGTGTAGGTTGCTTGCCTATGGTAAGGTGATAAAACCATCTAACCAGCCCTACTGGTCTATGTCCAATTGAAGGAGAAGACCAAAAACACAACCAGAGCATCTTTTCAGGACCTTGGTCTTAGAGGGTTGCCTAGAGCATTGAGAGACAAAATTATTTGCCCAAGGTCACACTACCAATATATTTTAGAGCAGGTTTTAAACTCAAGTCTTCCTAGTTTGGGGGCTCACCTATCTACCGTATCTAGCATGTATATATAGGGAAAGAAAGAAGCATGTGATCAGGAAGAATCTCAAGAATGATCATCAGCTTGGGGAATTTCAAGGAGACCTTAAGGGGAGCAGAAACTAGTATGGGAGGATTAGACTTCAGTCCAGAAAATATTATAAATCAAAACTTTTCCTTGACTGAGCTGCTCCTTATTTGGAAGGATTCATTCCAAATGCTCCAGCATCATTCAAATGTTCCCAATCCTTAAGAGGAATATAAGTCAGAGGTCAGCAGAATTTTGATAGTGATTCAAGGATCCCTTTGATATCTCTCCTTAGGTGTGGAGCGTGGCCCAGATGAGATGGAGGATGGAAATGTTGATATCTATGGACACAATACTCCCTATGCCACCAAGGAGGTAACTTATACAGAGTCTGCTTTTGACCGAATGGTGAACCTTTCTGAGTACAACATCCTGAATAATGCAGACATGATCCTTCAGGGCCTACGCCTAGCCATGGAAAGAAAGAAGCAGTCAAAGAAAATGTGTTCATCATAAATGTGATGATCCTCATGGACAGCGTTTCTGTTTCTTTCACCATTGCATCAGAGTCCAGTGTCAACTGATTTGTTGGTAGAGGATGACTACCACAGACTGATATCAGTCTGTGACACAGTCAACCTGACTTGGATATTAGAGGAAGAGATCTGAGGGAAGAAAATAACAAATAGCATTTTCTTATTTAAAAAAAGAAAAAGAAAAAAACTTCCCAAATAACTCCCTGAAATCAAGGAAATACCATTGCCACAGGTTAAGGCATGCCATCATCTGAGAAAACTGAGTGAGGGCTGTAATAGGGGGAAAACCCCAGAATCAGAGCTTCTTTTAACTGCGAGGAAACTTGATACAATAGAAAAAAAGAAATAAAAATAAGAGGATTGGAATCAGAAGATCCAAACTCAAATCTTAGTTTGGTCATTTATTATTTATATAACTGGAGAAGTCATTTAAACTCTCTAATTACAAAATAAGGAGAACTGGACTAAAAGATCATTCCTGTTTTTATAAAATACAGAAGTTTCAACCTCTTCTCTCTCTCATCTGTATGAATGTCCCAAGGAAAAGGGGAGATGTGATCTATAAGGCAGTTTTAAATTTCTCCTGAAAAAAAATTAAATTCATAACATTATGGTCATTTTTATGGGTCAGGATAATATGATGTGTATACAATGAAGCCATTTTGGCATCTTCAATGACATAGTCAACCAGGTAACCAGATTTTAGTTTGCCACTGACTGCTCAGAATTAGAATGAACTCTTGATTATATGAAATGTTGTTTCATCAAATAAATGGAACTCCCATCATTGGCATCTTAGCAAATGCTAGGCAGAGTTTAAGACATGTTTAGATTGCTGATTTTAATGAATAGCACTGCTCAGGAATATAGCTTAGAAAGCTAGGACAAGCTGTAAACCATGAGAGTCCTTCAAAAAGATATTTTAAGTCAACTTCATGGAATGCCATTGACTTTGCAGAATAGGTATTCTCTGGACTGAGAAGATAAAGTCAACTGAAAGTGTGCTCTAAGAGTGCTTGACTTTGGGTCCTTTTCCAACTCTACCTCTCTCCTTACCGTTCACAATCAGGTCATGATTACTATTATTTATCATGTAAGCATAATCTACTTAAGTTATTGAAAATTGATTTAAATTACAGGGCCTGTGTGTGTGATGAAGGCAAAAACAATAGGATCCTAATTTACCTTGAAGCTTATATAATGAAATTTATATACATACTGTATCATATGAAAGTACCGATTCATTGATGGACTTTAATATTGAATTAAAATAATGATCTAACAAATGTATTTGGTTATTTTTCTCTCATTGTCTGATAACATAAATATTAGTCACATCCTCAGCACTTCACACCTGAATTACTAACAGACCTCCAACTCTTTCCCTCCTCCAGTGTATTCTGCATATCTTGGTCATAGGACTCTTATGGATTTGATTGTCATCTCTGTATATATGACTCCCAGATCTATATGATAATAATAGTTAACATTCATATAGTGCTTTAAAGTTTGCAAAACTTTCATACATATTTTATTTGATCCTTATAACAATACTATATGAATTGTCATTCTTCATCCTTTTTTTTCAAAGAGGACTAATAACATCACAAGTGAGGCAAAGTTGTTCAGTCATCAGCCTTACTCCCTCTAATAAAGTCATCAGAGTCCAGTGGCAAGACAAAAGTCGAGATGACTGGTGATGGCAGCCTAGGATGCAGTGGGTGACCTTGATCTTTTTAAATTGTTCTTCCACAGATGTCTGAGGCCATGCTCATTTAATGACTAAAGAGTAAGTAAAAAATGAGACAAAAGATGGCCCAA
The DNA here is from genome assembly GCF_037893015.1 of Macrotis lagotis. NCBI lineage: Eukaryota > Metazoa > Chordata > Mammalia > Peramelemorphia > Peramelidae > Macrotis > Macrotis lagotis. The sequence goes on along the minus strand of NC_133661.1, from coordinate 202,580,010 downwards.
TTTACCATCCAAAAGATCTCAGTCTCAAGAGGTGAAAACTCTCAGAATTTTTGGCCAAAACAGAAAATAACTCTGATTTACACTGAACAATGAACCACAGAGGCCTGGGTTGGGCCTATTATTGGCCATTCAGAGAAAGCCAGAATTATTTGTATAATAATTATAAAGGATAATCAGAGTAGCTCCATTTAAAAGACAATGGGATTTTTAAAGCTTGTTTTTCAGAGTTGTGTTTCAAGAAATCAAATCTGAAAACTGTTTATTGAAGAAGCTATTATAAAATTTTTATTATATCCCCATTTTACAGATGAGGAAACTTGAATCAGAGGTTAATTGACTTGCCCAGGGTCACATAGTGTCTGAAGTAGTCTTGGAACTTGAGACTTCCTGATTACAAGTCTATCTCCATGCCACCTAACTGTCTTGGAGGCCTGGTCTCTCTCTTGAACTCTAGTCCTGAATCATTACTTGCCTATTAGACATTTCTAATTGCATGTCCTCTAGACATCTCAAACTCAACATGTCCAGGATTGAACTCATTATTTCCCCTGTCACTGTTCTTGATTTCCTTATTTCTATGAGAGACAAGGATCCTTCCTGTAACTCAGGTTTGCAACCTCAGAATCATCCTTGACTCTATTCTCTCTTACTTTGAGGCAGCTAGTAGCTCAGTGATTAGATGTCTGAGTCTAGAGTTAGGAAGACCTGAGTTCAAATCCAGATTCAGACATCAGACATGTCTTAACTGTATGACCCTGAGCAAGAAACTAACCTCTTGATTGCCTGACAAAATGGCTCCACTGGAGAAGGAAATGGCAAACCATTTCAGTATATTTGCCAAGAAAACCTCAAAACTTGGTCATAAAAGTTCAGACACTGAATAACTGAACAACAGCCCAAGTATCTACTCAGTTATGAAATCCTGTATTTCCTATCTCCTAGCATCTATCTATCACTCTCTCCTCACATGGCTACCACCTTAGTTCAAGCTCTTATCATTTCTTGCCCGGACTTTTGCAAAACCTGTCCCTTAAATCTCTCTTCTCCAGCATATCTCCACAATGCTGCCAAAAAGATTGTCCTCAAACACAGATTTAAGCATGGCACTCCTCTGCTCAGTAGGTTCTAATGACTCCTTATGGCCTCTGAGATTAAATATTAACTCCTCTTCTTGGCTTTAGCTTTTACAGCCTAGTCACAAATCTACCTTATGCTATTCCTCACACATAGTTCATCCATCTTCTCTTTCCCTCTATTTAAATTGGCTATTGCCATGGGGTGATTAGGTGATCTGTCAGGAAAATATGAGTTCAAATATAGCCTCAGATACTTACTGGCTATGAGACCCTTGGGAAGTCATTTAACCTCTATTTGCTTCAATTCTTCATCTATAAAATTGGACCACACAGGAAAAGGAAAAGGCAAACCACTCTAGTATCTTTGCCAAGAAAACTCTGTAGACATGTCTATGGGTTAGAAAAAATTAGACTTGACTCAACAATAATTCTCCAATCCTGGACTGTATTCTTCCTACCTCTTAGAATTCCTTGTTTCCTTTAAGATTCATCCTAGGGAACACTTTCCATATGAGATCTTTGGAGATTCTCACAGGTGTTAGTACTTTCACTGCCACAAAAAAATATATATATATATATAGGTAAATTGGTAAATATATATATATATATATATATATATATATATATATATATATATATATGGTAAAATGTATATACATATATATGTATGTATGTATGAATATAACTTTAGAATTAATTGTACAGCATGGGAGACACTGGCACAGGACCAGCTAGCATGACATACCCTCATCAGATAGTGCCATAAAATTTTCTCAAATGGCAGTCATCACAGTTCTCTTTGGGAAGTGCTCCTCAACCCTAGATGTCTACTTCATGTCATGGCCTTGTTAGGGGAAGTAAGGTACTATCAAGAGTTCCATTGTAGGAGGAGGAATGATTCCATCAACCCCTCCCCAGGATATTTGTGCCTTATCAGTTATATTATAAAGAATGGGAATCTCCCCTTCCAGGATTCTGTGTCATCCTGTGACTTTTGATACAAAGGGGAGAGCTATATTTGTTACAAGTCACCAAGATTTATATTTGTTTTAGATGACATCTATATATTCATAGACAATGTCTCATATACAGTTCTATACAGGTACAATAGCCATTCCCCAATAGATATATAGTCAAAGCATATGAACAAGCACTTTTCAAAGAAAGAACTTAAAGTATGGAGAAATACTTATTAAAACAACTCTGAAGTTTCACTTCATGTCTATCAGGAACAAGATGGCAAAAAAGCAAAATGGTGAAAGTTGGGGCACTGTGGGAAAATGGATACACATTCAGGACATTCTAGAAAGCAATTTGGAACTTTTTCCAGCCAAGTTGACAAGCTGTGCATACCCTTTCATTTGAAATCAAAGAAGAGAAAAAGAATCTGTAAATAAAAAAATATAGCAGCTCTTTTCTTAGTAACCTGAAATCGAAAACCAGAGTGGTATCCTCTTATTGGGGAGAGGCTCAATAAACATGGTATTTGAATATAAATGATGAAATGGACAGTTTCATAGACATCAGGAAAGATTTGTGAATTGATGTAGAGAAAGGAAGTAGTACTAGGAGAACAATTTATACAAAGATACTAAGTCTTCTGGAGCTTCCATTTTGTGGAAAGGCCAAAGCCTGCCTGCCTTCATTCATCTCCTGGCCCTGTTCTTTCTTGACTTTCTCTTTATTTAAAACCATTCCCCATCTACTGCCATCTCATCCTAGAACTTCCCTCTATAACTAGAGCCTCCTAGCTCTGGAACAGCCTACCTTCCCTATGGCTCATTCTCTAAGGTTATCCCTCCTCAAGATCTCCCTTTGGTGAGTTACTCCTGGATCTTCCATTTTGTGGAAGGTTCCAGGCTGGCCTGCCTTCATACCCCTTTCATACCCTTCCAAGGCCTTTTCTGACTTTCTCTGGACTTTAAAATCATGCCCCATACCCCTCACCATACCCCACACACACACACACACATTTTTGAGCTCCCTTTTTGTGTGTTTTTCTTTTCCCATAAGAATTTAATTTTCGTGTAGGTAGAGAATGCCTCTTTTTTTGTTTGTATTTGCACTCCCAGGGCTTAGCATAGTGTCTAACAAATAGTGATGATTATGATGATGATGACACTGGCAATGGCAGCTAAATGGTGCAGTGGGTAGAGGCCAGGAAGTCAGGAAGACCTGAGTTCAAATCCTGCCTCATATACTTACTAGCTGTGTGACCTTGAAGTCACTTAATTCTGATTGCCTCACATCCAGGGGCTGTCTCCAGTTGTCTTGATTCATTTCTGGTCACTGGACTCAGATGGCTCTGGAAGAGAAAGTGAGGCTAATGGCTTAGCAGCAACCCCTCACTTAAATCCAATTCATGTGCTTATCATGGCATCAACTTCCCTAATGTCATGGTCTTCTTTGAGAACAAAGGACAAACATCATCCTCATTTGTATCCCCAGGGCTTAGTAAAGTGCCTAACAAATAGTAAATACTTAATAAATGCTTATTTTCTTGCTTCCTCTATACTAGAGAAAAACAAATAATTTAGAGCTCTGATCAATGCAATAACAAAATGTAAGACCAAAAGAATGATAGTGAAACAGGATACTCATCTCTTGACAGGTGATAAACTTAAAATGTAGAGATAAACATTTTTAAATATCACTAATGTGAGACTATGTAGCTGAAAAGACTTGTGAACTGATATAGATAGTTATTAAGGTATTTGTCATTTAAAACTTTCTTAAATTTGGGATTAAACAGATTAATTTTTTAAAAACTTATTATTTAAATAAAAGTAATAAACTATTTTGATAGATAATATTTTATTCTCCCATTTCATGTTAAATTTTTTTTTTAACGTTTGAGTTTTTTTAGGTTTTGAGTTCCATCCTTCCCTTCCTTCTCCCTGATACAGTAAACAATCAGATATAGGTTATACATGTGCAATCATGTAAAACATTTCATATCAGTCAAGTAATAAACCATTTTAAAAGCATAATGTCTAATGTAAATAAGAACATTTGGAAAACCTCACCATAAATAGAGAAAATTTCTTTTATTTGTATTTTGTGTTAGGGAATGCTTCCTAACACTGGCAGACATCTTAGGAGATCATGCTTCCCTAGTTTACAGTATTAAATACAACAAAATTCTGATATAACAAAAGAATTTGAATACTTCACTGGAATTGGTTGTCATAGGACCTTCAACTGAAGAATTAGAATTTTAGTGGAATTTGTATGATGTTGAAGCAATTTAGCTTAGAAAAGGTAAAAAGGCACTAACTAGTCTTCTTCCAATAGATGCAAATTATTATCTGACTCTGTGACCCCATTTGGGATTTTCTTGACAAAGATAATGGAGTGGTTTACCATTTCCTTCTCCAGCACATTTTACAGGTGAGAAAAATGAGGCAAACAGGGATAAGTGACATGTCCAGGGTCAAACAGCTAGTAACTATTTGAAGTTGGATCTTAATACAGATCTGCCCAACTTTAAGTCAATGTTCTAGTTAAATATAATCATAGAAAGTCAATGAGCAGGTAGTCAATTAGCATTTAATTAGTGCCCAATCTGTGCCACTATATATAATATATATATAGTTTATAGTTTATATTTGTATTTATCTATATAATGTATATATATATTAGAAATAATCAAGAGAAGGATAGCATTAGCATTAAGGGGATCCTGAAATGGCTTCTTGCAAAAGACCCTGAGAAGCTTCAGCCGAGACTTACAAAAGACAAGTAAGCTAGAAGGCAAAGATAAGGAAGAAGAGAGAGCTCCAGTCTGGGGAGAGTTGGTGGGGTGGGGGTAGGGGGTGTGCAGCCAGTGAAAAATTCTAGTAAAATAGAATAGTGGAAGGGACATTTTATTAGGAAACAACAAATTTTAGACTCATTGAATACTTATCTGATATTGAATAAGTAACATCTCTGGATCTTAGTTGTTTCATCTTTTGTAAAGGAATGTTCTCCCCCAATGAGAGAAGTCCTGGTTGAATTTGGTCTGTTGGAAATAAATATGTGTTAATCGTCCTAGAGTTTGCCCTACTCAAGGACAAGTTACCAGAGGGCTTGACCTTAAGAAAGAACAAACCAGAATTAGGTTAACAAACATATTTAATGCTATTTCTCTAGGTCAAGAATTGCACTAGCATGGGGGGATCAAGCCCAAGGGCCAGACCCCCTCTCTGATGTGCAGATCTCCTGATTTAAATAATGGTGTCCATCAGGAGGTATAATCTGAAATGGCATCTGTGGCTTGTCCATTCAAAGGGGAATGGTGCAGCCCCTAATGTAGGATGGGGAGGGGGTAAGAGTGAAAGAGGTGGAAGAGACTTCAACAATAAGGGACTTCTAGAGTGGGGCAGCTAGGTGGTACAATGGATAGAGCATCAGCCCTAGAGTCAAAAGAAATTGAGTTCAAATCCAACCTTGTACACTTAATAATTACTTAGCTATGTGACATTGGGCAAGTCACTTAATCCCATTGCCTTAAAATAAAATAAGGGATTCTAGAGAAAGGGATCATTTCTTGGAGCTTGTTCTATATAATGGTGTTCTATGGGATAGTAAGGAATGCCTATTGACCCCTTGAGACAATTGGGATTTGAGACTCTGCTCTACCACATAATATTGCTGTAATATTAGCCAAGTCCCACTGAGCCTCAGTTTCTTCATCTGTAAAATGGTTTAATAATACTTCTATAGATTACAGAGCTATAAAATATCATAAAGATAATTTAGTCCATCACCTTTTATTTTACAGATGAGAAAAGAAATCAGCTATCATAAACATTTATTAAGTTCCCACAATGGGCATCACATTAGATTCTGGGAATACAAAGAAAACATTTTTGTCCATGCCTTCAAGGAATTGACCTTCTATGAGAAAAATGACATGTGTGCATACAACTAAATAAAAAGTGATTGGGTGAAAGCAGATGGAGAGGTATTAATAGATGGGCACAAGAGGAAAGACTTCTTCTAGGAAGTAGTTTGAGCTGAACTTTGAAAGTTAATTGAAATTCTAGCCAGATATCAACAAGCTGTAGATGGTGCCTCACTGATACAGGAGGAAGAGAAACTAATTTAAAGGGCAAGAGACTCCCAAAGCATCCAGACCGGCATCAATAATACTGCTTCCTATTAGATTAGATCTTGGGATGGAATGGTTCTGGAAAAGGCAAATGAGAAGGTTGTCTTTGTACAACATTCACCTCACTTTAATAAACATGATTATGCATGCAAGTCATTTTTATCAAGCATATGACAATATGGCCATCTTCATTTACAAAGGATGAATATCATCATCTTCAATAGCTATTTTTTATTTCCACTTTTTTATTTAATATCATTCTCATTTTGTACAAATAATGTTTTTTTATACATTAATAAAATATTCTTGTTTAAGAGTAAATGAAATACCCCCTCCCCTCCCATAAATATTGACTCACTTGAACGATAAAGTAAAGGGGAGAGAAAAAAAAATTAAAATTAAAAAAATAATAGTAATAATTGTAGGTATGGCCAGGTGCCGCAATGGACAGAGCACCAGCCCTGGAGCCATGAGCACCCGAGCCCACATCCGGCCCCATACACCCAACAATCACCCAGCTGCGTGACATGCAAGGCACCCGAACCCCACTGCCCTGCAAAAACCAAAAAAAAAGGAAAAAAGGTCCAAAATAAAATAGTAATAATAGTAGGGGTGGCTGGGTGGCAGACAGAGCACTGGCCCTTGAGCCAGGAGCACCTGGGTCCAAATCCGGCCTCAGACACCCAATGATCACCCTGCTATGTGGCCCCAGGCAGGCCACCCAGCCCCATTTGCTCTGCACCCCCCCCCCAAAATAATAATAATAAAAAATGTGCTTGAGTCTTTGTTCCAACACCAACAAATCTGTCACGGGTAGATCACATTCTTTATGATAAGTCCATCACAAAAGTTACTTCCATATTTTTCCACTGTTGCCATTGCTGATCGCAACTCCCTCCTTTTGTATTTCTCCACTACCATGTACTATATTTTCTCTCTCCTTTCACTCTGACTCTGCTGTAGGGTCGCTGAGTGGCGCAGCAGACAGATCCCTGGTCTTGGGGCCAAGAGGCCCCGAGCCCCCCTACCACCCCTTACCCAGCATCCACCTGGCCCTATGGTCCCGGACAGGCCTTCCAATCCCAGCCCCTTGCAAGAAGTAAAAAAGAAAATGTGTTATATCTGACCACTCTCCCCCCATGGTCCATCCTCTCCTCCATCACTCACATCAGCCCCCTTCCCCCTGTTCCCCCCTCTCCTTCTTACTCCAGATGCCTATACCCCATTGAGTATATATGCTGTTTCCTCTCCTAGCCACCTCTGATGAGAGCAAAGATTCCCTCATTCCCTGTTGCCTTCCCCCATTCCATATCATTGCAATAGCTCATTGTAATAAAGAAAAATCTTATTATATGAAATATCTTGGCCTATTACCCCTCTCCTTTTTCTTTCTCCCATTACATTTCCCTTTTTTCTATTGACTCCATTTTACACTATATTTTATCTTCAAATTCAGCTTTCTCCTGTGCTTCAACTATAAAAGCTCCCTCTACCTGCTCTATTAACTGAGAAGGTTCATATGAGTATTATCAATGTCATTTTTCTATACAGGAATACATGTAGTTCATCATCATTAAGTCCCTCATATTTTCCCCTTCTCCTGCAATCTCTATGCTTCACCTGAGTCCTGTATCTGAAGATCAAACCTTCTGTTCAGCTCTGGCCATTCCAACAGGAACATTTGAAATTCCCCTGGTTCATTGAAAGTCCATCTTTTTCCCTGCAAGAGGACATTCAGCCTTGCCGGGTAGTTGATTCTTGGTTGCATTCTAAACTCTTTTGCCTTCCAGTATATTATATTCCAAGCCCTATGAGCTTCCAATGTAGTTGCTGCTAAGTCCTGTGTGATCCTGACTGCAGCTCCACAATATTTGAACTGTGTCTTTCTGGCTGCTTGTAATATTTTCTCTTTGAATTGGGAGTTCTGTAATTTGGCTATAATATTCCTAGGGGTTGGTTTTTTGGGATCTCTTTCTTGGGGGGATTGGTGGATTCTCTCCATTTCTATTTTTCCCTCTGCTTCTAGAATATCAGGGCAATTTTCCTGCAGTAATTCTTTGAAAATGATGTCAAGGCTTTTCCTGATCATGACTTTCAGGTATTCCAATAATTTTTAAATTATCTTTCCTAAGTCTGTTTTCCATATCAGTTGTTTTTGCAATGAGATGTTTCACATTTTCTTCTAATGTTTCATTTTTTGGTTTTGAAGTATTGAGTCCTAATTTCTAGTAAATTCGTCAATCTCCCTGAGTTCTATTCTTTGTCTGATGGATTTGTTCTCTTCAGAATTTTCTTATCTCTTTTTCCATCTGGCCAATTTTGCTTTTAAAAGCATTCTTCACCTCAATAACTTTTTGAACTGTTTTATCCATTTGACCTAAGCTGGTCTTTAGCATGCTATTTTCTTCAGCACTTTTTTGGATTTCCTTGCCTAGGCTGCTGAATTCATTTTCATGTTTTTCCTGCATCTCTCTCCTTTCTTTTCCCAGTTTTTCTTCCAACTCCTTCATTTGATTTTCAAAGTCTTTTTTGAGCTCTATCATAGCCTGAGCCCAATTTCTGTTTTTCTTGGAGTCTTTAGATGCAGGAGCTTGTGCTTCCTCATCTTCAGACTGAGTATTTTGATCCTTCTTGGGCTCACAGACAAAATATTTCTCAATAGTGTTCTTCTTGTTTCTCTGCTTGCTCATTTTCCCAGCCTGAGCCTGGTTTGGGGGTGCTTCCTGAACTTTTGGGGCACTCCCACAAGGGTCTCAGTGTGTGAGGCTCTGTCCTCTCTCCTGGTCTGTGAATGACCATATGTGCCCCCCTCTGCCACGGGGCTGAGGTGGAGGGGGCCCTGCTGTTCTATGGGGGGTCCTAGACTGTGATCAGGATCGGAATGTGTTCAGAGCCCCAGAGTCCTGTTCCAGGGACAGAGGACAGAGCTTGGCAGTCTCTCTCTCTTCACTTCCCTCCCTAGGTTCAATGGGCTCATGCCCTGGAGGCTCCTGCTTCTATTTCCTGGAACTAGGCTGCAGCTGAGTCAGGAAGGTGACTCAGCCACAGCCCAGCCCCAAGGCTGGGCTTCATGTGCTTGCTCTGCAGAGGTCCCTCCCCCCTTCCTCCAATTTGTGTCTGGTGCTCCCTGGGGTGTAGCTCAGGAAACTCCCCCCGCTACTGTGAGCCTCGGCTCCCAGCACCCTGGGGCTGCCTCTGGGAGGCTGAAGTTCTTTCGCTCTGGCACTGCCCCTCCAACCCTGGGGAGCAGAGCCTTTCTGCTCTTTTCCAGGTTACCTTGAGTAGGAGAACTGCCTCATTCGGTCCCTCTGTGGGTTCTTTCTCTCGAAAATTTAGTTAGAGTACTTAGCTTATAAGTTTTATGAGAGAGTGCCTAAGACATGATCCATTCTTGTCACCATCTTCTTCAATAGCTATTTTTCAAAAAGGTTTTATTTATTTTTCACCCTACTTACAAAGATAGTTTTCAACCATCTTTTTATTGTAAGGTTTTGAGTTTCACATTTTTCTCCCTCCCTCCCTTCTCTTCCCCATCCCCCTTGGCAGAGAGCATTTTAGTATAGGTTATAAATGTACAATTATGTCAAACATATTTCCATACTAATCACATTGTGAAGGAAGAATCAGAACAAAAGGGGAAAATCATGAGAAAGAAAAAATTATAAATTTTAAAAATTGAAAATAGTAAGCTTTGGTCTATATCCTTTTCTGGATGTGAATGGTATTTTCCATTCCAAGTCCTTTAGAATTTCTTTGATTATTGTACTGCTGAAGTGAACAAGTCCATCATAGTTGATCACCATCCACTGTTGTTAATGTGTACAATATTCTTTTGGTTCGGCTCATTTTACTCAGCATCAGTTCTTGCAAGTCTTTCCAGACTTGCATGAAATCCCACCCCTCACAGTTGTTTGTAGAACAATAGCATTTCATCATATATAATCATATATATATATATATATATATATATATATATATATATATATATATACATATATATATGCCACAGTTTGTTCAGTCATTACCCAACATCAATGGTATTCTAAGGGGTGGAGATGAGGAGAGTGCAGTTCAAGCTTGGGAAATTTCAAAAGCACTGAAATGGAGAGGAAACATCTGGTATCCTTGAGATAATATATCAGTGAGATCAAATGAGAATATTATATGTATCTTTGTGCTTTGCAAACTCTAACATATATACATGTGCTTATATATCTGATATATACACACATATATGATAGGTTGGTAGGCTTTTTGGTTTTTACTAGAAGTTGATGAAATCAAATGCAATATTACTATGTAAAGCACTTTGCAAATGACAATTTTGTGTGTGTGTGTGTGTGGGGGGGTTGTTTTCTGTTTTTTTACTAGAAAAGAATCGATTCTATGTCCATGAAAAAGTCATAATGAAGACAATGACCAATTTTCTATCATCACAGAAGTCCAATTAAATAATAATCCAGTTAAATATCAATCAGAGAGGGATAATATCATCCACATTCAGAGAAAACTATGGAGTCTGAATCCAGACCAAAGCAAACTATTTTCATTTTTAAAAAATTTTTTTTATTCCTCCCCTTCTGATTCTTCCTAGTATGGAAGTATGGTTAATGTAGTTGTTTGTTCATGTATAATCTATAGCAGATTACTCGCTGCCAAAGGGAGGGGGGAGGGAAGGGAGGAGGAAGAAAAATGTGGAATTCAAAATCTTACCAAAAAAATGAATGTTGAAAAGTATCTTTGAGTGAAATTGGAAAAAAATAAAAATAATAAATGAATGAAAATAAATCAATATAAATCCCAGGGAGTCAGTCAACTAGCAGCTAATTAGTTAAACTAGCCCCCTGTCCTTAGTCCCTTAATCTTAAATCACACACACGTGTCCCGCTGACATTAACGTTGAACTAGCTCTGGGGTGGTGTTGATGTTACCATGTACGAGGCCCCCTGGCTGGGACTCCCCCAGAGACTGTGACAATCAAATGGGCTAAAGCCCTCGGAGTGATGACGGGTCCGGAAGCAAGTGCCATCTGAGCTGGAGGGAGAGTGAGGGAGGTGACCCAGCCGCTGCCCAGCCCCGGAGTCACTGGGAAAGCGGGATGCCTGGCGCCCTCATGAATAATTCATGAGGAAGCTCCTCTCCATAGGCTGGCGGCCTGGAAAGCACCCAACCAGGAAGGAGCCCGGGGGGGGAACCTCCGGAGGCGAGAAGGTGAAAGGTGACGTGTCCGAGGACGATTGGTCCGGGCCTCGGGGGGGCGGGGCCCGGGCTTGGGCGGTGGCGGCGCGCGGGCGCCCGCTGCCTCATTCCGCCGGGCGGGCCGCGGGGGCGACGTCGGGGCGCTGCGCAGGGGCCGGAGCGGAGCGGGGCCGGACCGAGTCGGGATGTTCAGCTGGATGGGGCGGCAGGGCGGGCGCGATCGGGCCGGCGGGGCGGACGCGGTGCAGACGGTGACGGGCGGCCTGCGTTCGCTCTACCTGCGCAAGGTGCTGCCGCTGGAGGAGGCGTACCGCTTCCACGAGTTCCACTCGCCGGCGCTGGAGGACGCCGACTTCGACAACAAGCCCATGGTGCTGCTGGTGGGCCAGTACAGCACGGGCAAGACCACCTTCATCCGGTAACCGCGCCCGCGCCGCCCCGGCCTCCTTGACCCTCCCCTCCCCCGGGTCCCGAGCCCGTGGAGTTGGCCCAGTTCAGCCCGGGAATTAGGCCTCTGCCCCGGCGCCCCTCGCCCCCTCCTCCCCCGGGAGTTTTCCTCCCCGCTCTGTCCACAGCCCTGGCACACCAAAGGCACCTTCTGAGAATAATGCAGACGGGAACCAATTATGGGGCAACACAACTTTTTATCTGCCTCTATCTAAATCTCTATCCATCTACACACACACATTACTCATTCACGGACCTTAACCCTGGCCCCTGAATTCTCTGCCTACGTCGCCCCCCCAGGACTTCCCCCTTTTTCCCTCCCCTCCCTTCTAGGCTCCCTGTAAATTCCGACTCCTCCCCAGAACTTAATTCTAAGTTGAGTGCCAGCATCTCCCTTCCCCTTAGTGCTTTCATCTTAAGGTGCAGCTGAGAGTCGTCCCAGCAGGCCCAAGGACGGTGATCATCACCTGCTTAGTAATCACCAAAAAAAACAAAAGCCCTGGTAGCTATTACCTTCTATTCCCATGTCGTTTCTGTCCTGAGATGAGGGAAAGTTTATTTCCAGATGTCCTGACAGAGTTGTATAGAAAGGATGGGACAGAACTGAAACAGCAACATGAGTTAGTGAGAGAAGGACCCTTGTACGTAGGTGTACACAGTCTAAGGGTTTTACTTTTTTGGGGTATGTTAATATAAAGGTGAGTAGATTAGAAGGACTTATTCCTATTGGACATAAGATTCTAGATCTCAGAATTTAGCGATGGAAGCATCAAAAATCATATCCAACCGGATCATTTTACAGAGAAGGAAACTGAGATCTGGAGAGGGTCAGCCACTCACTCAAATAGTACTGGAGACAGAATTTTAATCCAAGTCTTCTGACCGCCCTTTGTATGACTTTTAATAACTCAAATTACTTCTACCACCACATTCTATAGTAATAGCAATTTACCTTCCTTAAGCACACCTGCTCTCTGGTAACTATTATTAGTGATAATAATAACTGACATTTCATATAGAGTTTAAAGGTTTATAAAGTATTGGATGCACAGTTTCATATTTGAGCATCTTCACAAATTGTCTATGATTTGCGCATCTAATATGTCTCAGACATATGGAACTTTGAACCCGGGTCATCCTAACTATACGTCCAATGGATCAGCTAGATGACGTACTAGGGGAAAACCCCTGGCTCTGAAGTCAGGAGGACCTAAGTTTAAATCCAGCCTCAGATACTTATTAGCTGTGTGACCTTGGGCAAGTCACTTAACCCTAACTGCCTCATATCCAGGGCCATCTCCAGTTGTCTTGATTTATATCTGGCCACTGGACCCAGATGACTCTGTAGGAGAAAGTGAGGCTGGTGAGGCACAGCACCCCCTCACTCAAATTCAATTCTTGTGCATATCATGGCATCATCTTCCTGATGTCATTGTCTTCTTTGAGAATGAATAACAAACATCATCCACTAAACCATGTTACCTTTCATGTTTTGTATTACAAATGTTTTTATGTCCATTTTATGGATATAGAAACTGAGACCTAGAGAGGTAAATGATTTATCTATGGCCATTCAGCTGATTAAGAATCAGAGTTGGGATTCAAACTCAAATTTTCTTGATGACAAGTCCAGAGCTCTCTCTAGTTCCTCTTTCCACTCCCTTCTCATTTCAGGGTTAATCTGGAGTTTAGGGCAAGGTAATGAGAATGACCATGCCAGCCTTGCTCCCTTATTGTGGTAGGGGAAACTTTATTAGTTTCCATTTCCTTAGGTGGGAAGTTTCTTCATCCCCAATAACTGAAAATATTTATAATTCTTACACTATTATTAAAAGCAGGCAGTTAAATGAACTCTGACTCAAATCAAAAACTGTCTCAAAGGAAACTTAAGATATTTCTAACTTTTCATGTGAAATAATTTTCCTTAAAATTGTTTGATTTTTGAGGCCATTTTATAAAAAAATGAATACCTCAATAAAACTCACTTCTTTTTTAAATTTTTTTTTATTTTTTAAAGATTTTATTTATTTCGAGTAAAACTCCTTAAAATCTTGAACAAATCTTGAAAAATATTTGTTTTCTTTTGCTCTTCAGAGTTTGTTTTGAATGATAGTTACTGAATATATTTTTGGTCCCAATTTTCCTAGGGCAAAAAAAAAAAACATAGTTTGGAAACCACTTCATAAATGATACAAATACTTCTGGGAACTGAGAAAGTTTTGGCTACATGTCATCTCTATTTGACAGTGACTTATTTCTTTGCCCAAGTAGACTGAATAGTTCCTACAAATGATGAAAAATGTAGTTATTATTATTATTATTATAGGACATTTGTGTACTGAATGCAAGGATGTATATTTAGATATGAATATTCAGATGTATTCATATACACAACATTTTTTTTGTTTTGGCTAGACCAGTGTAGTTTAGAGTGCCCTTGATGAGATGAAGAACACTCTCCAAGAAAGCAGGTCAGCACTTGTATGTGCTTAAGGATTTGCCTAGAACACTAAGAGATAAAAGGGACTTGTCCAGGGTCACAAAGCCAGAGTATGAGGCAGGACTGCAGCCCAGGTCTTCCTGACTTGAAGGTCAGCTATCTCTCTACTACTTCCCATTTCCTCTCCATCTGTAAAATAAGGATAAGAATACTCACACTACCTATCTCACAGTGTTGTTTTAAGGAAAGGACTTTGTAAATCATGAAAGACTATATTTGTGTATTTATGCCTGTGGCATAAACAAGATATGTTACTGAAATTAGAATTCAGAATATATGTTCTAAGAAGCAGGTGGATAAACTGAAGGGATTCTGGGAGAGATCAACCAGGGTAGTGAAGGTCCTGTAGGTCTCATGCCATACATGTTTAGAGACAGCTAGGCTAGAACACATGAGCCTGGAATCAGGAAGACCTGAGTTTGAATTCTGCCTCAAGCACTTACAAGCTGCATGATGCTGCACAAGCCACTTAATCTCTCTCAACCTCAATTTCCTCATCTTTATAATGGGAATAAAGGAGAGCATCTGCCTCCCAGGGGTGGGTAGTTAAGAACAAAATTAGATAATCTTTGTAAATGCTATATAAATAAGTTACTTACAGGGATCATTTGAAGGAACTAGAAATATTTAGCCTGGAAAAAGCAAGACTTGGGGAGTGGGGAGCAGGAGAGAGGGGAGCTGAACTGGGTAAGAGCTGCCATGTCTTCCTTGACTCCAGAGATCATAACCAAAAGCAGTGTGTATGAAAAGGTGTCCAACTTTTTAGCTCTTCTGGGCCACACTGCTCAACAAAAACCTGGCAAGCATAACATACAGAATTCAATATTCATTTATGACTACAATGTAAACCACACCACAAATAGTCATGAGTGACCCATGAGGGTCAGGTTGGACACACCTGGTAGAGGCTACAGAAAGACAGATATTTTTTCCATGTAAGGAAAAGATTTCTAACAATTGGCACTTCCAAAGTGGAATAGACTACTTCCACAAAATGTAATAGATTACCTACTTCCAGAGGTAATAAGGGCCTCCTTGTTAGAAGACTTCAAGCAAAGACTTGATAAATCCTGGATGAAAGTGCTAGAGAGGTGATTTTTGTTCAGCTAGGGGTTGAATCAGATGACTACTAATGGCCCTTCCACTGGAGAGAGTATTTCTGAACAAATTTGTCTTGTTATTCACTGAAGGAAGATGTCATTGAGCAATAATCCTGGTTTGTTTTTGTTTCTTGGAAGGGTAGTAGAAGGGGTACTTTTAAATCTATTTTAAAAAATTATGTATTTTGTTCTCTACCAGAAATCTCAGTCTGAAATGCAGCAAATAAGTTTTACATCTGAAGATTCAGGCATATTGAGCATCTTTCAAATTCACAAGTAATAAAACCTTATATGTTAAGTGACAGGCACAGAGGTAGATGATGGGAATTCCATGGCATCTATAGATAAAAGGCACAATGTAAGTACATAATATATAATTACAGTACCCCAAATATTATTTGTTCAGAGGCTGGTGTTGTTATACCAGTTTGTATTTGTCATTATGACTTGTGTGTGCTGTTATTAATCATTTATTAAACACTAACCTGAAGCTTTACAAACTTGAAAATGACACATTGCATTCTTAGCTACAGTCCAAGTAAGAATTGAGAAATGAACTAGAAAAGCCCTCAAAAATGATGAATGAATTTCAGTGGAAATGCAGTTGGTTTAGATGTTGATGTGTCATCATTTTTTGGTGTATCCTTTCTGCTTTTATCTTTGTCATTTGGAGGGAAACAATTTTTATTAACAGAGTTTATTAAAGAAATTGTTATTCAGTCCTATCTGGCTCTTCATGACTCCATTTGGGATTTTCTTGGCAGAGACTGGACCCCATTTGCCGTTTCCTTCTCCAGCTTGTTTCACAGATGAGGAAACTGGCGCAAACAGGGTTAAGTGACTTGCCCAGAGTCACATAGCTAGTGAGGTCTGAGGCCAGTTTTGAACTCAGGAAGATGAGTCTGGGAAAGTCACAACTTCTGTCTGCTTCAGTCACCTTCACTATGAAATTGGGTGCTAATAATAGCACCTATCTCTCCTAGGGTTGTTGTGAGGATCAAATGAGATAATATTTTAAAAGCATTTAGTACAGTGCCTGGTATGACAGATGAACTTAATAAATACTTGTTCCCAACTCCTTCCCTAAATGATCTTGTATAAACTAGGCAAGATAAGTTCAAATAGTTGGAGAGCAAAAAGGAACAAGATTGTTTTGTAGTTGGAATAGCAAACAGGATAAAGGAAAAATTTTGCTAGATAAGGAAAGACCTGAATTGTTTTGAAAATAGAAAAGAATTAGAAGAAAAAAGAGACTATTCTTTGGGGAAAAAGGCAAAATAAATGAGAGCTCAGTAGGGTCAGAAGGGTACTCACTGGATTTGGAGTAAGGAAATATGGGTTTTAATCCTCACTCTGTCTCTCATTTGCATGACCTTAGTAAATCACTTAACCTTTCTGTGCCTTGGTTTCCTCATCTGTAAACAAAGCGTTTAGACTGTACATCTTCATGCACTAAACGGCTCTCTAAGATTTAAGTTATAGAGAAAGCACAAAAAAACCACAGATCAAGACCCTTTTGAAGTTTTACAGTTGAAAAAAATGAAGGTTTACTGTCAGACTGGCAAAGAAGACAAAAGAAAAAAATGACAAATGTTGAAGGACTGTGGAAAAATCGGAACTCTGGTGCACAATTGATCCATTCTGGAAAGCAGTTTGGAACTATGCCAATAAAGTTACCAAACGGTGCATACCCTTTGACCAAAGCTATTCCTCTTCTAGGTCCATACCCCAAAGAAATCAAAGAGTAAAAGAATCAATAGGTTTAATGTATACACACACACACACACACACACGTACACATGTACACACGTACACACATATGTATGTTAGCTGTTTTTATGGTAGCCAAAAACTAGAAACTGGGAGACTGTCCTAATGGGGAATGGCATATGAATATAATGAAATATTATTGTACCTTGAGAAATGATAGAATAGACAGTTTCAGGGAAAAATGAGAAAACCTTTTTGAACTGATAAAGATCAAAGTGAGCAGGCCTAGGAGAACAACTTATACAGTGATAATGATAGTATAAAGAAAAACAACTTTGAAAAATAGTCAAAAAAATGAAAATAACACATGTCCTTCACCTTCTAACAAAGATGTAACAAACCTAAAATGCACAAAGAGCCATATGTTCTCAGATTGTTGTTGTCTGATGACTTTTCTTTTCTGAGAATTTTAAACATGAAATTGACCCCAAAATTTATGCATTCTTCATGGTGATTCTCACTTAACAACTGAAGGAAAAAATTTATATAGCTAACTTCTTAGGACCACATGGAAACTATTTAAATGTTGACTGCTGATATGATTGTTTACTTTTTTTTTTTAGGTTTTTGCAAGGCAAATGGGGTTAACTGGCTTGCCCAAGGTCACACAGCTAGGTTATTATTAAGTGTCTGAGGTCGGATTTGAACCCAGGTACTCCTGACTTCAGGGCCAGTGTTTTATCCACTACGCCACCTAGTCACCCCATGTTTACTTTTTTTCAATGACTTTAGGAAGATTACAATTTTTAAAATGGGTGAGGTAAGTTGAATTGAGATTCTTTTCATTACCTCTTCCTATATTTGAGAGAAAATTGACTCATTGAACAAACAGCAGTTTTCTGCCATAAAGCAAAAACTTGAAAAAGCCTTTCTTAGAGTGAAAGAACTATATAGTTCCAAAACAAAAAAGAAATCTTTCTCATAGCTCTTTAAAATTACTCTTTAGGGGGCGGCTAGGTGGCGTAGTGGATAAAACACTGGCCCTGAAGTCAGGAGTACCTGGGTTCAAATCCGACCTCAGACACTTAATAATAACCTAGCTGTGTGACCTTGGGCAAGCCAGTTAACCCCATTTGCCTTGCAAAAACCTAAAAAAAAAAAATTAAAAAAAAATTAAATTACTCTTTGAATCTAATATCATTAGCCACTCCGGCTAGGTTGATGTGGAAGTTCTACAAGATTGGACTCTATTTCCCTATTCTTAACTTAGAATTCAGATTTGTATAAACTGCCTCTTAGAACCCAGGAGAACTACAGCTCAATTAGAAATCAGGAACAAGGAACAGAAACTTCAACTCAACATGCTTATATCAATTTACTCAATAGTCTGCAGATTATGAGATTAAATTCCTTAACCTTCCTATAACATCAGGTTTCTTCAAACCCTTGGTGTGGCAGGCAAAGTCATAGAGACTCCTCAGACTCAAAATTTGCAGCTTTGGGAAAGCCTGGGAGACAGACAACAAAAATTCATCTATCTTTTCTCTGTAGCTGAGTGGCTGGCATGTTTTAGTACTTCCTTGTCTTAAAAGACCTTTGAAATTATACACTTGTTTGTCTTTACAAAAAATCAGCAATTAAAACCTGGCAGAGTTGTTAACTATAGTCCCAGTTCTGCTGCTCTGAAAGTGACATGTTTTCTAAGATAACTTTTTTCCAAGTGTTATAAACTCAGGAAAGGCTGGAAAAGAATAGAAGATAAAGGTATGCATGTAGCAGATAGGAGTCTGTCTGAATTCCCATCTGAGTATGTGATCTAAGTATGTGATCATGGCAAGTGGACATCTCTGAACCAGTTTCCTTATCTATACAGAGATAGGTTTGCCTCAGATACCCACAGGGTTAATGTAAAGAAAGCAACTTGAAACTTTAAAGTCCCATGTATGAATTTTTATTAATATTATGATGAAAGTATTTGTCACTATGTAAAAATGAAAAATGAAGGGTAAGAGATATCTTCAAAAGTTAACTAATGGAGGGGCGGCTAGGTGGTGCAGTGGATAGAGCACCAGGCTTGGAGTCAGGAATACCTTAGTTCAAATCTGGCCTCAGACACTTAATAATTACCTAGCTGTGTGGCCTTGGACAAGCCACTTGCAAAAAATACTAAAAAAAAAAAAGTTAACTAATGGGAGGAGAAAAATAAAGGTGAATGGTTAAAAGGAGAGGAAAAAAGGCTTAAACTACTCATGATGAAGGGTAAAAAGGATAGATGACTTTGAAACATAACAGTGTCCCATAAATTCTTCCTGAATGGCATTCAGGAAAGCCTCTCAAGTTGAGTCATTGATAGCCTGAATAGCCACAACAACTTTACATCAACCCTTGCTTCATGTCTTTTGCTACAACTATAGTCAGATATGTGGAGAAGATACCAGCATATAGAGATAGTCAACATGGAAAAGCAGAAAGAGCATTGGATTTGAAGATAGACCTTGACCTAGTGACAACTTCTGAAAGGGGGAAAGATCATTTTTAAACTGAGATAAACAGGATAGGAGAGTAATGGGAACTTAAGTCAGAAGGGACATGGGCCAGTTTGTGAAAAGTCTTGAATAACCAGGCTAAAGAATTTTAAGGCCCTTAAAAGGATTAACTGATTAGTTTTTTGTTAGAAGTAGGAATCAGAGCTGTTCTTAGGACAATGCATCTGGTAGCAATAATCAGGATAGTTTAGAGTGCAGAAAAACCAAACAGAAGACATGAGATAATCAAGGACTGAACCAAAGTGATACCAATAGGGATAGAATCAAGAGATCATAGAGGATTTAATAGAAACTAATGATTAGATTTAGAGAGCAATGAGGAGTCAAAAAAAAAAAAAACCTTGTACTTTCAATGAGTAAACCTTTGAGCTTTTTTTGAGTTTGAGCATGTTTGAGTTGACAATGAGATTTTGAGGGGAAATTACCACTGACTCACTGGAAATACAAGAATGGAACTGAAGAGAGGATGAGGGCTTGCAGTCATCAGCAGAGTTGGCCATTGAAACTATATGAAAAGTTGCAAATAGATTCTCAAATTATAATATTTGTTGTCTACCTGAAGGTTCAAAGAGGAAGGATGGCATTTTGTGCTAACATAGGGTACTGTTAGAGTTGGAGATATCTGTGTACCTCTGGTGGTCACAGTCCAGTACTATTTGGAGGTTGTGTCTCTTTCTCTCTCTCACACACACACACACACACACACACACACACACACGAAGGCTTTTTCAAGGCCAAGACACTTTGTGATTGTTCTTGGATTTCTTGGGGGGATTATATGGGGGGTGGCTAGGTGGCGCAGTGGATAGAGCACTGGCCTTGGAGTCAGGAGTACCTGAGTTCAAATCCTGCCTCAGACACTTAATAATTACCTAGCCGTGTGGTCTTGGGCAAGCCATTTAACCCCATTGCCTTGCAAAAACTAAAAAAAAAAAAAAAAAAAAAAAAGTACTATATGGAAAACCAAATTGTTAGATCAGCAAATGTCTCCCCTTTTCTGCCTGTCCCCCACGGTGATATAGGAATTCTTGATTGTTCATGGCATATTTTTTCATTATCCTTAATTAAATTAATTCTATTAATATTCTCAGTATCAACCAAAGCTTGCCATGATAGTGATTTCAAAATTTATTTTTTAAAAAAAGACAGAAAACAAACCCTATACTCTACCCCCTTCCCATTCCGCCCATTCCAAATAACAGCCTGACCCAGGATTTAGGTTCTTCTCAAGCAAAATAATATTAGTGGAACATGTTTGTGAAGTGTGGAAATGGTATCAATTAAAATTCTTTGAATTTCAACATATATTTTAATATGTCAGAATTCAGTTTTATTTGTGCCTGATTTTTTTTACACTACAGATATGTACCATGACCCTTCCCATCACAAAGAAAAAACTTCAGTTTTCTTAAAGGCTGTATGTGATGACTTTTTTCTTGTTAGAATTATTTCATCACATTATCTCTCAGGACTCTCTTCCTTAACAGCTCCATATGCTTTTAATATTTTTTAAAAAATTTTTAAATTTATTTAAGGCAATGAGGTTAAGAGACTTGCCCAAGGTCACACAACTAGGTAATTATTATTTGTTTGAGGTCTGATTTGAACTCAGGCCTTCCTGACCCCAGGGCTGGTGCTCTATCCACTACACTACCTAGTTGCCTCTCTATATGCTTTTAATGATCACTTAGTTTAATGACCACCCATTGTTTCTTGAAATAACCACACACACTAAACTGTAATGAATCCTGGAAATTATCATTTTGACAAGAGTAGTGATAAAGTTTTCTATCTATTAAAAAACAAGAGTTCACTAAGAAAATTAATAATATAAGCAAAATAAATAATCATTAAATAATTTTAAATTTAAAAGGAACTTAGAGATCATAGTAATCTGTTCTCTCTATATATTATAATCCCTTAAGAGAAACTTGATTGACTTTTTTTTAAAGACAAAAAAGAGGTTATCAATCCCAAAGTATCAATCAGCTGGAGTGAGGACTGTCCCTAGTTCAACTTTGAGCCACTTTTATTGTGATGGTAAGGCAATGCTGATTGGTAAACCTTTCAATGAGAAGGTGGGATAAGTGTCTCCTTAGCTCCTTCCCATTTTGCATCATTGAGAACTGGATTTAATTGACTTTTACAAACTCATTTTGCTGATCAAATAGTTTTATTTCTTTTTACTTCAGTATATATTAATTAAATACCCACTAGGTGGAAGGGGGAGGGATAACTAGGATGACATGAGGATGGAATGCCAGACCTGGAGCCAGGAAGGCTCATCTTCCTTAGTTCACATTTGACTTGAGACACTTGTTAACTCTGACCTTGGAGAAGTCACTTAATTCTGTTGACCTCAGTTCCTCATCTGTAAAATGAGCAGAAGAAAAAAATGGCAAACCACTCCAGTATCTTACCAAGAAAACTCTAAATGGTATCACGAAGAGTCATACACAACTGACAAATGACTCAACATCAACACATGTGGAAAAGACTGTGCTATGCAGTCTCATGAAAAATGATATAACTACCAACGCTAAGGAGTTTACAGTCTAATTGGATGGATGTGTCATATTCACAGATAGACATGGTACATGGTAGACTGTAATAAGAGCTAAGGAGAGATTCAAAGAATATACTCTAGGAAATTTTGATGTGAGAGTTATCACTTTCACTTGGGGAGTGGAGAGACTTGGAAGAGATGCTACCTGAACTGTCCTTAAAAGAAAGAATTTTAGGCTAAAATGAACAGGGAATGCATTCTAGGCACTCCCTATACTGCAAATACATGAAAGTAGGAAAGTACAGGCTGAAGTAGAGGAAGAGCTAGTATTCTAATTTGACTGATGGGCAGGGTCCATAAAGAGAGGGGAATTTGGAGGATTTTTTTGTCTTTGTAACCCATAGGGCACTAGTCCTTGACATGTAGCATTTGCTTAATAAATATACTGAATTAAATTGAAAACAGGATGGAAAGGTAGATTGGAACCAGATGGTAGAAATCTTGAGGTAGAGAGTCCTAAGGAGGTTGTATTCTATCCTAGAGGCAATTGGGAGCCACTGGAGGTTTGGGTACATTTCGTGACCATTTTCACTTTGGTGACACTCATTTTCCATGCATACAATCTGTGTATTACTTACAAACAATGCATCTATTCATTAAAGCAGTTCTGGAAAGATTTATAAAACTCTTAGCTATTCCTGTTACTTTGTGTACTCAAAAGTAGTAATTGCTCTTTTTAAAAAGTTCTATAATTCATATTTTTCCCCCGTTCTTGGTTGACACCCATTCTCCACCCCACACACACATATCCACTCCCCCCAGTTACTCCAAATTAATGAGGTTTATTGGACTTTAATTTAGATGAGTGTTTCAGAAAACCACCTGATGATACAGTGGGGTCCCCAGCATATGAGAGTTTGGAAGATTCTATTTATATCTGGCTTTCCCAGCTAGGAATTCCATAGAACCTATATGACTTCAGAAGTCATATAGCTGAGCCTGAAGAAGAATCTCCTCTCCAGCCTATCCAGCAAACAGGGCATATACTGAATGTTCATCCTGCTTCCTCCATGGTGGTGGGTCAAGTCTATCCAGTTTTAGGTTAGATACAAAAACATTTCTACATCAAATGATTGTCTGACACTAGAATGAATGACTAAGTGAAATTGCATAATTTCCTTCCTTAAAGATCCTTAGATTAAAATCAGCAGTTTTCTGGGTGCCAACCCTATATAAGTCCTCCTGAAACTTGAGTCGTATTCAGTGTGTCTAACTCTTTGTGACCCCATTTGGACTTTTCTTGGCAGAGTTTTCTTTACAATTTCCTTTTTCAGTTCACCTTACAGATGAGGAAACTAAAGTAAACAGGGTTAAGTGACTTGTCCAGGTCACACAGCTAATGAGTGATGTCGGGTTTGAACTCAACACTCTATACACTCCACCACCTAGCTGTCTGCATGCTGTGACTTCTTAAGACCCCTTCTAAATAACCTAGTGATCCTGACCCGCTGTCATCTGAGCCACCCTTTCTCTTCCAGATGTCCCCAGACACATTGAGAGCTTCTCAACATTTAGACTGAACTGAAACTGGGACTTTGGGAAGGCAGGAAGAAATGATGTATTGTTCTTTGGGGTTTTAGATTTCAGTCCACTGTTTTGTCTGTCCCACAGGCAATACATTCCAAGAGTTTTCTCTCCTCCCCCCTACCTCCACAAATAGCTACTCTTATTTGTGGAGGAAGAAAGTGAGTCAGGAAGAGAGAGATCAAAATCACTCTTCAAGGCTTTTCTTTTCCTTCTCACCCCTAGACCTGTGTGCATCTGTTGTGTGCATGCATGCATGTGTACATGTGTGTAAATATAGATATCAGTATCCATATTTACAAGGTTTGTAAACTTAGTGCTAAAGCAGTAAGACTCTTGGTACATTCTGTTCTTTGAGGAAAAAAATCAACCTAAGTGGAAGATCATTAGAAAGGTACAACTTTTTAAAATATTTTTAATTTTACAACCTATTAATTTCCAAATATACCCCTTCTTGCTTCCTCTCCCCTCCCTTGCAAAACTTCCTTTGTAAGAAAGATTTTTTTTAAAAAAAAGGAAAAAAATTAGTTCAGCAAAATAAAACAAAACATCAGCTGTATCTGACTATCTGTGCAATAGTCCACAAGAATAGATAGATCTTAGCATGCTAACCCATCATTGATCAGGGTACAACAGTGGTTTATAGAAACCAAATTTGTTATAGCAAAACAATTTTCCCTTGCAGTTGCACTTCTCATTTCTTTCCTTAAAGGCCTGTCACTTGACTGAAACAATTCCTATTTTTCTTATTTCTATTCTGCATATCCCTTCACCCTTCTCAGCAGGAACCTAGCATGAGGTTTGCTTTGGTCAGTGTAGTATAATGGAAAAACCATTGATTGCACTTGCAATCCAATGAGAAGAATGAGTATTGAAGTCCCAATTTCATTACTTAAAATTTAAATGACCCCAAGCATATCACAAACTCCAATCTGCAGCATCCTGATCTACAAAATGGGTATAGTAATCCTTGGACTAGGTGTCCTCACAGGATGCATGAGAAAAGTTGACTATAAATACATGCATTGGCTTTGGAGCATTGATGTGAGAGTTATCACCTAAAGATGAAGAAATTCTACCATTGCCAGTCAGCAGTTTCTATGAAATTTCAAGGTAAATGACTAATACTAAGAGGGATTAAGTAATTACTCGGGATCATATGGTCTGTGTGTGTGTGTAAATATATATATATATATATATATATATATATGTATATATACATATATATATATATATATATAAATCAGAGGTATGTCTCTGACCCTGAGACCAGCTTTCTGTCTGTTTTATAATGCTACCTCCCTGAGCACTATAAATCAATCTGTAAATGTACACTACTCACATTACTAATATTTTTAGTACTATTGATAATAATAATTTTTGCTAATAATACTAATGATTGTTATTATTGGATGTAGTCATCCGTGTCATCTAGTCTGAACCTTTCCGTGTCCCTTTCTGCTTAATTTTTGTTTTTGTTTTTGTTTTTGCAAGGCAAATGGGGTTAAGTGATTTGCCCAAGGCCACACAGCTAGGTAATTATTAAATGTCTGAGACCGGATTTGAACCCAGGTACTCCTGACTCCAGGGCCAGTGCTTTATCCACTGCACCACCTAGCCGCCCCCTGCTTAATTTTTGATAGAAATGTCTTTATCACTACCACTACATCCTGGGATATTGCAACAAATTAAGAAATATGTTAGTAGGCCAGTAAGGAAAAGATTAGGAAGCCCTGGTGTAATTATTGTTAGTGATAAGAAAACAATTCATCTCCCAGAGTGAATTTCACTTTCTGTTTTTGCTGATGTGCCCATTGAAGTGCTTATTAAAGAGGCATACAAAACTAGAACATAGCATGCTTTCAGAAGCAATTCTGTCAAAAATTTGACCCAGATGCTGGATACAATCCAAATAGAGGTTTTTAAAATGATGTTTGTTCATTAGCAAGATGATAAAGTAACATTTTCCTTTCTTGGAGGACTGTTTCTGGATTTTCCTTTTTATAAAAATGGTCAGACTCTGGGCAAGTCTTTTAACCTGGTTTGCCTCAGTTGCCTCACCTGTAAAATGATCTAGAGAAGAAATTATTGAATCATTCCAGTATCTTTGCCAAGAAAACCCCAAATGGGCTCATCAAGATTCCGACACAATTGAAAGAACTAAATAACAACAAACTCCCCAAAATGGTCAGAATTGTAACCAGGATAGGATGAACAAGTTGCTCCCCCCACCCCAGAACCTCAGTATTCAGAGTGTTCTTCCTTAGTTCTCCAGTGAGAACTGCCACAAGGGTTCCGTCCCATAACTCTTACTACCACCTTCTCATTCTTCCCATTCCCCTTGTCCCAGAAGGACGTCTGGTTCAGCTAACCATGACAGAAGATCCTCTGCATGCTTCATCCCTCAAAACTAATTTGTTTCTCATGTCAGAATCCTTAATTCCAGGAAGTTTTTTGGCCTCCTGCTTTGTACCACAAGTTCATCTTTTCTTTATTTCTTTGTTTTTTCTCTGCCTTCCTTGTCTCTATTAGGTACTTACTGGAGCAGGATTTTCCAGGTATGAGGATTGGTCCAGAGCCCACAACAGATTCTTTTATTGCTGTAATGTATGGAGAAACTGAAGGTAGCACCCCTGGAAATGCTTTAGTTGTGGACCCCAAAAAGCCATTCCGAAAACTTAGTCGCTTTGGAAATGCATTCCTGAATCGGTAAGAAAGACTTCAGTGTATGTCTTATTATGTTTGTCCTAAGGAAGATTCTTTTCTTCTGAATTTGCAACCAACTGCATGTAAAATACTATATTTAGGTTTAGTCAATACAGCAACATATATTGGATTTGAGAAACTGGGGTGAACATTAACACATGTTCATGCGGAAAAAAAGAGCTTTTAATTGACTCCAAGTTTAATATGAACTCACAGTCAGAAACAGCAACCAACCCTGCCCCACCTCAACAAAACAAAGCTAAATATTCTAACACAATTTTCTAAGGCTATATTAAAAAGAGAACTATTAGAAATAGAGAAACCATATGTCAAAGCTGATTGTAGTGTATATTGGTCAGACCACATCTGAAATATCACATTCCATTATGGCTGCCACATTTTCAGAACCATAGTGTTGAACTGAAGTCTGGTGAGAAAAGGGTTGCCAGAAAGTTGGAAGTATATGTTGTGATTACTTCAAGAAGTTGGGGATATATAACCTGGCTAAGAGATAACCTAAGGAAGGAGTTTATAGGATTTGATAGCCTTTAAATACTTGAAGAACTGATTGTTAGATGGAAGAGAAATTAAATTTAGGTTGAGTAATCACAGAACTTTTAGTTGGTGGAAGTTACCAGGAGACAGATTTATGTTCACTATAAGACCAATCTTTCTAATCAGAACTGTCCAAAATTGGAAATATGCTGCTTTGTTAAGGAATAAGCCCTTGGTCACTTATCTCTAAAGGGTGCTATGTAAAATGGATCCTTGTACTAGGTAGAAAGTTGTATTAATTCATCTCCAAAGGTTTGTGCAATTTCAGTGATGTCTAGGTTAGTCGATCCATTGCCTGGCTTCTTTTGCTGCACTGTTTGCACTTCCTTCTTCTCCCCAATACATACCTCTTTAAAACATTTTTTTAAGAACACCTTCTTTGGGGGCAGCTAGGTGGCATAGTGGATAAAGCACCGGCCCTGGAGTCAGGAGTACCTGGGTCAAATCCGATCTCAGACACTTAATAATTACCTAGCTGTGTGGCCTTGGGCAAGCCACTTAACCCCATTTGCCTTGCAAAAAACCTAAAAAAAAGAAAAAAAAGGAATGCCTTCTGTGGGGGTTGGGGGGAGGGAAGCAAGATTGGGGGGGGGAATTGTAAAACTCAAAATAAAATCTTTCTAAAAATATTTATGTTTAACATATAAAATAATTTCAGAATAGCAAAGAAATTTTGCTTACTAGCAACTCTGGTCAGTGTTCTTTGGTAGAGATGAATGGAATTATAGACTACAAAGAGTTTTGACTTACCTGAGGAATGACTAAATCTGTGCTTTTGCTATGAGAATCAATGTGACATAATGGACAGAGAACTGTGCTTAACCTGGGTTCACATCCCACGGCTGACACATATGGCCTATGTGACACTGGGCAAATTACTTAACTTCTCCATATTATAGGTAATTTTCAAAGACAAGTTTCCTAGTCTTTTCTGTCTTATTCTTTGGCACCCTGGATCACTTCTCAGAATAATGATTCTAAAAACTAAAGAAAATGCTAAATTTCATTTTGAGATTTGTGAAAATAAAAATATAAAAATTTCCCCATCCAAATTAACAGTATGCCTGAAATCTATCCACATTCACCCCTGGGGATCCTTGGTTAAGTATTACTGTTCTAAGTCTATATATCTTGGAGAAAATGTTTTGATCTACATTTGGTAGAAGGAAATTCCTCACCTGGAAGTTCTCTGTACCAGTGACTTAGATTGTGAGCTTCTTGAGAGCAGACACTGCTTTTTGCAGTTCTTTGTATATAATGCATCATTCTTTTTACATAGTATTATTTAAATGCTTACAGTGAAATCACAGGTCCAGTCCATATCCTTAAGTGCCTTGTCTTATTATTATAGATGAAGAAAAGACAGCAGATCTTGGGGGGGGGGGAGGAAGGAACTAATAATGATTTTTTTTAATCATGACCTGCCACTCCCTCCTCCCCATACCCTTTATTCTTACTCCCTTCTTTTTATTGATACTCTTTTCCATACCTGTTTTCATTCACTGCCCTTACCTTTTCTTCCTCCAGTTCTTCTACCCTACTCCACCTTCTCCCCAGCTTTGAAAGGAAGACACGTGCTCTAGAATAGTAGTTTGTCTCTACTTAGGAATGGGGGAGTAACAGTCAGTCAATAAGCACAGTTCAGGTACAGGGCTAAGAGCTTGAGGATACAAAGAAAGACAGAAGGTAGTCCTTGCCCTGGATGAGCCTACAATCTAACAGGGAATAGACTGAAAACTGACAGAAGTCCTGAAGTACTACTTCTCCTTTCTAGATGTCTATTAAAGTAGGAAGAGATACTCAAAAATTTGGGAAAGCTCCAGTGTTGCCCAGCCCAAAAGCAGATAGTGGTGAACTGCATTACTTTTCCAAATCTCTTTCATTCCCATAAAGATAAGACACTAAATATTTAATTAAGTATCTTAAATCAGTAGAAATTTAATAATCAGAACCATGGATTTTCCACTGTTGTTGAATTTAGAATTATATTAATGCTTTGCAAGATTTCACATCTATAATCTAAATGCTAGACTTTTTAGTGGGCATAGGAGAGAGTGGGGGGAAAGAAGAGAATTTAGAGATAAAATTTAAAAAGACAAGAAGGTTTAAAATAAATAATAAATTGAGGGAGTGGCTAGGTGGCATAGTGGATAAAGCACCAGCCCTGGAGTCAGGAGTACCTGGGTTCAAATCCGGTCTCAGACACTTAATAATTACCTAGCTGTGTGGCCTTAGGCAAGCCACTTAACTCCATTTGCCTTGCAAAAACCTAAAAATAAATAAATAAATAAATTTAAATGCTAAAAAAAATTAAATTATATTAAAATATACCAAAGTAGAAATACCTTCTGAATGGTTGGTTTGTTTTTTCCCCAACTATTGTCATTCAAAGAGAACATTCAAGTTATACTAAATTAAAACATAAGGATGTTGGAAACTCAGAGATAGTGAATTACACATCTCATAGAAAATGATGGTGATACAAATAGAAAAATCAGGATTGTCTGCTCTCTGGGGGCTCCCAGTTCAGCTGTAGGGGCAGCTAAGTGGCACAGTGGAAAAAGCACCAGCTCTGGAGTCAGGAGTTCCTAAGTTCAAAAGAAGCCCCAGAAACTTGATACTTATAGCTCTGTGACCTTGGGCAAGTCACTTAACTTCATTACCTTGCAAAAGTAAAAAAAAAAAGTTCAGCTACAGATGGCAAGTTCCAGGGTTCCTTAAACAGTGTCACTAGGTCAAATTCCAAAGCTGGGAGTCTAAAGGTCATGGAGCCAGGACAGATGGCAAGACCTGGTAATCCTCTCTCTCATAGGAGGGAAGTTGGTAGCTCCTATCTCATCCAAATTGTTCATAAATTGTACATTGACCTAATAGGGGATTGATTATATAATGATTTGGAACTGGATGTTGGCTTTTCATTTTCATATTGATCAACTTTCTATTCTTTCCAATGCTAATAGAGAGGATTTGTGACCATGTGAGTAACTTTAGAACTCATTAAGGCTAACACTCATTAATTTAGTTTAGTTTGGAAGGTAGCCTGAGTTAATGACATTTCTGAATTATAGAATATTTTAAAAATATAAAATTTTGTTTATTTCAAGTACCTACTGTAATAGTTTGAAGTATGCCATAAAAGTATTGACCTGCTTTAAAAAGTAGATAGTCAATAAAAATTTATTAATAATCTACTAAGCACTATGCTAAGTGCTGGGGATTCAAAGAAAAGTAAAAAAAAGTAGTTTCTTATCATGGAGCTCTCAATCTAATGGGGGAAAACAACAAGCAATCAAATATGTACAAACAAGCTCTATGTAGGCTAAATAGGAAATAATCAACAGAATAAAGGCACTAGATTTAAGAGGGAAGGGGAAAGACTTCCTGTAGAAGGTAAAGTTTTAGCTGGGGCTCGAAAGAAATAAGGGAAGTCAGCAAGGATGGAGCAGAGGAGAGAAGGATGGGAAATACCCACTGAGAATATCTGGAGTGTCTTCTTGGAAGTTACCAGATTGCAGAGTACAAAGTGGGATGGTATAGTGAGTATAAGGTGTAAAAATGCTAGAAGGGTAGGAAGGGGAATTACATTATAAAGAACTTTGAATGACAAATAGGACTATTTATTTGCTTCTTGAAGTGATTGAGAGCCCCTGGGGTTGAGTTGAAGAAGAGGAGGATGATAGCATAGTGTGGCCTGGGCTTTATGAGGGCCACATTGAAAGTGAAATGGAAGATGGACCAGAGTTGGGAAAGATTTGAGATAGACCAACCCACAGTCTTTTGCATAGTGCAGCCATGAGATGATGAGGTCCTGTATCAAGATGGAAGCTACATCAGAGGAGCAAAAGGAGAAGTATGTAAGAGATGTTATGGAGATAAAATTAACAGGTCTTGGAAAGAGATAGTATGTACAGAGTGAGAGAAAGAGAGATGAATCAAGGGTAACACTTAAGTCATGAATCTAGTTTACCAGGAGGCTGGTGTTGTACTTGACAGTAATGTGGAAGTTTGGGGTGGGGGGTATTTTAAAGGAAAAAATAAGGGGTTTAATTTTAGATCTGTTGAGTTTTAAATGTCTATAAGATATCTATTTCAAAATATCCAATAAGCAATTAGAAAAGTTAGAATTCCAGGGTCAGCCCAGAAGTTAGAGCTGGATAAGTAGGTATAAGAATTATTAGGAAAGAAGTGATCATTAAATCCATGAGAGATGGTGAGATTGTCAAGTGAAACAGTATTGTGGAAGGAGCAGAGATGAGGACCCAGGATAGAGCCTTGTATGACACCTGTGGTTAGATTCATGACCTGGATGTTACAAAGGAGACTGAGGAGCAACTTGATAGATAAAAGAGTCAGAGAAAGGAGGGAAAATCAAAGAGGTTCAACAGTGCCACAAGATTCAGAGAAGTCAAGAAGGATAGGAACTGATAAAAGGCCTTTAGATTTAGCAATTAAGAGATTGTTAATAACTTTTCAGAGAACAATTTCAGTTGAATGATGAGATCAGAAGCCAGACTTTAGAGAGTCCATTGCTTTACAAATATCTCATTTGATCTTCACAACTATCCTAGGAGGTAGATGCTGTTGTTTATCCCCATTTTACAATTGAGGAAACTGTGGCAGACAGAAGTTAAATGACTTATACCATTTCCTACAGCTAGTGATTGAGGTCAAATTTGAATTTGGGTTTTCCTGACTTCTTGACTGAACCACTGGCTGCCTAGAAAGACTTGACTTGAAATAATAGGTGATGGAATGAATGGATGAAGTGAAACTTTTTTTAAATAACTCATCTGGCTAAGTGACGAACTAATCTTGTAATTACTTGATTTACTACTTAAGTATAAGTGGTTCAAAATATTTGTTCTTTTACGTGCATAAATATTTTCTCTGAAGTCTTGCTGATACAACTAGTTTTTTAGCAGAATATTTTTAATTGATAAAAGGAATGTAAATAAGCCAACTTTTCTAATAGCTTCTAGTCTAAGGTCAAATTAATTAAGTTTTCTTACCCACATTTATTACTTGGTTGGTTTTCTTTTGCAGGAGTAGGAGGTGGAGAGGGGAGGGAATTGTTTATGGATGAATCTTTTGCTTTATATAAGAATCATTTTCCTAGAAATGATTTGCTTGAAAATTTGTTTCTGTTTCCTAAGAGAAAGGAAGGAAGTAGTGTCTTTTTTTGGACAAGGTTCAGTCCAGAATTTAAATCTTCTAAATGTAATGTAGAGAGAGAAGGAACTTTAAAATGTTTCTAATTCCACTCCACCCCTTTCTACATTAGAAGGAAATGAAAGTTAGTTATATAACTAACAATATATAAAAGAAGAAGTTGGGGCACAGAGCCAAGATGGTAGCATGAAGGCAGGAATTCCCAGAAACTCATTCTCCCCAAAACTCAAAAAGCTGTCAAATTTTGACTAGCCAAAATTTAGAGGGGGCAGAATCTACAGAAAGACTGAGTGATACATTTTCCCAGTCCAAGATAACTTAGAAATTTCATGGGAAAGGTCTGTTTCACCAGGACCAGGGATTGGAAAAAGCTGCTGCAAGCTCAGCCCAGCCACAGCCAGGCTGAGTGTCTAGATCCCTGGGTGGGGGCACCTGGGTCTGTGGCAGAAGTGGTGATTTCTAGACCTCTTGGCCCAGGGATCACCAGGAACAGCTTGAAGGGTTGGTGAGCACTCGCCAACTGTTTGCCCATACCCAAAACTAGGTTGCAGTTTGGCTCCCATATCGCCATAACTGAGCAGGGAACTTTCCTCACAGCTCCAGGACCTGTGGTCGTCCACATACAAGAGCACAGGCAAAAGAGCAGTCAGAACCTCTCATAAGACCTTGGAGGAATTAAGGTCCCTGTGATGGTCCCCAAAAAACCCCCAAAGTCTTGAAAGTGCAGTAAATCAGTCATAGGCTGAGAAAATGAGCAAACAAAAGAAAAAGAAGAATCTCAACATAGAAAATTACTTTGATCCCATGGAAGATTCAGAAGATGACAAAATAGAAGCTTCTGTAGCCAAAACCTCCAAGAGGAATAGAAAATGGACTTAGGCTATGGATGAGCTCAAAAAAGACTGAAAAGCAACTAAAGGAGATAGAGAAAAAATTGGGAGGAGAAATGAGAGCAATGCAGGTAAATCATGAAAACCAAATCGGCATCTTGGTGAAAGAAATACAAAAAAATACTGAAGAAAATAATATATTAAAAACCAAACATAGGGGGTGGCTAGGTGGCACAGTGGATAGAGCACTGGCCTTGGAATCGGGACTACCTGAGTTCAAATCTGGCCTCAGACACTTAATAATTACCTAGCTGTATGGCCTTGGGCAAACCACTTAACCCCATTGCCTTGCAAAAACTAAAAAAAACCAACCAAACCAAAAAAAAAAAAAAAACACATAAAAAGCAATAGAGAAGGCAGATGAGGAGAAAAATGCCTTGAAAAGCTGAATTGGCTGGAAAAGGAGATTAAAAAAACTCTCTGAAGAAAATAACTCCTTCAAATGCAGAATGGAACTAAAGGAAGCTGATGACTTTGCAAGAAATAAGGAAGCCATAGAACTATTCCCAAAAACCCACCAAAAATTAGAAGAAAATATGAAATATCTCATTGGAAAAACAACCAACCTCAAAAATAGATCCAGGAGTGATAATTTAAAAATTATTGGGCTACTTGGAAATCATGACCAGGGAAAGAGCCTAGACTTAAATTGTCCTGAGATCCTAGAAGCTGTAAAAATAGAAATTGAAGGAAATTCACCAATCACCTCCTGAAAGAAATCCCAAGAAAAAAGCTTCCAGGAATATTGTGGCCAAATTCCAAAACTCCCAAGTTAAAGAGAATACTAAAAAGCTGCCAGAAACTAACAATTCAACTACCGTGGCTCTATAGTCAGGATTACAAAGGATCTGGCAGCATCTACATTAAGGACTCTTAGGGCTTGGAATATGATATTCCGGAAGGCAAAAGATTTTGTTTACAACCAAGAATCAACTACCTAGCAAAACTAAACATCCTCTTTTGGGGGAAAAAATGGACTTTAAATGAAACAGGGGACTTTCAAACTTTCCTGTTGAAATAACCAGAGTTGAACAGAAAGTTTGATTTTCAAGTACAGGTCTCAGGTGAACCATAGAGAGGGTGGACAAGAAGGACTAACTATGAGGAACTTAATGATGCTGAACTGTTTGTATTTCTGCATGGAAAGAAGATACTGATAACTCATATGAACTTTCTCATATATAAGAGCAGTTAGAAGGAGCAAATACAGACAAAGAACAGGAAGGAGCTGAATATAATGGTATAATATAGTAAAAAGATGGAGTCAAAGGGTAATAAAGGAAATTACTGGGAGGAAGAGAAAGAAGAGGAAGAAGTGACTAAGATATTTCTCATAAGAGTCAAGAAAAAGCTTTTTCAATGGAGTGGAATGAGGGAAGGGGAGAGGGAATGAGTGAGCCTTCATTTTCATCAGAAATGGCTCAGAGAGGAAATAACATACACACTTAGTAGGGTATAGATATCTATCTTACCCTAGAGAAAAATGAGAGGAAAGGGATGGGATAAGGGGGAATGGGGAGGGGGAAGGGGGGGGAATAGGTGATAGAAGAGAGGGAAGATCATGGGAGAGTGTACTCAGGTACAACATTTTTGAACAGGGACAGGGTGAAAAGGGAGAGAGAATAGAACAAATGAATGTAGGAAGGAATGGAGTGGAGGGAAATTCAGTTAGTAATAGCAACTGTGGGGAAAATATCGAAGCAACTTCTTTGGTGGATTCATGATAAAGAAGGCAATTCATTCCAGAGACAGCCACTGGAATCTGAACACAGACTGAAGTACATTTTTTCCTCTCTCACTATTCTTGAGGTTTCTCATCTTTTTTGGGGGGAGAGGGGTTTATGTTTACTCTCACAACAAGATTATTGTAATAATATAAAATAAATAAAAAAAAACCCAAAAAACCTAAACAAAGAAGTTAGGTCATTCATTTAATGAACCATTGAAGAAATGTTTCTCCATGTCCTAAGATAGTAGTTCTCAAACTTATACAGTGCTAGAACTCTTCACAATAACTAAATCTCAGCTAAACCCTCAACAAAATCTTTAAAAAGGATTTTTTTTGAGTGCCTACAATTAATGGTACCAAATAAGACAAGACAAATTTAATTCCCCCCATCAAACTGATTATATTTCAAATTGAACATTATTACAGACAACATGGTGAGAAGAATAGTTATTTGCTGTGTACCTCACAAAGTTTATTTTAAGGTAAAGTAAAAGAAGATATGAAACTGCCTTGTAAACCACTATACTAATAAGTGTTATTTAAGCCCAGAGCAGTCAGTGGAAGAAGGAAAGCATATATAGACATTGTGGTTTTGACACATTCACTTGTTTTTTAAGAGAGGCAAAAAGGTAAAGAAAAGAAGTATAGGAAGAAATGAAGAAAAAGGGGGAGAAAATTATTAATTTGCATAATAAGGTGCCCAAGAAGAATATACCAAATAACTGTGGAGAGAAGTTGTAGAAGGACCAGATATCTCAGGAATCTTTTTTCATTTGAACTTGAAAAAAAAAGTAGGTTTGAAGAAAAAGGGTGAGAAATTTACTAATACCCAAGAAGAAGAATAAAGAAAAAAAGTGTGGAGGGTTGTGGAAGGAGCTGATATCTCAAGAACCTTATTCTTATCTGAAACTACAAAAAGTGGGTTGAACACACCTACACATCGTAAACTCAATAAGAAAATAGGCAGGGCATGTGAAGAAGGAGTTTAAGAGGAAGGTGAGAGTCGGAGAGAGAAAAGTCACAAGTAAAGTATGTTAGTTTCAGAGTGTGGATGGTAATGGGTGAATGAAAAAGAGGAAGAAAGTGTAAGAATCAAGCATCTGGGTCTGGACTTGATATTGAAGGAAGGGTAGAGGAGAAAGAAGAGATCAGTTCAATTCTAGATTACTGGTATTGATAAAATTCCTTCTTTTTCCTCTTTCTATTCTTTTCAAATACCATGGGGGTAGGGGTAAGAGAAAGGAGAGGGGAAAAGTATAAGGTCATACAATGGAGGGAAATTAACAAATATATCAATTGTCATAATTGCCAATGGCATAAATTTATTTGCAAAATGAAGATAGAAAGCAGAATCCAGCAATCTGTTGCTTATAAGAAAAGCACTTGAAACAAAGATTCACATAGTTAAAACTAGGATCTGTAGAAGAATTTATTGATCCTTTAGGTGAATTCAAAAAGCAGACAAAGCTACAGAAAAATGGAAATGGCTAAAAGAGATAAGCAGGGAAATTAAATTATGTTTAAAGGTACCATAGTTAATAATATACTTAATTTGTTTTGTTTTGTCAAATGGCATAATATGAAAATACTTGAAAAAAAGTAACCAAATTCTATGGAGACATACAGCAAAATTAGAATCATTTTCTCTTTCAGAATTAGACAAAAAAAAGATAAACATGAAATATTAAGGAATTGAAAAGAATCTATATAGATAACTATTATTCATTGAAAATTTAAAGTAAGCATTGTCTAATCTGATATTCTTTAATTTGAAATTAATACTTCTGATCTATATATTTCTGATTTAAAATTGGTCTCTTAATCTTTAAT
This sequence comes from Macrotis lagotis, assembly GCF_037893015.1. Taxonomy (NCBI): domain Eukaryota; kingdom Metazoa; phylum Chordata; class Mammalia; order Peramelemorphia; family Peramelidae; genus Macrotis; species Macrotis lagotis. The sequence goes on along the minus strand of NC_133661.1, from coordinate 202,543,368 downwards.
AGTTATAAAATGTCAGTCTGCTATGAAGGCCTGTCTCCTAATTTCAAATGTTGACTTAGTCTGTGTCTACTCTCTGGTCATCTCAGTGATGGTAACAGTAAATTCCTTACCTGATCAAAAAACCTTGAGATAAGAGACATCTTAGTTGAGGAGAGAGAAAATCCTATTGTTATTTGCCTAAGTAGGATCCTTGTCAGTAGGAATTTTTTATTATTTTTTATTATTTTTTGTTTATTTAAGGCAATGGGGTTAAGTGACTTGCTCAACGTCACACAGCTATGCAATTATCAAGTGTTTGAGATCACATTTGAACTCAGGTCCTCCTGACTCCAGGACTGGTGCTCTATCTACTATGTCACCTAGCTTTCCCCATCAGTAGGAATTTTAAGCAAATATAAGATTTGAGAGAGTTATATTGTAAAACTTTGTCATCTGTGTGAAATCTTATTGGTTATCTAACTCAGTTTTCATTCTTTTCCTTTCTGTATAAAATGCCCCCCAAATTTTGTATCAGTTTGGCTTTCTTAAGGATGCCATTCATCTATGGATTTTGGTAATATCCTAGATAATAAAACTTCATTTATAATATTAACTTCATTATTTCATTTTTAGCCTAAGAAAGTTATGGTTAACATATTTCTTGACTGTTTATGATAACTTTAAAATTGATCATTTCAGGGGCGGCTAGGTGGCACAGTGGATAAAGCACCGGCCCTGGAGTCAGGAGTACCTGGGTCAAATCCGATCTCAGACACTTAATAATTACCTAGCTGTGTGGCCTTGGGCAAGCCACTTTAACCCCATCTGCCTTGCAAAAACCTAAAAGAATAATAATAATAAAAAAATAAATTGATCATTTGCTGAACTGAAGAATCTTCATGAAAAATACAGAAAAACAAATATTAAACATATTCTTTGCTAATGTTTGGTTATTTTTCAATCATGTCCAACTCTTTGTGGCCTCATTTGGGGTTTTCTTGGCAGAGATACTAGAGTAGCTTGCCATTTCCTTCTCTAGCTTTTTTTTTTTTTAACAATTTTATTTATTTATTTGTTTTTTTCAAGGCAAGTTTTTTTCAAGTGACTTGCCCAAGCTAGGTAATTATAAGTTTTTGAGTACAGATTTGAATTCATATCCTCCTGGCTCCAGGGCCAGTGCTCTATATCTACTGTACCACCTAGCTGCCCATTCTACAGCTCTTTTTTTTTTTATCAAGTGTTTGAGATCAGATCCAAAGGCAAATGGGGTTAAGTGGCTTGCCTAAGGCCACACAGCTAGGTAATTAAGTGTCTGAGACCGGATTTGAACCCAGGTACTCCTGACTCCAAGGCCAGTGCTTTATCCACTACGCCACCTAGCCACCCCTCTACAGCTCTTTTTATGGATGAGGAATATGAAGCAAATAGGACTAAATAATTTGCTTAGGATCACACAACTAATAAATATCTAGGACCAGATTTGAACTCAGGAAGATGAACCCCAGGTCCAGAACTCTAACCACTGTGTCACCTACCAGAGTAAATAAAATTATAATAAATATTTGAAGAAGAATTCAAACAAGTGGGAATAAATAATTTTATCTAAATATTTGCATAAACATAAAAGAGAAAGAGATTAGTGAATTGAACATGCCACAAAAGAAAGCTAGAAAAGCAACAGATTTGCTTTAAAAAAAATCTGTTAAAAAGAATTTTTCAAAATCAAGAATGAACAAGAACCCTGAATTGTTGAATAAAATAGGACTTTTTAAGCTAATAAATTAAGCTGTCACCTAATCTTATAAAAGAGAAAAAAATATTAATATCAAAAAAGAAAGCAGAATAAAGAAAATATGAAGGAAATAATTAGAAACTATTTTGCTCAATCATATGCCAACAAAATTGATCTCTTAAATGAAATGGATTTATATTTACACAAATATAAAATGCTTCCACTTAGCAAAACAGGAAGTAAAGAATCTCTACAACCCAGTCTCAGAAAAAGAAATTGAATAAGCCATAAGTGGAGGAGAGGAAGAGAGGAAACTCTAGTCCATCAAACATTCAAAGACCAATTCCAATATCCCATAAATTGTTTGCAAAAACAGAAAAAGAAGAGAACCTTTAAAATTCTTTCTGTGAGATAAATATGGTACAGATAATAAAATGAGACATAAAGTAAGGCAAACATATCTAAGACATGACTGCTAATATTCCTTAGTGTGACCAAAACAAAATTAAAATATAATTGAAAGATATTTAGCAAAATAAATTAAAATACAATAAAGCATAGATAATATTCTCTTTTAAAACTAATCAGTATGTGATTTTCAGGGATCCTCATGTAAGGCCTAGTTGCCCTTGTTTTCTATTTGAGTTTGACACCACTGAAGTAGAGGGGAAAAAAACTATAGACCAAGATCTCTAATGAATATTGATGCAAAAATATTGAATAAAATGTTAGAGGAGTTACAAATATTTCAAAGATTATATACTATGACAAGATTGGTCTTATATTAGGAAAATTGTAAATGTAATAGATAATGTTAATGACTAATTAAATCAACAAAAGCAGAAAAAGCTTTTGACAAAATAATTGTTCATTTATGTTTAAAAATGTAAAAACCTAGTAACAAATGGGTCATTTATTAATGTAGAAAACAGTATCTCTAAAGCCAAGAATTCAAATTATCTGTAATGGAGAAATGCTAGAGGTTTTTCCAATAAGATTAAGGGCAGAACAAGAATGTTCATATAATTATTTTTATTTAATATAGTTTTAGAAATACTATTTATTTGTTTATTTATTTTTAGGTTTTTTGCAAGGCAAATGGGGTTAAGTGGCTTGCCCAAGGCCACACAGCTAGGTAATTATTAAGTGTCTGAGACCAGATTTGAACCCAGGTACTCCTGACTCCAAGGCCAGTGTTTTATCCACTACCTAGCCGCCCCCTAGAAATACTATTTATTGAAATAAAGTATAAAAAAAAAAGAAAAAAATTGAAGGAATAGGTCAAGAGTAAGAAGAATGATCACTTTTATAGATGACATAATGCTTTACTAAGGGAACAATATTCAGTCAAAAATTAATTGAAAGTACCAGGCTATAAAATAAACTTGCAAAAATCATGAATTCACAGGATGAATGGGTGAAGCATTCTCCCCCCCCCCCCACCCCATTAGCTGAGAGGTGAGGAGTTTAGAGCAATGGTATCAAATCAAATAGGATCATTAATCTTGTAAGGGTTCCTGAAAGCCACATATTGACTTGGTTTTAAGATGTGATATTATCCATATTATATTGTATTTTTCTCTATTTTGTTAAATGTTTCCCAATTATATTTTAATTATATTTTAATCTGGTTCAATTGCACAAGAGAATATCGGGGTTTACATGGTGTCTGTGGAGTTCACTAATGCTTTAGAGAGTTTTCATAAACCATTGTACAGTTTGTTTTGCTTAACTGTACTTTTTTGTTATAAATGTGATTTTTTGTGGGGAGTGATGGAGGGAGGGGAGACACAGTTATGGGAGGAAGAGTATGGATAATAACAATTAAAAAAGAAAAAGTTCTTTTTTTGTTTTAAATATACAAAGAGGTAGTTCATAAGGAAACAAATAGCAGTATTAGAACTATATGATAAAATATGTGTGTGTGTGTGTGTGTGTGTGTGTGTGTGTGGTTGCTAATAGATATTGGTGTTGTCTTTATAAACCTCTTTTTTCTATTCTTTGTGTAAAGAAATTTTACATCTCTTGATGTACAGCAAGTTTAGCATAAAAAAGAAATTTTAAAATAAATAAGTATAACTCAGCAGTTTCAACTTAACAGACATTTGCTAAATACTTCCTATGTTCAAGATATAGGATAAATTATACTTAACAGTGGTGTTTCTAAAGGAATCATAGTTTGTGTTAAAGTGCTGGATTTGAGTCAGAAAGACCTGGGTCCAAATTCTATCACTCACACATGTTGTATGACTATTTCTGTTTTGTATTGTATCTCTGGCACATTGTACATAGTAGGTACTTCATAAATACTTCTTAGATGATTGGTATTTATATTCTTTTAACAGGATTTATCAAAGAGTATTAGACAAAGTTGATCTCTCTCAGAGGTAAATTTGTGGGTAGCCATCTGGGAAGCATATTCCGGGCAGGTCAAATATACAATACAACCTCCTGATTTTTCTGGTACCCGCAGGAAAAAACACAAGTGGGTCAGAGTACATTGAGAGACATTAACCAACCTGAATACTGTGTTAGTTCCTATACCATCCCATCCTTCCATACTTTGTTGATAAATGGTCATTATAGTTACTTCTCACTTTAGGTAACAAGCAGTCATCCCAAGGGGCAGATCTCCCTTATCCTTGTAACTGAAGTTTGTGCATCATCCTAAGAATAATCTGCGTGAGATTGCTCTTAGATCAGAGTGATCCTGAACAGGTCTTGAAAGAAAGTACCAGCTAACTATAGAAACACCCACACCCACAAATATATATACATATGCTCCTCTACCTATATCTAGGTATAAACATGAGTATATACCTTCATGTCTATATATATATATATATATTTATATACATATATATATGTATACACACTCACACACACACACACACGTGTGTGCTCTTCAGGTTTACTTCCAAAAGAAAAAGGAAAGTTTTTTTGCCATGCGTTTCTGGGAAACAGGAACAGGTTTGTGGGAATCCAGTACTTCTACAACAAAAGAAATTTTAATAGCTTCAGAAAAGAATCATGATAATATGGGTAAGGTGTTTCTATTTTCTGCATTGAAACCATACAACACCATCCTACACTTGCTTTATAATGAAATTCAGCATAAGGCAAGTCTGTCTTGGAGTCCATCCAAAGGCATTAGTTACTGAAATCTGAAAAGATTAAATCAGATGACACTTCACTCTAGTTGCAAGCCTGAATGCTGAGGGCAGTTATAGTGAGGTTCTGGCATATTTTAGTCCATATGTGAACATGAAGGCATAGTGACATAGCAACTTTTTCCATTTGTAGTTTGTCCTCATTATGATACTGAAATTTTTCCAGGGTTTTTTTCCTCTTCACTATCCCCTTTCTCTGTTGACTGCAATAGTTTAGTCCTTTTTAATTCATCAGTTAGACATCTTTTTTGAGAATAGGAAGGATGTAGGGGTGGGATCAAGATGGTAGCATGAAGGCAGGAATTCCCAGAAACTCGTTCCCCAAAAAACTCCAAAAGCCATCAAATTATGACTCTAGCCAAAATTTAGAGAACCCACAGAAAAACTGAGTGATATAATTTCCCAGTCCAAGACAACTTAGTAGTTCCACAGGAAAGGTCTGTTTCAGTGGCATTGGGGGTTGGAAAGAGCTGCAGCCACAGCACAAGTAGCCAGGCCAGGCCATGGCAGAAGGGGGTGGTTTCCAGACCTCTTGGCCCAGGGATCACTTGGAACAGCTGGAAGGGGTGGTGAGAGAACTCTGCTGCACCACAGTAGAGCACTGGCCTCAGAGCAGCTCGGAAGCGAGAACCTGCAATGGGAAACAGTGGAGCCTCCCAGCATTTCCAGAGCCCATAGATGTTAAGGGGGTCGGGGGAGACTGTAGAGGTCTCTCCGCTCTCCCTGGGGAAGGACTCTGCTGTCTGTCCACACTCAGATCCAAGTTGCAGTTTGGGCTCCCATACTACTGTAGCCAAGCAAGGACTCTCCTCATAGCTTCAGGGCAGAGGAGAGCACAGTGGTCATCACATCCCAGAGCACAAGCAAGAGAGCAGACAGAACCTCTCATAAGACCTTGGAGGAATTAAGGGCCCTGTGAATTGTCCCCAAAGCCTTGGAAGTGTGACAAATCAGTCATAGGCCGAGGAAATGAGCAAACAACAGAAAAAGAAGAATCTGACCATAGAAAATTACTTTGATCCCATGGAGGGCCAAAATATATACTTAGAAGATGACAAAGTTGAATCTTCTGTAGCCAAAACCTCCAAGAGAATTTAGAAAATGGGCTCAGGCTTTGGATGAGCTCAAAAAAGACTTTGAAAAACAATTAAGGGGGCGGCTAGGTGGCGTAGTGGATAAAGTACCAGCCTTGGAGTCAGGAGTACCTGGGTTCAAATCCGGTCTCAGACACTTAATAATTACCTAGCTGTGTGGCCTTGGGCAAGCCACTTAACCCCATTTGCCTTGCAAAAAACTAAAAAACAAAAACAAGGAAGGTAGAGGAAAAATTGGGAGGAGAAATGAGAGAGATGCAGATAAATCATGAAAATTAAGTCAACAGCTTAGTTAAAGAAATACAAAAAAATACTGAAGAAATATTAAAAACCAGTTTAGGTCAAATGGAAAAAGCAATACAAAAGGCAAACGAGAAGAAGAATGCCTTAAAAAGCAGAATTGGCCAGCTGGAAAAGGAGATAAAAAAGCTCTCTGCAGAAAATAACTCCTTCAAACATAGAATGGAACTAAAGGAAGCTGATGACTTTGTAAGAAATCAGGAAGAAATAAAACTATACCAACCCCCCCCAAATTAGAAGAAAAATGTGAAATAGCTCATTGGAAAAACAACTGACCTCAAAAAGAGATCCAGGAGAGATAATTTAAAAATTATTGGAGTGCCTGAAAGTCACAACCAGGAAAAGAGCCCTAGACTTCATTTTTCAAGAAATGATACAGCAAAATTGCCCCGAGATCCTAAAAGCAGAGGGTAAAATAGAAATTGAGGGAATTCATTGCTCCTGAAAGAGATCCCAAAAGAAAAATTTCCAGGATTATTATAGCCAAATCACAAAACTCCCAAGTCAAAGAGAAAATACTAAAAGCTGCCAGAATCAAACAATTCAACTACCATGACTATAGTCAGGATTACACAGAATCTGGCAGCATCTACCTTAAGGACTCAGAGGGCTTGGAATATGATATTCTGGAAGGCAAAAGAGCTTGGAATGCAACTGAGAATCAACTACCCAGCAAAACTGAACATCCTCTTTCAAGGAAAAAGATGGACTTTCAGTGAAAACAGGGGACTTTCAACTTTCCTATTGAAACAACCAGAGCTGAACAGAAAAGTTTGATCTTCAAGTACAGGACTCAGGTGAACCCTAGAGAGGGTGGATGGGAAGAACTAACTTTGAGGAACTTAATGATGTTGAACTGTTTGTATTCCTGCATGGGAAAAAGATACTGATAACTCATATGAACTGTCTCATTCATAAGAGTAGTTAGAAGGAGCATATATGGACAGGGCACAGGAGGGAGCTGAATATAATGATCCCACTTATTGTGGGACTTTATATGAGCAAGTCACTGTCTTTCTCAGCCTTTGCTGCTCTGTAAAGTGAGGCTATTGCCACTTCCCCTTCGAAGAATCCTCAAAATACAATGTTGTCCTGAGGATCAGATAATAATGGTAACTCACATTTTAGAGCTCTTTAAGGTTTACAAAGTATCTTACAAATATTATCTCATTTCATCCTTACAATAATCCTGAGAGGTAGATGCTACTATTATCCCTGTTTTTTTACAGTTGAAAAAAACTGAGGCAGGCAGCAATTAAACTACATGTCCACAGTCAATGGTTAAGTGTCTAAAATTAGATTCGAACTTAAATCTTCCTAACTCCAGGTCCAGTTTTTCTATCCACCTGCCTAACTTGTGTGGGAAAGTCCATTGTAAAATATCAATTGCTTTCTAAATGTTAGATAATATTATCAATAAACTTTCCTTGGAATGGGGAAATGATATCCTGAGAACCATATCTTGTTTTAAACCACTTCTTTCACCTATTTGCACAAGTTTTTTTAAAAAATTTAAACCTTGTGAAAGGAGACATTCATAATTGCATAAAATTAGAGTCCTTAAAAGATAGTTTAGGTATGCAAAAGTAAAAACTTATTTAGGCCTAAAAGTAATTTGTAGAAATTATCTCATTTAATATGAAACATCAAATTTCTATTCCAGTTAACAATTCAGTAAACATGAATTAAACTCTGGGTTAGACTCTGAAGAGTGTTATAAAGTTTAAATAAGATTTGTTTTGTGCCTTCTTCAAGTTTGCAACCTAACAATTCTTTAAGTTATCGCTAGAGTGATTCTGTCTTCTTCATTCCTTCCTTTTCTTCTTTTTTTACCTTCCTTTCTTCATTTAAAAAAATTGAGTTCTAAATTCTCTCCCTCCTTCCACCTCTTCCCCATCCTTTGTGAAGGCAAGAAATAAAATATTTATTATACATAGGAAATCATGTAAAATATTTCCAATTTAGCCATGCTGCAAAAATAAATTAAAAAGCAAGAAACAAAAAATTCTTTAATCTGTGCTTAGAATTCATCAGATCCTTTTCCTAGAGGTGGATAGCATTTTTCATCATGAGTTCTTTAGAATTATCTTGGGAAATTGTATTGAAGAGAGTAGCTAAGTCTTTAACATTTGATCAATCCTGCAATATTACTATGGGCAATGTTCTCCTGGTTCTGTTCACTTCACTTTGAAACATGAGTTTATGAAATATGTAAACCAAAAATACAACAATAAGTAGAAAGTATTTATTGGCAAAAGGTAGAAATATTTTGGTTAAACCTTTCTAAATTTCCAAAGGAACTCTGACCTGCCAGAAAAAGAACCAGATATCTTTATTAAAAACAAAGAAAGTTGAACTCCACTATCATCTGGATGCAAATACTGCCTTTTTGAAGACTCAAAAGCAATAAATAAAGAAATTTTGATAGATTTTTAATGTGCTCAATTATTCTTGTGGACCAGTTACTACCCCTAATTTTTTTTAACATTTGTAAGAGCTTTCTAAGTTAATATTTTGTAATGTTTTCTTCATAAAGTCTTTTCAGATCTATCACGAGAATTTGGAACTCATGTAATGGCCTATTTTGTAAATATTGTACTGTTTAAAACTTTGAGTATGATTCTGTATCCTACATCTTTTGTAGTTTTAACAAAATGTCCTACTTATCACCATCTCAGGAAACAATTATTGTGGTCTTTGGAAATGAAATTATTAAATCAATAATGCACATTTTGGCTACTTATTGAGTTCTTCCCAGTTTTTTCTGAAATCATTTTGCTTATCATTTTTTATAGCACAGTAGTATCCATCCCATTCCCCAACTGATGAGCATCCCTTTGATTTCTAATTCTTTGCCATCATATAAAGAGCTGCTTTAAATATCTTTGTACCTATAGGTCGGTTTTTTTTAGTTTTTAAAAAATCTCTTTGTGATACAAACCCATTCCTGGATTAAAGGGCATGCAGTTTTATAGCATATTTCCAAGTTGTTCTCCATATTAATTGGATCATTTCATAAGTCTACCAACAATCCATTGCCGTCCCAATTTTCCTACATTCCACATCCAATATTTATCATTTTCTTTTTCTGTCAGGTTAGTCAGTTTTATAGGTGTGAGGTGGTATCTTAGAATTGTTTGAATTTGTGTTTCTCTAATCAGTAGTGATTTAGTTCACTTTTTCATATTATTATTACAGAAAGCTTTGGTTTCTTCTAAAAACTGATTATTTACATATTTTAACTATTTAGCAGATGGAGGATGGCTCTTATTTTTATAAATTTGACTCAATTTCATGTATATTTGAGAAATGAGATATTTATCAGGAAAATTTACTATAAAAATCTTCCCTAAGTTTTCTGCTTTCCTTCAAATTTTGACTGCAGTGGTTTTACTTGTGTAGAAATTTTTTATTTTATGTAATCAAAATTATCCATTTTGCTTTCTATGATCCTCTACATCTCTTGTTTGGTCATAAACTCTTCCTTTAGATCTGACCAGTGAAATTTTCCATGCTCCCCTAAATGTTGTCATCCTTTATGCCTCAAGCATATTGCCATTTTGACCTTATTTTGGTATATAGTGTGAGATATTGGTCTATTCTGATTTTTTCCCAAACTGCTTTCTAGTTTCCCAGCAATTTTTGTCAAATAGTGAGTTTTTGCCCTCAAAACTTGAATCTTTCACTTTATTTGTCTCATTTATTCACTGATCCACTGCTTTATTTCTTTTTTAAAATTTTATTTATTTAAGGCAGTGAGATTAAATGACTTGCCCAAGATCACACAGCTAGTCAATTATTAAGTGTCTGAGGTTGAATCTGAACTCAGGCGCTCCTGACTCCAGGGCTGGTGCTCTATCCAATGGAGTCAAGAGGACCTGAGTTCAAATCCAGCCTCAGACACTTAATTACTTAGCTGTGTTACTTTGGGCAAGTCAGTTAACCCCATTGCCTTGCAAAAACAAAAACAAAAAGGATATTTCCCCCCAAATACTGCTTTGACTGCATCCCATAAATTTTGGTTTGTTGTCTAATTGTTGCCATTATCTTTAATGAAATTATTGATTGTTTCTATGATTTGTTCTTTGCCTCTTTCTTTGGGACTAGATTATTTAGTTTTCAAATGCTTTTTAACCTATGTTTCCATGGTCTTTTATTAGCTGTAAATTCATTTCACTGTGTTCTTATAAAGGTGCATTTACTGTTTCTGCTTTTTTCTGTATTTGTGAGTTTTTCTGTCCTAGTTTTTGTGAAGATATTAGAGAGAAGTTTTCAGTAGGAAATATTTAGGTCAGTCTTTTTGTTGAAACAATTATTGTTTCTTGACTGAAGTCATTGTATGATGTGGAAGCCAAACTTCTTGGTGCCTTCTGACCTGATGCAAAAGGGTAAGGTTAAATACACATATTTGAAAAGAAATCTTTATCAGTTAATTTATTAGTTAATAAAGTTGCAGTAGTTCTATAACATAGAATTACCTAACTCCATATATCTCAAACTGTGTTCTACAAAAGCTAAATTTTTATATTGCCTCTAAAATATTAAATATGAAATTGTGTATATATATATATATATATATATATTAAGAGTAGTCATATATGCAGCAGTTTTTTGTATGAAAATAAGTTAATTTGCCTCTATTTTGTTATATTAGTTCCTAAATTTGTTTTTATCCTAGGGATATTTCATACCTCCACATTTACCCATTCTCAAATATTTATGGGTTCTGATGACCATATTTCAAAAGTAAGTGTCTTCTGTGGCCAAAATATGTTAGGAAATGTTGACTGAATTGTTCAAGATCCATCAGTGTACATGATGACTATGGTAGTATAAATGAAAACATTGCTGAAAGACAGCCGAACTCTGATTAATTAACTGTAATGAACCAATCTAAACCAGAAGGTCAGATGATAATTATCTTCTTCCTTTTGCAGGTCCATTAAAGTTGATCATCACCCCCATGTAGCTGTTAGAGTGTACAGTGTTTTGGTTCTCCTCTCCCTCAGCATTAGTTCATGCAAATCCTTCCAGGCTTCTCTGAATTCCCATCCCTCCTGGTTTCTAATAGAACAGTGGTGTTCCATGTCATATATATACCATAGTTTGCTAAGCCATTCCCCAATTGAAGGACATTTACTTGATTTCCAATTCTTTGCCACCACAAACAGGGCTACTGTGAATATTTTCTACAAGTGATGTTTCTGCCCTTTTTCATGATCTCTTCAGTGTATAGATTCAGTAGTGGTATTGCTGGATCAAAGGGTATGCCCTTTGGGCATAATTCCAAATTCCAGAAAGGGCTGGATGAATTCATAGCTCAGTGTTAAAACAAACCAACAATATTAGCGTCCCAGATTTCTCACATCCTTTCCAACGTTGATCATTGTCCTTTCTGGTTATATTAGGCCTTGATATCTTTAGGGAACAATCTGCATATTACCTGCAAAAACATTTTACTCCTTATTTTTCACTGGTTCACAGAACTCTCTTGCTAGGCAAAGTTACCTCTGCTCTTCAGATGCTGAAACAATGTTAAATTCTTTTTGCACGTAGCCTCCCATGACAGGGGCCTGAGGAAGTGTTATGTTCTTTTAACAAAGTAGGTCAGTATTCTATTTTGGTGAAAAGCAATTTCTTTAGGACTGAAATTTGTCTGGTTAATTCAGTGCTCTTCTCGATGGGCTCTGAGGATTTTCACTTTCTCAAAACAGAGAGACAAAAAAGACAACACAGCTACTTCTGAAAGGTTTCCTCTTCTCAGGTAGTAGCTGACACTAAACTCAATCAGCTCTTTGGCTTCTGCCAGCTATAGCACACTCCAATCCAACAATTCTTTACATCTTCTGCAAAACCTGCCTATCAGCCGTATTACCTCTAGTTGGCTTTAGTATTCTGTAATCAGCTTCTCTCATAGTCTCCTTTGTCTTCTGTTTACCAGCTTCTTATGACTCTTGCTATTTTTCGTTTTCTTTTTTCTGTATCTCCATCTACCCATCATTAGCTGGCTTCTAATGTCTCAAATCAGGGCATATTTGTGCTTAGTGTCATGTCTACATTATGATGTGCAACTCAAAAAAATACAATTTTCCTATGAGAGATACAATTATGACATATTAATATAATAGAATATTATTGCACCATAGGAAGTGATTCGAGTTAATTTCAGAGAAAACCTTGGAAGACATACAAACTGAGGCAGAATAAAGTGAATAGAACCAAGAGATCAATTTGTTTAGTGGTAATATTGTAAAAACAAACAACCCTGAAAGACTTAAGAGCTCTAATTCCTTCAGTGACTTTCTAGGATTCCAGAAATGATAGTGAACTGTGCTACTGGATTCAAGATACAGAACAACCTATATTTTTAGACATGGGCAGGGCAGGATTTTATCTTGTTTGACTATGCATATTTATTACAAGGGTTTTCTTTTCTTTTTTTTAATCCAGATATTTAACTGATAGGCATTCCCAATTCTTTGCCATTAGAAAATTTTTTTTGTAATTCATATCAGTCCTTTTCTTCTTTCTTCGATTTCTTTGAAGCATAATGGTAGTGGTTTTGCTGGATCAAAGAGTATGCACAGTTTAGTGACTTTTGGGTCATAGGTACAAATTGTTTTCCATAATGATTGAAACAATTCATAGTTCTACCAGCTATACATTTATTTGCTTGTTTTCCCCCTAGTCCCTCCAAACATGTTATTTTTGTTTTTTTAAACATTTTTGTTAATCATAATCATAAAGATATGAGGTAGAATCTCAAAGATGTTTTAATTTTTTCTAATTGTTTTTATAGTTTGGATAACTCAGATTTCTTTATTGAACTGATATGAAATACCTGATCATGTCTGTTTGAAAGCAGCTTATTGGCTTTTTTGTACACAACTGTTTTCAGAATTTTAAAGAATAGAGCTAGTTAGGAATCATGAGAAGATTATAAAAGGATTGATCATGTCCCTGTGCCATTTATCATTTTGGGAGTGACTCTTATTATAAATTTGAATCACTTCCATATATATTTCTGAAGTGAGACTTTTATCAGAGAATGTTGGTAAAGATTTCTTCCATCTAATTTTCGCTTCTGATTTTTACTGCTTTGGGTTTTTTTTTTTGTGACTCTCTATTTTTATAAGAATTTTCTTCCTTGTTCCTCAAATTTGTTTAATATGTAACCTTCCATATCTTAGTCATGAATATTCATCGGAAGTTAATTTTGATAGAATCTGTGAGGTGTTCATCTGAATCTAATTAATGTCTGCCAGCTTGCTTTTCAGTTTTTACCATCAACTTTTGTGACATAGTAAATTCTAACCACACTAGCTTACTAGGTTTGTTGGATTTTACATATTGTACTGATTTGTTCCACTGATGGACCTATTTTTTTTAATCAGTACCGAATCATTTTGATGATAAGTACTTTGTAGTATAGTCTAAGATCTTGGTTTCCCAGACAAGGGTTAGGTTCTCAAAACAGTCTGTCTCTCCTTGAGGACTTTTATCAGAGGCTGTGTTTCTTCTCAAGCAGATTTTTATCAGTACTTCACACACAACTGTTCTTTTCCTTCTCCTTTCAGCAACCCCAAAATGTCCTCAGAACACAGGGGGCGGACAGTACCTTCAACACAAAGAAGCATTCAAAGAGGAGGAGCAGGTTTATGGAGAAATGATTGTTATGTGAAAAAAATACATCACTCAAGCTTTAAAATAAGTTGGCTTAGATATTGACTAATTTTCTGTGATTATGTGGCACTGAACCTTCAGCCAGTTCCCTGTTTGTTCTTGATTTCCATACTCCTCCCCTTCTCTTTTTCTTGCCTGTTGCATCTCTCCTGGAATAGTGCCAGCACAGTACTGTAATTTTGTTTAGCAGGAATTGAATGTACAGTTTCCAATGGTACATTTCTAACTCCACTCAGAACCCTGAAGAGGTTCTGGAAATTTATAATGTGGTACTACTGTCATTCCTTTCTGGAGAAAGTTTGTCAATATTGTGGTAATACTAGGTCTCCTAGAATAGTTTCCACTCCTGCTATTTTTCCAGCAAGGGGCAAACATTTCTTCAGAAAGTAGGGTAGTATTAGACTGAGCAGATTACTGTTCTGTTGATTTGTTGCTTGACCCTCCCATTCCCTCAGGTACATCCCAGCACTTTATTCCTCCCCCAAATCTAAGGTATGAATCAGCTAAGGAATAAATCAAGTTGTTGTGTGCATTTAAAGAACCAGTTAGCAGAGGATATTTTTAGCAGTCCATATTTATTTTGTTCTAGCAAGTCTGTTCTCTGTTCAGTACTAATGTTTGTTAAACAGACTTCTTTTAAAAGTAGAAATGAGTAAATTTTCTTAAGTGGATTGAGCTTCTTGTCTTAACTGCTAGCTTTCAAAATCTTTGTTCTTTATTCTAGTGAAAATTGAATTTTAAATTTGCTTTTAGGAGATCTGTGTCATAGTCTTCAAACTACATACTATTTAGTTACTCCCTTCTTGCATTTCTCTAGCTGGAGGAATAGATGTAATCCTTTATGAAAGGCAGCATAGTATGATAGAAAGTTCAGAATTTGAATCCCTGCATTGTGACTTACTACTTGTGTTGTTATCTTTGAGCATTTCACATCACCTTTCCAGGCCCCAATTTCCCTCAACTGCAAAATGAGACCGTTGGACTAAATGATTTCTAAAGGATATCCTGGCTGTCATTGGGACCCTATGATCCTCTCCTTTATGCCCTCCTAGGAATGATTTTAAGATAAATGAAAGAATACATGTGAAACCCTTTGAGATCTATGTGAGAAAGCTATTTTTTTTTGCTAACATTTGTATTTCATGTTCCAAGCTGCCTGTTCATGCTTACATCAGTTATATTATGCAGTGGTTTTGCTTAGCTATACATATACTGGTAGAGTCTGATGCAGTCATTCCTCATCTCACATTCTGGGCATATTTACCTTCTGAGTAATAGCCACTAAATGGGAAAAAAAATTGAGTTTTAAGCAAGTTTTTGAAATTTCTGCCCACTGGCATATACATCAGCTATTTCAAATACAAAGAAAAGGAAGGTCATTATAGGTTTTCTGCATTTATATGTATATCACATTCTTATTAGAATAAATAGATTGAAGTCAAAAGTTTTAAGATAGTAAGAGAGAATTCTAAGAAGAATTCTCCTGAGAAATAAGTGATTTTTCTTATCTTTCCCTTTTTGTTCTAATGGGTTTTTTTCCATTTTGTTTAAATTTTTATTTTTAAGTAGGGGGGAAAAAACATACATTTAACCCAATTTGGTTGCAAGTTCCTTAGCCTTTGGTTTTTCCAGCTTGGCAATATGAGCTACTGATTTTGGACCCAGAATATTGCCACCCCAGTGATGACAGATCTCATCATATCTATCATTGTAATTGGTTTTGATGGCTTCTACCAGCTTTGCCAGGGCTCCTTTATCTTCAGGATTAACTTGTGTGAAGGCGATGCTTGTGCAGGCTTTCTGTGAACTAAGCAACCAAGTCTGGATTTACCTTTGATAATACAGTAGGGAACCCCCATTTTTCAGCACAAAGCAGGAAGGAAGACCACTAGCTCAGTGGGGTCCAAGTCATGTGTAATCACTACCAACTGTGCCTTTTTGTTTTCTACCAGAGTAGTAACAGTGTTAACACCTGCTCTGAGGACAGGTGATGTCTTAGTGGGGGACATCTCCTTTGCCAGCAGCTTTTTGTTCAGCCCAAGCCAGTAAGTAGCCTTTGCTTCTTCTTTTGCTTTGTCTCGGATCTGTACTTGTGAGCCAGTTTAAGAAGCTGGCGATCCAAAGCTTGAGTGAACTGGTTAATTGCTGGTGGCACTTTCAAACACTTATAAAGGATGGACCTCTGATGCTGCAGTCTGACTCGATTTGTCAGGTCCCTTTTAGGCTGAATGCCCTGACCAATACCAAAGTTCTTGGACTGCTTCTCAAATAAAAGATTGACCACTTTCTTGACCTCCTGCTTCTTCACAACAGCAAAGGGCTGGAGCCACCTTCTTCCCCTTGGCCTTCTTCCCTTTGGGTATCTTGGCTGGCAGATCGAGAAAAGCCTAATGGTATTTTTTTAAAGCAAAAAAAGAATTACACCTTTATTTTCTACCACATTTCCCCAAAATTAAGCCAGGTTTTATATTGATTTTTGTTCCAAAAGATGCAATAGAGTTTATTTTCCAGAGTTGTCTTTTTTTTTCCATGTACCTACATTTATTCATTTATTCATGTACAAAAATCTACATTTTATTCAATTACAGTCATGTCATCTTCTTCTGGAATATCAACGTACCTCTCCGAACCCTAGATTCTGGCTTGAATTTCTTGCAACTCTATTTCCTGTTGAACCATTGATTGCAATCTCTCATGTTTAGCAATCAAACTCTTCTTAAATGAGCACTTCTTGTCCTTGTAGCCTGCTTGTAGTACATTGGCAACCCGCTGTCAGTGATTTTTAACCCATGAATTCTTCATCCAAATCATAACTTATTGCAGATTAGGCTTCACAAAGTATCCGTGATGATTTTTTCCTATTCCATTTTCAATTTAATCATTGATTTCCATGTGCAAATGGTTGCTAAATGACTTATTTATTGCAATAAGAGTCTGAAGATAGTCATTCCTGCCTGAATCATTATTTGATCTATTCTCTCTGCAAGGAAGTTCTCATGTCTCTAGCGTGGTGAGTATAGCAATTGTTTCTGTTATGGTCAAAATTGTCTATGAAAAAGGCCAATGTCTCCCCACTGTATATGGGGCCATCTCCAGTTGTCCTGACCTATGTCTTACCATTGGACTCAAATGCTAGAGGAGAAAGTGAAGCTGCTGACTTTGCACAGTTCTGCCTCACTTAAATTCAAGAGATTTAGGTATTCTTTCTTTTTTTCTTTCTTTTTTTTTCTTTAAGTTTTTTGCAAGGCAAATAGGGTTAAGTGGCTTGCCCAAGGCCACACAGCTAGGTAATTATTAAGTGTCTGGGGGCTGGATTTGAACTCAGGCCCTCCGAACTCCAGGGCCGGTGTTCCATCCACTGTGCCACCTATCTGCTGCCCCCCCCCCCCCCCCCCCCCCCCCCCCCCCCCCCCCCCCCCCCCCCCCCGTATTCTTTACTAAGAAAAAAGGAATTCATTGAGTACTGTTTTAGGCCTGTGTCGGGCTAACTATAGGAAAAGGGGGGAAAAAAGGATGACTTAAAAATGATCTAAGAATATAAGCAGTGGGGTGGCTAGGTGGCACAGTGTATAGAGTACCGGCCCTGGAGTCAGTCAGGAGTACTTGAGTTCAAATCCCGCCCCAGACACTTAATAATTACCTAGCTGTGTGGCCTTGGGCAAGCCACTTAACCCCATTGCCTTGCAAAAGCTTAAAAAAAAATATAAGCACTACCAAAGCTTCAATTCCTTATGTCTATGGCTGATTACATGCCTTATGCTTTGACTCATGAGGCCATGTGAGGGCAGATGTAGAGAATCAAAACCAATACAGGGGAAGTTAGAGAAAAAGCAAATTTGTGTGGACAATATGCTGCTCCTGTGCAGGGGTTTTGGTGAAACAGAGCATCTGAGAGAGATGCAGATGGGGAAGGTTGACTGACTGTGAGACAACCTTTAGTAAACTTTTAACTCATAATTCAGTATTATATTATAGGTAGTAAGGAGTCATACATAGTACACTGAACATTAAAGTCATCAAATCACAGGAGTCAGGGAAATACATGCAATGTTTCTCTTCAATAAATACCTATTTTTTGTTTAGTTCGAAGCTTGATGTATCCTGAGGTTATTGTGTACATGCAATATGGAAATTTTTATTTTGTGAATACATAACACACACAGTGATAGCAGCACTGATACATATTAAGTATCAATATCTGATACATATTAAGTCCTTAGTAGGTGTTGATACAAGTATATTTTGGCTTCTGTGAAAGAAAAAATTATTAATGTTTTGTAAATCATCTCAACTCCCCTCCCTAGTAATATGGCAGGCAAAATTTAATAGAAAAGCTAGAAAATATTTTAAAATATTAGTGTGCTATGGTGTCTCCTATGAGAATTGACCTGTAAAGACTGTGTAGTACTTGAGTATAACTATTATTAAAAATAAAAAATCTGAATCCCAGAGTAGCATACTTCCTTGGCCACCTAGCAAAACAAGTGGCAACATTAAATGGAACCACTTCCTTGTAACTGCTTATGTGAAACAGGCCTTTTCAATTTCAAGAACTTAAATGCCTAAAACACATACAATCTTATCTTTCTTATCCTTAGTGATGATTAGAGGTGGGGCTTTCTTTCCACCACACATTATCAAGTGTATACGTTATTCATCACTCCGATTGGTCATTTGGAGTAAGTTCAGGTTCATCTGTTTATATAGCTATTTACTTCTGGTC